>NC_060119.1:1246197979-1246504579 GCF_021461395.2 Schistocerca americana | reverse complement strand
AGGAGTTCTAAGTTCTTGGGGACTGATGACCTCAGAAGTCCCATAGTACTCAGAGCCATTTGAACCATTTGAATCATCATGATCATCATCATCATCGTCTTGGACAATTAGACTTTTTGTCCTGTTCCAGCTCAGACTTATTTACGGTATTCTTTCAAAGGACGAGCAACATTGAGCTTCCCTGTGGGTTATACAGTACAGCAGATTCAGTTTTCCTGTTATTGTTAGACATACGTGGACATAGTGTTTCCATTTCGGTGTGTACTATTCAGTTATGGTTGTAATGGTTCCAACGTGTAGTTTTTATCTAACATCATTGTCTTTGATGGTCCAGTGACGAATATATCACGTCAAAGTTGTGAAACCACATCTCTGATGATTCGATTGATTCCAACTGATCAGATGTTAGGGCGAAACACTGGCTACAAACAGCATTACCCTATAATGTTTCATTCCATGCGTTAGGTTTTCTGGTACGTTATATGGTCCCACAGAAATATTTGAGTTTGGCCAATTTTACCTCTACATCATCTGACTTAAAAATTGCGCCCTAGATATTTAAACTTACTTGCTCCATTATTTGCCAATATATAGCAATGTCGACTCTTAAGAGTCCCTGTCCTTCGAATACCATCACTTTCGTTTTATGATTTAATATTCTCAAATCGTGTTCTGTGGCAAATTTACTCAACTTAGGCACTCCATTTACAACCTTAAAGGTGGCAGCCCCCACAACTGTCCTTCCTTAGCCTGCACAGCGTTTGTGACGCGGGCAGGGGACACTCAAATTGCCGAAAGTCAAAGGAAGATTTCACGCGTACTCGTTAGATCACTTATATACGAGCGTTCATTTTACCTGAAGATATTGAAACATCTCGAAAATTACACATCAAAGTGAGTTACAGTTCCAATTTGTATCCGAGCGGGACATCCAACGATACCGCACTCGACCTTCGAACCCACCCCACCCTGTACGTTGCTGGCGGAAGGTAATTTTGAAATCTTCAGTGGAAACCGCCGTCCTGTATAGCGCTTTAGGATTCTACGACAAAATCTGTATACGCCTTGACTGAAGCATTTCGTGTCGCACTGATGGAGCTGTAATCGGAGGAACATAAATATCTACACAGTCGTCTTTTACGACATGTTTCTCAACGGCCCTTGAATATCCAGTGGGACGTGGGACCCCACCTGCATGCTGCAAGTGTATGACTTCTAATTGGAAATCCCATTCGCGACGTCGTATTACTCTGACATATCGAACAGGGGACCAATGGACGAAAAACTGCAGCTGTGGGTAAGGTGAACACTACTTAACTTTTCCCATTAGACTATGTGTTCCGCTTTTCAGACGACTGTATACACAGGATAGAAGCATATCTGCGGGAATGTCAACACAGGCGTTTCTGATGCTGTGGACCATGCCCTCACGGCCTGTTAGCACTTGCTGGCCCACCTTATCTTTTGAATATCCCCACAGAAAGAAATCCGACGATGTCAAATATGGTCACCTAGCGTGCCAATGAACAGGGCCACTTCCGCCGATCCACCGACCAGTGGAAACACGGTCTAGTAAATGCCGTAGTTCAGTTGCGTAATGCTCTGCTGAAACAACATAAGTTGTCGAACGTCCAGAGCAAAATCCTGCAGCAGTACACGTAGTTCCTGTTCCAAATATGTTCCATATTTGCGGTCATTCCACGTGCCATCGATAAAATACGGAGTATTGAATTTGTCTGAAAGGCTGCACCACACGTTACCAGACCAACAGGCCACGGATATTGATGGTCAACTTGCGAGGATTGTCTACACTAACATGCTGGTTGACGCTACTATGGTTTGTGAATAGTACCTCGGCAAAGAAAGAGGGTGTTGTTTCGGTTTGCTGATGTGTCCATTCATAAAACACTGTCCGGTTACGAAAATGGGCACCATGAAGTTCTTGATGCAGTGACACTTAGTAAGGATGATACTTACGACGAAGCAATATTGTGACATACTGGAATCGCGATGTACTTGCCGCGCTTATTCGTTGGTTGTAGTGCTGTGCCGCTAGTACAGCTATTTCATTAGCTTCTCCTGTAAAACGCTTGTTTCGTTTCGTTCTGTAAGTCTGTACTCTGCTATCACGCATAAAGCGATCAACAACCTTGTAAAAGAACAAACTAGAGCGAGCTTTCTCTGGAAAACGCTCGGAATTCAAAGCAAAAGCAGCTTTAGTATCTCTCCTACATTCTTCGCAAATCAGGATCATTTCAGTCCTTTCTTCTGTGGTTTCAACATTCGTCGTCCACTTGCATGTCTGATCTCCGAGTGATAGGTAGGTGTACAAGTACTGCAATTTTTGGAGACGCTATCTGTTCTACGTCTGCAAGATACGTGAGTTTCAGTCGCAGTATCAGAGGAATACAAAGTTGCGAATGGGGCTCCTATAAAAAAGCGGGGGTTAACACTGAAGATTTTAAAGCTGCCCCCGCCATCCACGCACAGGGTGGGGTAGGGGTCGAGTTTGATATCACTGGATATCCCCTTCAGAGAGAAACAAATTCTACATTTTCTGAACCGATCTGTAGTTTTCTAGATACTTCAATGTCTCCAGCCTTCAGTGCCTGTAGAAGAACACCCTGGACGTCCATACGTGGGACGTGTGAGGCCTGTATCACGGTCCAGAACCGTAATTTCGAACACCTTCTTTGATGACGATTGTTTTCTGTTTTTGCGATGACTTTTTGGTTTCTGCTGTACCTAACAAGATAACATATTTCTTTACCCTGTACAGGTTCTTCCTTTCTTGTGGTTTGTGTCGTCAGAACTGCGGCAGGAAAACCGTGCACTGCTGTGTAATTTTCCATCATGTAGGTGAACTCTCTTGAAATTTTGTAACCGCTGTGCTGAAGCACTAGGTATATTGTAAACATCAACCGTCCTACAGCAGTCCTTTAGGGGTATGCCCGATGTTCAATTGATGTCTTCGGCTTTTTGTCCTTTAAGAATGTTATGGTATTTGCTAGGAGCTCTTCGACTAAATCATAAAGTTGGTCTGATGTACCGTTCTGTCCTGTTTGCTTGGTCGCAATGAGTGTGCCGAACGGTCACCGGAATTTGACAAACTTGGGCGCCTGTGTCTACCGCTAGTTAAGTTGCGTGGACAAGCGAGCTGCGTCTCACACGACGCGCTTTGCGGAGTCCTCCATTACGAGTCGCCCTGCGCCACATACCTGCTCGGAAGCAATTCAGCTGTCCATTTGTCCCCCTGGAAGTCGTGGCCGCCGTGGATGTGGCGGGCACAGCCAGCCGGTAGCTGCTCCTGTACTGTGGGAGAGGCACACAGCCCTGGGCTAGGAGAGGAGACGGCAGGAGCGGCAACTGCTCGCTTTGAAGCGCCGCCAACTTCGCCGCCGGGGAAATCAGACTACGCCACTGAGACGCGCGGCCCTACCCCGGCTTCCTACCGAGGCGGATGCCACCGCGCCTGGTAAACACGGACGCAAGTTCCCTCATCAGCCGCGGGCGGCGGCGGCGCGCACTACTTGCTGCTGGGCTTGTAGTGCTCCACTCAGCAAACAGTGCCCTAAGTGAGCCATTAGATTTCAAGGGTACGGGACAAGAATTATCTAGTCGCGTGGGCCATGTCTGGCATCAGTGTCTAGCACATTATTTCCTGTTCGCACCTGTGTGCTCAGCTTGTGGCTGTTACGTAAGCCATGACAGACCTCCCATGGGAGGAGGTCTTTGTCCAGTCTGAAGAGAAAAGACCGGTCTGCCAATAAGCTTGATAGGATGGTGGTGTGGTCCGACTATGCTGTTTCCAAAGGAGGAGTAACTTCCCCACTATGGCCGGTGTTTTCCAATAACTATTGCAAATAATATTTAAGAGTCCCTGAAGTAGGCAGTATTGTGTCTCACTGTTTAGAGGCACAAAACGCGTGGGTGTTTTCAGCTCTTTACTAAATGCAAATAAGTAGGAGGTGTCCAGGTTGCCATAATATGCGGTATGGCACACTGTTAGAGAGAAGGATTATTATTCAAGAAACACACAGTACAATGAAATTATGTTTCTTCAGTAGTTTGTAGGACTGCAGCTGCGTCTATGAACTGACAGTCTCATAACATGGAATACTATGAACTAATACAAAATATTTTCAGGGACTAAGCCTGATGGGCCCTCATCAGAGAATCAATCTAAACATTACAGAAATGGCTGAGGGCCGATTATGAAATTGCGTCTGCCTGGGTTGAAATCTAGCTAAGAGGTGAACGAGGCACAGTCCATTTCTGTCGAGTGCTGCACAATCCGCTAGACGGGCTGCCAACCTTGTGTTGGCGCGGCGTTGTAGTAGTATCTGTGGCAATGGTACTACATGCAGCTATTTGGTAAGTTCTATTAATGGGAAAAAGTTTTGGGAAACTTGTGGTAAGTTCCTATGGGATCAAACGGCTTAGGACATCGGTCCCTAGGCTTACACCCTACTAAATCTAACTTAAAATAACACAACACACACACCCATGAGGGAGGACTCGAACCTCCGACTGGGGGAGCCGCGCCAGCCGTGGCAAGGCGATCTTAATGGGAGCAGAAAAGAGCCACTGAAAATGTTTGAATTTTGTTCCTGAGTTTTACTGACCGAAAGGCTCCATTGTTAAAAATTCACTCTAAGCAAAAACCAAATAAATAGAAAAAAAGAGGCGCCGCAAAGGAATTATTCAAATGGCACGGAAATCGGTAGACATCATGTACAGAGAAACAAATGATTACCATTACGGCGAGACTGGATGATTTATTCGGGCGAAAGAGCTTCAGAAATTGGGAAAGTCAATAAAACTTTGATCCTCCTCTAACCTTTACACAAGCAGTTACTGGGTTTGGCATTGATTGATAAAGTTGTTGGATGGCTTCCTGAGGGATATCTTGCCAAATTCTGTTCAATCTATGGTCGCAGGTTCAAATCCTGCCTCAGGCATGGATGTGTGTGATCTCCTTAGGTTAGTTAGGTTTAAGTAGTTCTACGTTCTAGGGGACTGATGACCTTAGAAGTTAAGTCCTATAGTGCTCAGAGCCATTTGAACCTTTTTTTCTGTTCAATCGGCGCCTTAGACTGAGAAAATCCCGAGTGGGTTGGAGGCCATGCCCATAATGTGGCAAACGTCCTCAACAGGGGAGATATTCGGCGACTTTCCTGGCCAAGGTAGGGTTTGGCAAACATCAAGACAAGGAGTAGAAACACTCGTCGTTTGTGTATGGCCTTTATCTGCTACAATATTAGACCAGGAAGGTTGGCCTTGAAGGGGAACAAAACGGAGCGCAGAATATCATAGACGAATATCTGGGCTGCTATGGTGCCGCAGATGAAAACCAAACTCGTCTTGCTATGAAAAGAAGTGGCAGCCCAGATCATCACTCCTGGCTGTCAGGCCTTTGCGGTTGTTGGTGCTTCAGTCCCGAACCGCGATACTGCTACGGTCGCAGGTTCGAATCCTGCCTCGGGCGTGGATGTTTGTGATGTCCTTAGGTCAGTTAGGTTTAAGTAGTTCTAAGTTCTAGGAAACTGATGACCTCAGATTTTAAGTCCCATAGTGCTCAGAGCCATTTGAACCATTTGGTCTTTGCGGCTCAGTTCGAAGAGTCATCCACCACTGGTGACAATTCTGTTCCAGTCAACGGGATGATATGCCGAATATGTGTCTGGTGACATCGGTGGGACCCCAACTGGACTGTCGCCCAGCATACAGTCCCATATCCAAGAGCTATGGTCGGGGATGCCGTTTCTGTTCATAGCAGGACCCCTTTGGTTGCAACCGGTGGCACTCTTACAGGGCACTGGTGCATCGATGATATTCTAAGGCTCGCTTTGTCCCTTTGGGGGAGCCACTCTGGGCTTACGTTTCAGCAAGATAATGCCTGCTCACAAACAGCAAGAGTTTCTACTGCTTGCCCTGGTGCTTGCCAAACCCTAGCTTGGTCAGTAATGTTGCTGGATCTCCCCAGCTAAGAACGTTTGAGGCATTATGAACACGGCCCTCTAACAAGCCCGCGACTTTGACGACTTGGCGCTATTAATTGACTGAATTTGGCACGACACCTTTCAGGAGTACATCCAACAACCCTGCCAATCATTACCATGCCGAATAACTGCATGCATAAGGGCCACAGGCGGGCCAACGCGTTGCTGACTTGCTCATTTTGTGAAGCCCTTTTTCTTGAATAAATCATCCAATTTTTTCTGGAAACGTAATCGTTTGTTTGTCTGTAAGGCTACACACCACATATATCGATTTCCCATCCACCGATTTCCTTCCCATTCAGGTAATTCTTTCGTGAGGTGTCGGATTCTTTTTTTCGTTAGCGTGTAATTACGCAGAGCTGTTTAAGAGGTCGCGAAATGTGAGACCGTGGGGAGCCCTCGTGGCGGTGGAGCTACTGTTTGTGTCGCGCCTATCACATCGGAATGAGCGATTTTTAGTGATCTGTACCTAACATTGGTCTGCCTGCGCGGAAAGCTTGGGAAGGGTTCGCGGCTGCGAATGAGAACCGCCTTGTAACCCTTCCAGTTTTCTTGATGAGTGCTGCACTTTTGTGCAAGTACATCTACTCCGTAGGAACGAACCACGTAGTGGAGCGGTGCTGTGTGGGGGGAGGGGGAGCAGGGTATTAGATAACACGTTTAACGAACTATGCTGACTACAATGTGATGTCTAATACAAAAAAATCCGGTTTCCAGCCGCAACTTCAAGTGTGGTGCCTTGGTGTGTGCCTTCTTCATTTTCTACTTTACAATGGTATCCAATTTTCCTTAAGGAGGCATTTCTTGGCAGCAGTTTCTGGATACTTTGGAGAGAGTGTAGAGCATGTTTGCGGTGCTCATTTCTTAATGTAGTGGTCGCATCTGATATTCAACTGAACGTAATTCGGCTGGTACGGGGTACGTACGAGTGATATGGAAATTACATTTTTAACTCAGTTTGGATGGCTAAAGCGAGAATGGCAACCCATCTGACATAAGCAAACAAGAAAATGGGTTGTCACTGTGCACGGACTCGAATATAATCATGAAATTAATTAAACGTTTACAATTTACAGTTCTCTAACTGGTCTGACGTGACCCACCAAGAATTCATCGCTTGTGGAAATTTCTTCGTCTTACAGTAGCATTTTCTAAGAACGTCCTCAGTTATTTGGCGTATTTAAATAATTATTTTCTGCTATATGCTTTTTACCCCTACAGCTCCCACAGGTACTATGGAAGTTATTACTTCATGTCCTAACACACTCTCTTCTTTTTGACAGTGCTTTCGACATGTTCCTCTTCACTCACACTCTGTAGGGAGGCGCATTTCTTATCAGTTCGCTTAATTGGAACAAGAATAGCATCAAACCTCGAACGTCTCTTTCCACCGCCGACGGTTTACTTCTATACTACAATGTGCTCCAAACGTACCCCAACGTATTCCTGAAATTAAGGCCTATGTCTGATATTGGTAGACTTTAGACTTCTTTTGGCAACAAATATCCTCTTTCCCGGTGGTAGTCTTCTTTGTATGTCATCCTTGGTTCGCGCATTGTGCTATTTTTTTTTCAAAGGTTGGATAATTCCTTCGTCTACTTCGTGGTCCCCAATTCTGGTGTTATGTTTATCGCTAATATCCCTTCCATTACTTTCCATTACTACTGACTTCTTTTAGCTCACTTCCAGTCACTATTGGCTGCTCATTAAACTGTTCACTCCTTTAACAGATCCAGCATTTCTTCCTCACTTTCACTGAAGATAACTACGTCAGCAGCGGATCTTGTCTATGATATCCTTTCATCCTGGTATCGAATCCCATACCTTCCCATTATTTCCATCACTGCTTCTTGGATGTACAGATGAACGACAGGGGTGAAAAACAACATCGCTGTCCAACACCATTTCTAACCCAAGCACTTCATAGGTGCTCGTATTTTCTTCCCTTGGTTCTTGTACATGTCGCATATTTCAAGTGTAAAGACTTGTGGAACGAGCCATTTCTTCGATTTTACATTGTTGCTCTCTTTTGGTAGGCCTACAAATCCTGTGGACATACCTTTATTTTCCTTAAGTCTTGGTTTCATTATCAAGCGTAGCGTCACAACTACCTCCGCGCTGTCTTTACCTAAGGCGAAAGTGAATCTTATCTAAGAGAACCTCAGTTCTTTTTTGATTCGTCTGAGTGATATTCATGGTAGGCTAGTGGAGTATATACAGGGTGTTTCAAAAATGACCGGTATATTTGAAACGGCAATAAAAACTAAACGAGCAGCGATAGAAATACACCGTTTGTTGCAATATGCTTGGGACAACAATACATTTTCAGGCAGACAAACTTTCGAAATTACAGTAGTTTCAATTTTCAACAACAGATGGCGCTGCGGTCTGGGAAACTCTATAGTACGATATTTTCCACATATCCACCATGCGTAGCAATAATATGTCGTAGTCTCTGAATGAAATTACCCGAAACCTTTGACAACGTGGCTGGCGGAATGGCTTCACATGCAGATGCGATGAACTGCTTCAGCTGTTCAATTGTTTCTGGATTCTGGCGGTACACCTGGTCTTTCAAGTGTCCCCACAGAAAGAAGTCACAGGGGTTCATGTCTGGCGAATAGGGAGGCCAATCCACGCCGCCTCCTGTATGTTTCGGATAGCCCAAAGCAATCACACGATCATCGAAATATTCATTCAGGAAATTAAATACGTCGGCCGTGCGATGTGGCCGGGCACCATCTTGCATATACCACGAGGTGTTCGCAGTGTCGTCTAAAGCAGTTTGTACCGCCACAAATTCACGAAGAATGTCCAGATAGCGTGATGCAGTAATCGTTTCGGATCTGAAAAATGGGCCAATGATTCCTTTGGAAGAAATGGCGGCCCAGACCAGTACTTTTTGAGGATGCAGGGACGATCGGACTGCAACATGGGGCTTTTCGGTTTCCCATATGCGCCAGTTCTGTTTATTGACGAAGCCGTCCAGGTAAAAATAAGCTTCGTCAGTAAACCAAATGCTGCCCACATGCATATCGCCGTCATCAATCCTGTGCACTATATCGTTAGCGAATGTCTCTCGTGCAGCAATGGTAGCGGCGCTGAGGGGTTGCCGCGTTTGAATTTTGTATGGATAGAGGTGTAAACTCTGGCGCATGAGACGATACGTGGACGTTGGCGTCAATTGGACCGCAGCTGTAACACGGCGAACGGAAACCCGAGGCCGCTGTTGGATCACCTGCTGCACTAGCTGCGCGTTGCCCTCTGTGGTTGCCGTACACGGTCGCCCTACCTTTCCAGCACGTTCATCTGTCACGTTCCCAGTCCGTTGAAATTTTTCAAACAGATCCTTTATTGTATCGCTTTCCGGTCCTTTGGTTACATTAAACCTCCGTTGAAAACTTCGTCTTGTTGCAACAACACTGTGTTCTAGGCGGTGGAATTCCAACACCAGAAAAATCCTCTGTTCTAAAGAATAAACCATGTTGTCCACAGCACACTAGCACGTTGTGAACAGCACACGCTTATAGCAGAAAGACGACGTACAGAATGGTGCACCCACAGACTGCGTTGTCTTCTATATCTTTCACATCACTTGCAGCGCCATCTGTTGTTGAAAATTGTAACTACTGTAATTTCGAAAGTTTGTCCGCCTGAAAATGTACTGTTGTCCCAAGCGTATTGCAACAAACGGTGTATTTCTATCGCTGCTCGTTTAGTTTTTATTGCCGTTTCAAATATACCGGTCATTTTTGAAACACCCTGTATGTAGATGTAAGATTGTGTGGTAGTTGCCGTAGATATCTGCCTTTGCTTTTCTTGGAATTGTGTGGATGGTACTTTTCCGAAAGTCTGTTGATATGCGTCCAGACGCAAAAGTCGTATAAACCAACTCGAATAGAAATTTGTTTGCCTCTTCACCCACAATTTCCTTTGTTGGTCGCAAGACTTCCATAACTCTGTTGAGTTCTAATAACTGATCCCCAACGTCTCCAAGTAGGAGGTCTATTTGAATTTTGGGTAACAGTTGACGTCGGTCGTCAACACTCTCCCTCTACCCCTCTCCCTCCCACTAACCACCCCAGACAGACCCTCGCCCTCCCCTCCGTCTCACATATCCTCTCCCCAGCTTCCCATGACATAGTCTTCCAATGGTGATACCACTTGCTAAGCAACTGCGTATTGTATCCATGTGGTTGAATTCTTTCCTGGGAGTTGTCCAGCATGCAGGTTGTAGCAAGCACGTTCTTCGCTTGTCTGCTCTCACCCAAGCTGTTACACTGTGTGGAATACTGTGTCTTACGAAGTACTCTATTTAACGAAAGTTATCATGTGTTATTATCTAGGTAATAGTATGCATGCACGAAAGAGACTGACTATCCTGTCTGTCATTCATGTAAGGCACTCGTTCCGACAGGACAGTTAAAGATTACAAGAAAATCACAGAGAAATAGATCAGTCTGTTAGGGAACATCTTTGGGTACATTGTCAAACGTGTGTGGGCAGTAAACTGTTGGGATTGTGTTATGGATGAAGGGAAAGGAGAGAGTGAAACACGGTGCTCGCATATAGCATGCTCTTCTCGAATAGCACCAAGCGCCCGCCGGCCTCAACGTCCCCATCCGACGGGTGAATCACCGTCGTCGGTGTCACATGCCCTCAATGCAGCAGACACTGCGGAGAGGTTTCCAATTTATTCGAGAACATTGGCACAAAGACGGGTTATCAGGAAACTTAAGCTATGCCCTCTCCTCTCCTAGCCGGCCACATACTGTCAGTGCAAATTTTCCATCACCAGGGTTCGAACTAGCATGCCTCAAAGTCGGGCACAAAAGCGCAATCGTGCGTAGCGACCTCGGTTACGGAGACAGCTAGATTAAAATTACTTTTTCCTAATACATCTACAACCAGTGTGAAAAATCGTAGTATGATATATTACAATAATATATTATGATAAAAAACTGCAATTCGTAGATTACTATTTCAGTACGGTACATTAACATCTCTTTTACGTTTGTAATCAGCGTGTTCCAATTACATTTTCACAAAACATCTAAAATATGCAGATTATAATATCAGTATCTGTAACCTTTACAACCGGTAGGTTTCATTTTCATAAATCATCGGCCGGCCGGTGCGGCCGTGCGGCTCTAGGCGCTTCAGTCTGGAACCGCGAGACCGCTAGGGTCGCACGTTCGAATCCTGCCTCGGGCATGGATGTGTGAGACGTCCTTAGGTTAGTTAGGTTTAAGTAGTTCTAAGTTCTAGGGGACTGATGACCTCAGATGTTAAGTCCCATAGTGCCATTTGAACCATAAATCATTCACAACTAGTATTTTAATGGTAAGACAAAGAGCATTTCGAATGCTGCAAACATTCAGTGTTGGTTATCGACAAAACAAGAAAACATTTTGAGGAACAATTTCTGACATGAGAATATAAATCGCTTTTTTTTAGACTTTTATCTCATGAATCATAGCTAACACTAGGTTCAAGAATCATGAAAGAAGGTTGTATACCTGGAAGAATCCTGGGGATACTAAAAGGTATCAGATAGATTATATAATGGTAAGACAGAGATTTAGGAACCAGGTTTTAAATTGTAAGACATTTCCAGGTGCAGATGTGGATTCTGACCACAATCTATTCGTTATGAACTGCAGATTGAAACTGAAGAAACTGCAAAAAGTTGGGAATTTAAGGAGATGGGACCTGGATAAACTGAAAGACCCAGAGGTTGTAGAGAGTTTCAGGGACAGCATAAGGGAACAATTGACAGGAATGGGGGAAAGAAATACAGTAGAAGAAGAATGGGTAGCTCTGAGGGATGAAGTAGTGAAGGCAGCAGAGGATCAAGTAGGTAAAAAGACGAGGCCTAATAGAAATCCTTGGGTAACAGAAGAAATATTGAATTTAATTGATGAAAGGAGAAAATATAAAAATGCAGTAAATGATGCAGGAAAAAAGGAATACAAACGTCTCAAAAATGAGATCGACAGGAAGTGCAAAATAGCTAGGCAGGGATGGCTAGAGGACAAATGTAAGGATGTAGAGACTTGTCTCACTAGGGGTAAGATAGATACTGCCTACAGGAAAATTAAAGAGACCTTTGGAGAGAAGAGAACCACTTGTATGAATATCAAGAGCTCAGATGGCAACCCAGTTGTAAGCAAAGAAGGGAAGGCAGAAAGGTGGAAGGAGTATATAGAGGGTTTATACAAGGGCGATGTACTTGAGGACAATATTATGGAAATGGAAGAGGATGTAGATGAAGACGAAATGGGAGATAAGATACTGCGTGAAGAGTTTGACAGAGCACTGAAAGACCTGAGTCGAAACAAGGTCCCGGGAGTAGACAACATTCCATTAGAACTACTGATGGCCCTGGGAGAGCCAGTTATGACAAAACTCTACCATCTGGTGAGCAAGATGTATGAGACTGGCGAAATACCCACAGACTTCAAGAAGAATATAATAATTCCAATCCCAAAGAAAGCAGGTGTTGACAGATGTGAAAATTACCGAACTATCAGTTTAATAAGTCACAGCTGCAAAATACTAACGCGAATTCTTTACAGACGAATGGAAAAACTGGTAGAAGCGGACCTCGGGGAAGATCAGTTTGGATTCCGTAGAAATGTTGGAACACGTGAGGCAATACTAACCTTACGACTTATCTTAGAAGAAAGATTAAGAAAAGGCAAACGTACGTTTCTAGCATTTGTAGACTTAGAGAAAGCTTTTGACAACGTTAACTGGAATACTCTCTTTCAAATTCTGAAGGTGGCAGGGGTAAAATACAGGGAGCGAAAGGCTATTTACAATTTGTACAGAAACCAGATGGCAGTTGTAAGAGTCGAGGGACATGAAAGGGAAGCAGTGGTTGGGAAAGGAGTGAGACAGGGTTGTAGCCTCTCCCCGATGTTATTCAATCTGTATATTGGGCAAGCAGTAAAGGAAACAAAAGAAAAATTCGGAGTAGGTTTTAAAATTCATGGAGAAGAAGTAAAAACTTTGAGGTTCGCCGATGACATTGTAATTCTGGTAGATACAGCAAAGGACTTGGAAGAGCAGTTGAACGGAATGGACAGTGTCTTGAAAGGAGGATATAAGATGAACATCAACAAAAGCAAAACGAGGGTAATGGAATGTAGTCAAATTAAATCGGGTGATGCTGAAGGGATTAGATTAGGAAATGAGACACTTAAAGTAGTAAAGGAGTTTTGTTATTTAGGGAGTAAAATAACTGATTATGGTCGAAGTAGAGAGGATATAAAATGTAGACTGGCAATGGCAAGGAAATCGTTTCTGAAGAAGAGAAATTTGTTAACATCGAGTATAGATTTAAGTGTCAGGAAGTCTTTTCTGAAAGTATTTGTATGGAGTGTAGCCATGGATGGAAGTGAAACATGGACGATAACCAGTTTGGACAAGAAGAGAATAGAAGCTTTCGAAATTGGGTGCTACAGAAGAATGCTGAAGATAAGGTGGGTAGATAACGTAACTAATGAGGAGGTATTGAATAGGATTGGGGAGAAGAGAGGTTTGTGGCACAACTTGACTAGAAGAAGGGATCGGTTGGTAGGACATGTTTTGAGGCATCAAGGGATCACAAATTTTGCATTTGAGGGCAGCGTGGAGGGTAAAAATCATAGAGGGAGACGAAGAGATCAATACACTAAGCAGATTCAGAAGGATGTAGGTTGCTGTAGGTACTGGGAGATGAAGAAGCTTGCACAGGATAGAGTAGCATGGAGAGCTGCATCAAACCAGTCTCAGGACTGAAGACCACAACAACAACAACCTCGTGAATCCGAGCAAGATGGATTCTAGATTTTTACTCCTTTGTAACTGTTACGTGCAGTTACTATAACGTGTAGTAGGAGTTGGGTAACACCCTAATGTTCCCTAAGTCAGTATTGCAGCATGCACCAACACGAAAGGTAGCTTGTGTTTTCCCCTTTGGGAAACAAAATATAGGGGTTCAGGGGCGCAATGACAACTTCTGAGTGATGCAAAGCCCGTTCTTCTAGTGGTGAGGACGATGGCAGCTCTCCAACTTGGCACTGTGGGTTAGCTTGGTTGGCAAGGGCTGTGTGTGTCCGTGGGGGGTGAAAATTACTGCGACAAGACAGACGGCGCACAAGGAAACTCTGTATTACTTCAGTAACCAACAGCGGCTACAGTTACTCGGCCCAGCGTAGCCCCACGGAGTCCATGTTTTACGGCTGTGGTCATGCGTCGATCTCGTGACGCTGCACTGAGGCGCGTCGTCCGAGTGGCAGCGTAGCAGCTCGGATGTGTTGACGCACCAAGTCGGCATCTGGAGGGATATAGTTGCCGCAGTCCGGATGGCCGTGGCCATGTAAGTCCATAAGCTGGGCAGCGGTGCGCAGGCAGGTCGGTGCCCAAAATCCAGGACCTCGGGGGACAAGCAGCGGTCTGACGAAGACCACGGCTATCCAGCAGATGCTGAAGCGGTCCGACAGCACGGCGGCCACATACTACCGTTGCCGGCTGAAATCTCTGCCTGGAGGCGTATAAATAACCCGGTAGGATGTGGCTGTCTGGCTTCAAAGGAATGCAGTGCTTGTTGGTGCACTGCTACGTCAACGGCTCGTTACAAGAGACTAGCGGCATTTTGACATAAAAAAAGTGTGGCACTTCGCCAAATCTTTTTGTATGTCCATCCTAGTGATAGGGCGACTGAGGGACCTCGGTCGTTCACTTATGTAATAAAATGGAACAGCTACAGCCGTTCTTACGATGTTATTTACTCTCAACTTGATAGTTGATGGTTGGAGAGACAACATCGCTGTTGCAGGTATTTTGTGAAAACCAGTTATAGATGTTGCCACTGATGAATTGTGTATACGGATGGTGCTAATATCCTTGGCGACAGTTAAGGCCTGAAGTTGGTGCACTGAAGCACAGAAACTGGTAGCCATATATTACGTAAGTAGCATCGTCAGGACCGCTGCAGGTATTCCATTTAATTACTTCTGAAAATTGGCTGCGTCGTTAGCTGCGAGGCTTCGGAACCCAAACTGGAACACCGTACATTCAGCCACAATCAGAGAAGAAAAGTCTCTCCATAGGTCGCATAATTCTAGTCATTGGCTAGTTCTGTAAACTGTGATCAAATTCTAAAACATATATAGTAGTATATTGACACATGCTACTACAGTTTAGCTCCATTCGTTTCTTTTGTGTGTACTATTCAAGTTTCGGTCCCCCCTTCAGAGGCCATCCACTTCTTCCTGCTAAATTTTCTATCATGTCACACTGAGTCAACAGGCGAAGCTTTTCCGCCAAACACTTACATTCCACAACATTGCCTTGTCCATTTGGCAGCTGCGTTAAACCTACTCGTAAGGATAGGTGTGTAGTAATCTGTGACGCATCCTGAAACATTTCGAAACAATTTAGGTAATCTTCCTCAAGTGCTGATTTCCTAACAGCTTCGCTTAAACTTAAAAACGTATCGCTTCCCCAGTTTCGTCATGATCGACATTTTGCAATAACATCAATGCTCCCCGACCAGACTAAACGCTCTGTTTCACTACACACATCAGCAACACTACACATTCCCCCTAACTAGACATTTAACCTAGAAGTTTGTGTAACCTACCACCTGATAATTTACTTGAACTACAGCAATGTTTCCTTCGTATTCCTAAGTAAGCCTCTTACATAATCGACGAACTTCTGTGAATTGAATCACGATGTTGCTAAATGTATTCTGGTGAAGACATACCGAACCTGAACATACACTACTCACTCCGTCTTGAGGCCACAAGTGGCCCATCGGGACCATCCGACCGCCGTGTCATCCTAATCGAGGATGTGGATAGGAGGGGCGTGTGGTGAGCACACCGCTCTCCCGGTAGTTACGATGGTATTCTTGACCGAAGCCGCTACTAATCGGTCGAGTAGCTACTCAATTGGCATCACGAGGTTGTGTGTACCCCGAAAAATGGCAACACTGCGTGGCGGCCTGGATGGTCACCCATCCAAGTGCCAGCCAAGCCCGACAGCGCTTAACTTCAGTGATCTTAGGAAATGCTGTATCCACTGCGGCAAGGCCGTTGCCGAAAATACGCTACTAGCCATTAAAATTGCTGTACCATGAAGATGACGTGACGCAGATGCGAAATTTAAGCGACAGGAAGATGTTGTGATATGCAAATGACTGGCTTTTCAGAGCATTCACACAAGGTTGGCGCCGGTGGCGACACCTACAACGTACTGACACGAGGAAAGTTTACAACCGATTTCTCATACACAAACACCAGTTCACTGGAATTGCCTGGTGAAGCGTTGTTGTGATGCCTCGTGTAAGGAGGAGAAATGCGTACCATCACGTTTCCGACTTTGATAAAGGTCGGATTGTAGCCTATTGCGATGGCGGTTTATCGCATCGCGACATTGCTGCTCGCGTTGGTCGAGATCCAAATGACAGTTACCAGAATATGGAATCCGTGGGTTTAGGAGTGTAATACGGAACGCCGTGCTGGATCCCAACGGCCTCGTATCACTAGCAGTCGAGATGACAGGCATCTTATCCGCATGGCTGTAACGGATAGTGCAGCCACGTCTCGATACCTGAGTGAACAGATGGGGACGTTTGTAAGACAACAAGCATCTTCACGAAAAGTTCGACGTCGTTTGCAGCAGCATGGACTATGAGCTCGGAGACCATGGCTGCGGTTGCCCTTGATGGTGCATCACAGACAGGACCGCCTGCGATGGTGTACTCGACGACGAACCTGAGTGCACGATTGGCAAAACGTCATTTTTTCGGATTAATCCAGGTTCTGTTTACAGTATCATGATGGTCACATCCGTGTTTGGTGACATCGCGGTGAACGCACATTAGAAGCGTGTATTCGTCATGGCCATATTGGCGTATCACCCGGCGTGATGGTATGGGGTACCATTGGTTACACGTCTCGGTCACCTCTTGTTCGCATTGACGGTTATTTGAACAGTGGACGTTACATTACAAGTGTGTTACGACCAGTGGCTCTACCCTTCATTCGATCCCTGCGAAACTCTACATTTCGGCAGTGTTGCAGGTCCTGTACGGGCCTATCTGGATACAGATTCAAATGGTTCTAATGGATCTTTGCACTATGGGACTTAACATCTTAGGTCATCAGTCACCTAGAACTTAGAACTACTTAAACCTAACCAACCTAAGCACATCACACACATGCGTGCCAGAGGCAGGATTTGAAACTGCGACCGTAGCAGTCACGCGGTTCCAGACTGATGCGCCTAGAACCGCACGGCCACCGCGGCCGGCTCTGGATACAGAAAATATTCGACTGCTGCCCAGGACAGCACATTCTCCAGATCTCTCACCAATTGAAAACGTCTGGTCAATGGTGGCCGATCACCTGGCTAATCACATTACGCGAGTCACTAATGTTGATGAAGTGTGGTATCGTGTTGATGCCGCATGGGCAGCTGTACCTGTACACCCCATCCAAGGTCTGTTTGACTCAATGCCCAGGCGTTTCAAGGCCGTTATTACGGCCAGAGGTGGTTGTTGTGGGTACTGATTTCTCAGGATCTATGCATCCAAATTGCGTGAAAATGTAATCACATCTCAGTTCTAGTATAATATATTTGTCCAATGAATACCCGTTTATCATCTGCATTTATTCTTGGTGTAGCAATTTTAATGGCCAGTAGTGTGTCCTCAGGCAGTCACACCTAGTATACGTGGCTGGCGACCACGGGGCCCCGAGCTGAGTCCTGGCATTGCTTCCACTTACTTATGCCAGGCTCCTCACTTTTATCTTTCCTATGTGGCCACACTCGGCCAGTTCTTGTTCTTTTCCGACCCTGACGCTATTAGGTTACGAGGGCTAGGGGTCTTTCATTTTCCAACCTATACTTCTCATTCAGCGTCTGACCCGGAGCGGGCGGCTGCAAAAGGCGTCTGTATCCCATGTTAGGGGCGGCCTCCAGAACTTGCGGAAGGCAACGGAATAACACCACAGATTATCTTCTCTGCATATTGCAGTCTCCATTTTATGCACAAAAAATGGCTTCCTCTCTTGTTAAATCAGTGTCCGGAGGTAAAATAGTCCCCCATTCGGATCTCCGGGGGGGGGGGGGGGGGGGAGGGGCCAACTTGAAAGGAGGCAAAAAATCAAAACGAGAATTGCTACCTGGAATGTCAGAACTCTGCTACAAGCAGGAAAACTAGAAAACCTTAAAAGGGAGATGGAAAAGAATCATATGGACCTCGTAGGAGTTACTGAGGTAAGATGGAATGGACATGGAGAGTTGCAGTCAGATGAATATGTATTCTACTACTCAGGAGGAGAAGTAAAAGGAATTAATGGAGTAGGAATGATTATGACAAAGGAATTGGCTAAATGTGTGGAATATGTAGACTATGCAAATGACCGGGTTATTGGTGTAAGGGTGAAAGGAGCACAAAAAGATTTACTCATTGTCCAGGTGTATATGCCAACTTCAGAACATGATGACCAAATTGTAGAGGAAACGTACAATGTAATAGAGAGAATAATGGACGAAAATAAAAAATGCTGCAAAATAGTAATGAGAGACTGGAACGCCATTGTGGGAGTAGGCAAAGAGGGAAACATAGTAGGCAGTCATGGTCTTGGAAAGAGAAATGACAGAGGTGAATGGTTAATTGACTTCTGCAGGGAAAGGCAGCTGATAGCGGCAAACACATGGTTCAAGAACCATAAGAGGAGGCTCTACACTTGGAAATCACCAGGGGATAAATATAGAAACCAAATCGATTTTATACTGGTAGAAGAAAGATACAGGAATGGAATCAATAAGGTGCACACATTACCAGGTGGAGATATTAATAGTGACCACAACTTACTTATGGCAGAAATAGAAATAAGAATGATAAAACTGAAAAAGGCGACAATGGTGAAGAAGTGGGATCTAGAGAAGATAAGGTCCAACAAAGAACAAATTACAGAAATGCTGTCTCGGGTCTTTCTAAACACATTACGAGACAAAGAAGCACCTGATAATGCCAACGAGTACTGGAATATGCTGAAAGATGGAATCATTAAAGCAGGACAGCAAAATATAGGATATGTAAAAGGGAAAAGGTCAAAAAAACCATGGGTCACACAAGAAATGATTTCCAAGATGGAGGTGAGAAGAAAATTGAAAAATATAAGAAAACTGAAGATGCAATAAGGATATACCGAAGGTTAAATAACGAACTGCGAAGAGAAACACAGCAGGCTAGGAAAAAATGGCTAAAAGAGGAATGTGATGAAACTGAAGAACTGGACAGGAAGGGAAGATACGACTTACTATACAACAGAGTAAAGACTATGACATGGGAACAAAACAGAGCAGGAAGTGCTACTATGGAAATTTTGAGTAAAGACGAAGAGGTAGTGTACAAAGATCGTGACGATGTCCTCCAGAGATGGGAAGAATATATAAATGAGCTATATGACACAAATAGCAAACCAGAAACTCTGGAATTTGAATCACACAACGGTGTAAGGGATGAATAGAAACGACCGACCATCATAATGGAAGAAGTAAAGTCTGCCATTGCTGCAATGAAAAATGGCAAAGCAGTAGGTACAGATACAATACCGGGAGAAATACTAAAATGCTTGAACCACAATGGAATAAGAGAAATATTGAGGTTATGTAATAAAATATATGACAGTGGCGAATGGCCTGAGGACTTTTTGACAACAGTACTGATTCCATTACCGAAAAAACAAGGAACCAAGAAATGCAGCGAGCACAGGACAATCAGCCTCATTTCACATGCAGCCAAAGTGATGTTAAGAATAATTAATAAAAGACTTGAGAAAGTAATAGAGGAGAATCCCGGCGAGGAGCAGTTAGGCTTTAGACGGAATACGGGCACCAGAGATGCAATAGGGCTCCTACGAATCTTGGGAGAAAGGTTTATTGAAAAAGGAAGAGACCTATATATGTGCTTCATCGATTTAGAAAAGGCATTTGAGAATGTGTTTTGGGACAAGCTGGCGACTATTATGAGGGAAAAGAGAGTGGACTGGAAAAGCAGAAGACTTATAAACTCATTGTACCTTAATCAAAAAGTTTCAGTTAAAGTGAGAGGAGAAAGTACAAACTGGATCACACTAGGGAAAGGAGTAAGACAAGGATGCTGTTTATCACCTACTCTTTTCAACCTGTACTTGGAAATTATGATTGACCAATGCTCATTAGATGACAAAGGAGTAGAAATTGGAGGAAGAAGAGTAGGGTGCTTGAGATTTGCTGATGACATGGTCTTTCTAGCCACAGGGGAAAAAGAATTACAGGATTTGGTGGACACCATTGCAACTAACGGAAAAAAATATGGAATGAAAATTAACACAAAAGAACAAAAGTATTGGCAATAGGAGGAAATAAGGAAATATAAATTGTGCTGAATGGAGAAACACTAGAACAGGTGCAAAATTTTAAGTATCTTGGAAGCAGGATAGACACCGACTGGAAGTGCACCACAGAAATTAACATTAGGATAGCAATGGCAAAAGAGGCGTTTTATAAGGAAAGGAGAATCTTCTGCAGCGGTCTGGACAGAGAACTCAGAAAGAGACTCATAAAATGCCTTGTATGGAGTGTTCTTCCATATGGCGCTGAAACATGGACTATGAGGAAAAAAGACAGAGAAAGGCTGGAGGCTTTTGAGATCTGGACATGGCAGAAGATGGAAAGAATAAGTTGGATGGACAGAGTAAAAAATGAAGAGGTACTGAGAAGAGTGGGAGAGAAGAGACAGTTACTAGATGTAATAAAGAGAAGAAAAAGAAATTGGATTGGGAATATATTAAGAAAGAATGACGGACTGATAAAAACAGTTTTAGAAGGTAATGTAGAAGGGAAAAGGAAGCGAGGAAGGAAGAGATTCCAGATACTGGATGACATGATGGACGGTACAACATACAGCAGCCTTAAGAAGGAAGCAATGGATCGCAGAAAATGGAGAGGCAAAGGACCTGCTAATATAGCAGATAACTGATGATGATGAGTGTATACACAATGATCAGAATTTGAGTTTAACCTAAACTATTAACGAAGACTAAATAATCCGCGGTAGAGTAACTAAAGCCGCGTTGTATTGCCCATAAGACCCGGAGAACTATCACATAAACCTAAAATTGCATCTTTCACCCCGAGGAATCTATACTCGATGAGCCCAGCGGTCCCACTATTGCATTTAACCCCAGGTGATTTCCTGCTACAGTCTACGTCCGTTAATACCACGCAACAATATTCCGTAACACGTCTCATCCGTAGCTCTCAACTATATCATCTTCACTGTAAATCCTTACTACTTCATAATATCCTTCAATATCTCAATTCACAACAGCCTGAGAGACTAGTCAATTGTATCGCTCAGTATGAGGTCGCCGATATCACCAAAAGCACCCTCCCAGCTCCAGCATGTGTCTCTTACAACACCCACGACATTCCACAAAAATTCCCAGTACCTAATACGTTTTACCTTACACTGATTCTGACCGCTATCCTAGACACATTTCCTGCAATCATGTGCACGGTTTCTCGGTGTACCTGGCGCAGTTTAACTGACGAAGTCCAGGCCTGTGACTCCTATCAGATCTGCTGGGCGCCCTTTTCTGCTTTGAGGCTGTGCCACGTGATGCAAAGACAACAAACCCAAGCCATGCGGTACGGCAGCGACACTGAGCTACGTTTCACGTTCTCAACACTGTCCCACAGCTTACAGCTACTTTAGAAAATAGAATAAGCAGTGGGAGTTCGGAGCATAAACGGGAAAAGAAAAGCTTCGCACGCAATTTACACTCTCTGTGGACGTCGTACGACTAATCTACACGGCTAGATCTACCTGTCCTCGCTTCCCACGCCCGGGTTTCGCGGTTCGATTCCCGGCGGGGTCAAGGATTTTCTCTGCCTCGTGATGACTGGATGTTTAGTGATGTCCTTAGGTTAGTTAGGATTAAGTAGTTCTAAGTTCTAGGGGACTGATGACCATAGATGTTAAGTCCCATAGTGCTCAGAGCCAATTGAACCATTTTACGCAGTCCTGTCCAACTTACACTTGCCTGTACCTCCCTAACAAGAACTCACCTTAATTGCTCATAATTTATGCACTGAAAGAGTAAAAAGAAGACAGAAACAAAACCAGAAATAATTGGAACAAGAGCCCCACGAGCTGTTTCAGTAAAGACATGCTGTTATGTAATTGTATTCCTGAGGATCGTAGCACCTTTTCCAGTCCAGATACTGTCACCAAATGGTAGCGGTTGCATATCCCAGTAGGGCCAAGACATTGCATAGTCGCCATATCTCGGTAGTGCCTCGTCAGGTGTCGCTGCCCTGTGTGGGTAGCTGCTGGTGGGGTGGTTGTGTCCTACACTGATTATGTGAGCCCCTTGATTGGTTAGTTTGGTGGTTGATTTTGTGAGAGGGGACCAAGCAACGAGTTCATCGGTCCCATGGATTAGGGAAGCGCAGGGAAGGAAGTCGGCTGTGCCCTTACAAAGTAACCATCCCGTAATTTGACTGGGGAGATTTAGGGAAATCACAGAAAACCTAAATCAGGATGGCCGAACGCGGGTTTGAACCGGGAGGCCCTTGTCGCCTAATTCGGCAGCAGTCTGCAGCGAGAAGAACGTTCAGGACTTCACGACAGGGACGTCGACTGTAAGACCGGCTGCGCCGGGCATGACCAGCCTGGCCGAAAGGACTGCTTTTCTACAATGCACGGCAGCTCTTGCTGGAGTTCAGGTCACGTACACAGCGCGCGAAGCGTCGTCAAAATGTCACGAAACGACGGTTATTGCCCCAGCGACGGACGAAGCTGCTTGTACGGTGTGAGTGCTAAACGTGCAGTGTCAGCAAGATTTCGAATTTCGGCATCGGGCCACGTTTAACGTCCATGCAGCCACAGTATGGAGAAAATTATCTGTGATATATGAGATTTAGCGATGGGTATATGCGTTGTAAATTGGTAAGAGTGGTAGAAATGGTGGAACAGCAGCCAACCTGCTGAAAGACAAAGATGGAATACTTGCCGCAAAAATCCACATATTTGTAGGTAAGATTTATAGACAACAGAAATTTTCTGAGCTATCAAAAGTTTAATAGTCGTTCAAAAGAACTGTCAGATGATACATAATTGCATTAAAATCTTCTCTGAATTCATATGCCTGAAATCTTTTAACCGTCTGAACTCATTTACACTGTACCGTCACATTAAAGTGACCACATGTCAAAAACATCAATAATCAACTTTTTTTAACAGTGTGGACCACTGTGAGACGCACAGAGAGAGAGTGAATCAGGTTCTGGAAGATGCCGACAGGATTGTGGAGTCACGTCAAATTAGAGTGCCAGCGCCAGCCGCTCTAGGTTTCTCGCTTACGGATCCATGGCGCGGACACACCGACCGAGGTGGTGCCACAAATTCTCAACTGGGTTTAAATCCGCGGAGCTTGGTGGTCAATGGAGCACGGAAACCTCATCCCTGTGCTCTTTGAACCACGCACGTACACTGCGAGGAGTGTGACATGTTGCATTGTCCTGCTGGTAGTTGCCAGCAAACAGTGTGTAGGATGGACGTGGTCGCCAAGGATACACACGTTCTTGTGTTGACTGTGTTTTCCAGTATTAGAAGGTCACGCAAGGAATGCCACGAGAACGTTCCCCAGAGTATAACGCTCGGCTCCAGACTGTAGCGCCTAGAACCGCACGGCCACTCCGGCCGGCTGTCGCAGGGTGTTCGCTTTCTGTCCGATGGCGCGGAAAACGTGATGCATACGAAAAGGTCACTTGTTGTCACTCAGTGGACTTTCAGTTGTGGTATTGGCGTGAAAATTCCAGTGTTCGGCGCTGGTGAACAGCACTCAGCATGGGTGCATGAAGCAGGCGCATCCAGCGGAGTCCCCTACGCAGCAACGCTCGCAGAACGGTCTTTGAGGAGACACCGTTGATAGCGCCTTGGTTCACCTGGACGGTCAGTCGCTCAGAAACTGCAGGTCTACTCCCCCGTACATATATTTGCAGCCGTCGATGACCACTGTTACTACGACACCACAGTCGCCTCAGCGACAGATTTGGATAGCGCCGTTTTGCTATCCGTGTACTTTAACCACGGCGGAACGCGAAAACTTTACAGTCTTACCCATTTTGGCTCAAATGGTTCCAATGGCTCTAAGCACTTTGGGACTTGACATCTGAGGCCATCAGTCCCCTAGACTTACAAGGGGAGGCCACGACGTTCGGAACGCGGATTTACTTCAAACTTCGTACACTCGTAGTACTCCATTAGGACAACAAAATGTGTAACCAGTAGCGCGTACTTCTCAAGCGTTATTGAGAAAATCGCAAGATAGCTTCGATCGTCAAATATATACCTGTGCGTGGCCGTTTTTACCAGGAAGCGAAGCAACCAACTGGGTATTGCCGGCACGGTAGCTCAGCGTGTTCGGTCAGAGGGTTACCTGCCCTCTGTAATAGAAAAAACTGAGTTAATGGATCAACGACGAACTGAAACGGGTGTCCGCCCCGAGCAGGTACAACGAACAAAATGAGATTTAAATATAGGGGGTAGCTTTCAAGCCCCATAATTGCTGGATCTAGTCCCGTTCGTCAGTTTTTTTATTTTTAACACATTTTCAGTATCACTTTATGCATTTGGTCGTTTACTAGTCGATAACTATGAATATTATATTATTTGTGATAATAAAAATTTGTAGACTGCCAAATAACATTGTAAATTTAAAAAAAAAGCTCATCCGATTACACGTATTTTTCGCATTATATCAATTGTAATATAAATAGTAAAGAAAATGACTGTGTTAAAAATAAAAAAAACGGGACTCGATCCAGCGATTACGGGGCTTGAACGCTACCCACTTTCCTTAATCTCCTTTTGTTCGATGTACCTGCTCGGGGTGGACGTCGCAAGACACACGTTTCAGTTCTTCGTTGATCCATCAACTCAGTTTTTTCTATTACAGAGGGCAGGTAACCCTCTGACCGAACATGCCGCCGCTTCCGGATAACAACGACGACGCACAGGTATATATTTGACGACCGAAATTATCTTGCGATTTTCTCAATAACGCTTGAGAAGTACGCGCTGCTGTTTACACATTTTGTTGTCCTAATGGAGTACTACGAATGTACGAAGTTTGAAGTAAATCCGCGTTCCAAACGTCGTGGCCTCCCCTTGTTAGAACTGAGTAAACCTAACTAACCTAAGGACATCACACAAATCCATGTCGAGGCAGTATTCGAACCTGCGACCGCCGCAGCCGCGTGGTTCCGAACTGAAGCGCCTAGAACCGCTCGGCCACAGCGGCCGGCTACCCATATTGGAAATGCTTCCACCTTTTGCCCGATAGCCGACGATTGTCCCCTTCTGGTCGTTAGATAAATCGCTCCGTTTCCGCATTAGGACAATCACTGCACTTTTATCGGCGTTCCCAGTCATACTTTAAGTACCATCACCTGGCAGTGCTGCCACTTGCCGTCTGTGTGTGATTACTGATGTCAAACGTAGCCGATGGTCATATTAATGTGACTGGTCCGAATTGTTGTTGATGGATTTGACTCATCTGAGACTAAATGAATATTTAATGTGTAGCACTTTTCTTGAGACGTTAAACTGACGTTGAAATTGTTTTGGTACTGTGGTTTCGTGAAAATATCGTTCCTTTCCATTTTCTTTGTCATTTTTGTCAAACACTCTTTCTCAGATTCTGCATTTCTCATTTTTATTTCTTGAGACTTCTTCACACCTTCGTCCGTCTTGTAATTCCTCTAAACGTAACACTTTCCTTCACAAAACATCTCTTTCGGCGACTTTATCTGATTTTATGGCGTGCATTTCTAAATCTTTCTTTCCGACGTATTGGATCCAGAGATACTTGGAAACTAATTTTGTCACCCTATAAAAATACCCCAAAAATATGTTTCATTTTTATTGTTTCTGCAATTTTCTGTCTACTTCGATGTATTCATAATTGTTTCTGAGTTTCCTCGCTTCAATGCTTCTTATTTAACCGTGAAGTTTCCTCAGTTCAAATGGCTCTGAGATCTATGGGACTTAACTTCTGAGGTCATCAGTCCCCTAGAACTTAGAACTACTGAAACCTAACTAAGGACATCACACACGCCTAGAACCGCTCGGCCACACCGGCCAGCCCTCAGTTCTAGATTCTTCTCTTCACTATAGCTATTTTAATTTATTGTTACGTGCTAATCACTGATTATTGCATGTACACTATGGCTTTATAATAGTTTATTTTTACATTTCTTGATATTCACCTTTTGTTATAAACATTTTTTGGTTCTCTATATACCCTTTTCATTTTTATACCTTTACAAATGTGGTCAATTGAAAAATCCATTTTCTTGAATTATCTCACCCACATACATTTTCTGTTTGAGCCGTGTGTTTTTCTTCATTTAATATTATTAACATAGAATAAATTAATTATAATGGCAACGAAATTCAGATATAGGAAACAGAACAACATTTGAGAAAAGCCCAGAGTTCAAGATAACTTAAACAGTCCCCACTCAGTTTCAGCTAGAAATTCGAATGGTTCAGAGGGCTCTGAGCACTATGGGACTTAACATCTGAGGTCATCAGTCCCCTAGAACTTAGAACTACTTAAACCTAACTAACCTAAGGACATCACACACATCCATGCGCGAGGCAGGATTCGAACCTCCGACCGTAGCAGTCGCCTGGTTCCTGACTGAAGCGACTAGAACAGCTCGGCCTCCCCGACCGGCTAGCTGGAAGTATGACCTTATTTAACTTTAGGTGTAAACAGTTATGCCGGGGAAAGAGATAGAAAAGCAAAATATTTACACTTTTGCTTACTCCTTCCTTCTCGGTAAGTAAGAGTGTAAGGGACAAAATCCCTGTTTTACTGCTGTTGCAATGGCACTGTGAGCTGAGAATTATCGTACGTTCCGTAATTGGGTTCTACATCTACATCTACATACATACTTCGCAATCCACCATACGGTGCGTGGCGGAGGGTACCTCGTACCACAACTTGCATCTTCTCTCCCTGTTCCCCTCCCAAACAGAACGAGGGAAAAATGACTGCCTATATGCCACTGTACGATCCCCAATCTCTCTTATGTTGTCTTTGTGATCTTTCCGCGAACTGTAAGTTGACGGCAGTAAAATTGTACTGCAGTCAGCCTCAAATGCTGGTTCTCTAAATTTCCTCAATAGCGATTCACGAAAAGAACCCCTCCTTTCCTCCAGAGACTCCCACCCGAGTTCCTGAAGCATTTCCGTAACACTCGCGTGATGATCAAACCTACCAGTAACAAATCTAGCAGCCCGCCTCTGAATTTCATCTATGTCCTCCCTCAATCCGACCTGATAGGGATCCCAAGCGCTCGATCAGTACTCAAGTATAGGTCATATTAGTCTTTCATAAGCGGTCTCCTTTACAGATGACCATATCTTCCCAAAATTCTACAAATGAACCGAAGACGACTATCCGCCTTCCCCACAACTGCCATTACATGCTTGTCCTACTTCATATCGCTCTGCAATGTTACGCCAAAATATTTAATCGACGTGACTGTGTCAAGCGCTGCACTACTAATGGAGTATTCAAACATTACAGGATTCTTTTTACTATACATCTGCATTAAATTACATTTATCTAAATTTAAAGTTACCTGCCATTCTTTACACCAATCACAAATCCTGTGCAAGTCATCTTGTATCCTCCTACAGTCACTCAACGACGACACCTTCCCGTACACCACAGCATCATCAACAAACAGTCGCACATTGCTATCAACTCTATCTTAAAGATCATTTTTGTACGTAGAAAACAAAAGCGGACCTACCACAATTCCCTGGGGCACTCCAGATGATACCATCACCTCCGATGAACACTCACCATCGAGGACAACGTAACGCGACATCCTCGCTGAAATATGAGACAGTGCATTGTACTGTTTAATCTGCCAAGCATGTCAGTCTTAGACCCTCATCTACAGGGGTTCAGCCGTTCTCGAAGAGCACAACACAGCTTCTAGCGGGCGTCCGCCAAATTACTGTGTGTACAAGCCGGGACGTCACCGGCTTGGTGCGCTGCCGTTCTAATCAGATTAGAGGCGGTCAGATCACAGGCCTCGCCCCGGGCTTCTAATTAAGCAGCGACAGCAACAGGAGGGGGAGGGGAAGACACCACACTGCACCGTACCTCACCACAGACACAGCTCAGGTGAGGACTTCCTGACAACAGGTGAAACGTCCCCTTAGAAAAATTGTATAAGACTGTGCTTAAACAGACACACAATATTTTTGGCGCAACACAATCTGACTTTCAGTAATCCCTACAAAAGAATGGCCCTGACTAACATTAACCTATACTTTCACAAATCACTTACCTCACAAAAATCTTCGTTATTCGAACTACTGCAAAACAGCCAGCGCCACTACTGCCAGCTAAATGAAATATTCAAACTGCGGAAGGCACTAACTACTGATAGGCATAGTTAGCAAATGAAAGATTTTAATAGAGAACAAACAATTTATTTACCTTAACAGTGTTGAAAAATCATAATATACATAGCAGTTCATGACATCCAGTCTTACAAATTTCAAAACTCCGCCATCTCTCTCCCCACATCCACCACTGCTGGCGGCTCACCTCCAACTGCGCAACGCTACGCACTGTTCACATCCAGCTGCCCAACACTACAATGGCAGACAACAATGCAAACTGGCCACAGACTGCACACAGCACATCCAGTGATTTTCATACAGAGCGCTACGTAACGTTGCCAATAAGAAAACATAAACAGCCTACTTACACAGGCACAGTCTAGCCCGTACACTGGTATGTACTTCTGCCTCACGCACGTGCAGGTGCCTAGGTAGAAGGCCAATCATAAGATCTTCGCTGTCATCACTTACTACGAGGAGATATTATAGAATGGACTGAATGGAACGAACAGTATAGCGCACGCTGAAAATATATTTAGAGCCTACTAAAGAAAATGGAATGTAATGTAAATAAAAATGAGATTAAGAGTGAACTTAACATCAAAGTTGGAAATCAATTACTGCTGGAAGAAGTGAAGGAACTGATGTACACTACTGGCCATTAAACGTGCTACACCAAGAGGAAATGCAGATGATAAACGGGTATCCATTGGACAAATATATTTTACTACAACTGACATGTGATTACACTTTGACGCCATCTGGGTGCATAGATCCTGAGAAATGAGTACCCAGAACAACCATCTCTGGCCGTAATAATGGCCTTGATGCGCCTGGGGATTGAGTCAAACAGAGCTTGGATGGCGTGTACAGGTACAGCTGCCCATGCGGCTTCAACACGATACCACAGTTCATCAACAGTACTGACTGGCGTATTGTGACGAGCCAGTTGCTCGGCCACCATTGACCAGACGTTTCCAGCCGGTGAGAGATCTGGAGAATGCGCTGGCCAGGGCAGCAGTCGAATATTTTCTGTATCCAGAAAGGCCCGTACAGGACCTGCAACATGAGGTCGTGCATTATCCTGCTGAAATGTAGGGTTTCGCAGGGATCGAATCAAAAATAGAGCCACCGGTCGTAACACAACTGAAATGTAACGTCCACCGTTCAAAGTTCCGTCAATGCGAATAAGAGGTGACCAAGACGTGTAACCAATGGCACCCCACACCATCACGCCGGGTTCAAATGTTTAAATGTGTGTGAAATCTTATGGGACTTAACTGCTAAGGTCATCAGCCCCTAAACTTACACACTACTTAACCTAAATTATCCTAAGGACAAACACGCACACCCATGCCCGAGGTAGGACTCGAACCTCCGCCGGGACCAGCTGCACACAAACCCAGAATCACGCATTTCCTCCATGAAAAGAGGCCCGATAACAGTGGATGTGGTAAATCCAATCCACACCGTGACTTTCTCGTCATGCAATGGAGTTCCCACGACAATGCCAGGATTTTCGGTAGCCCAAATTCGTTTTGCTGTCCAGCGCCATCTGTCGGACATTTTTTGAACTTTGTTTTTTTTTCTAATAAAACCCCATGTCATTCCAAGCATGTGTGTCAATTTTTACCTCCCTATCTACATTGTTCCGTGGTTTATTAAGTTTTTATATTTATACTGATTTTTTGATCACTCGGTATGTTAAAAAATGTCGAAATTCCTCCAGCTGTATTAAGGTGTTGGTTTTATTGGCGACTAGTTTCGATGTCGCCAGTAAAACCAACACCTTAATACAGCTGGAGGAATTCCGTCATTTTTTAACATATACACTCCTGGAAATTGAAATAAGAACACCGTGAATTCATTGTCCCAGGAAGGGGAAACTTTGTTGTCACATTCCTGGGGTCAGATACATCACATGATTACACTGACAGAACCACAGGCACATAGACACAGGCAACAGAGCATGCACAATGTCGACACTAGTACAGTGTATATCCACCTTTCGCAGCAATGCAGGCTGCTATTCTCCCATGGAGACGATCGTAGAGATGCTGGATGTAGTCCTGTAGAACGGCTTGCCATGCCATTTCCACCTGGCGCCCCAGTTGGACCAGCGTTCGTGCTGGACGTGCAGACCGCGTGAGACGACGCTTCATCCAGTCCCAAACATGCTCAATGGGGGACAGATCCGGAGATCTTGCTGGCCAGGGTAGTTGACTTACACCTTCTAGAGCACGTTGGGTAGCACGGGATACATGCGGACGTGCATTGTCCTGTTGGAACAGCAAGTTCCCTTGCCGGTCTACGAATGGTAGAACGATGGGTTCGATGACGGTTTGGATGTACCGTGCACTATTCAGTGTCCCCTCGACGATCACCAGTGGTGTACGGCCAGTGTAGGAGATCGCTCCCCACACCATGATGCCGGGTGTTGGCCCTGTGTGCCTCGGTCGTATGCAGTCCTGATTGTGGCGCTCACCTGCACGGCGCCAAACACGCATACGACCATCATTGGCACCAAGGCAGAAGCGACTCTCATCGCTGAAGACGACACGTCTCCATTCGTCCCTCCATTCACGCCTGTCGCGACACCACTGGAGGCGGGCTGCACGATGTTGGGGCGTGAGCGGAAGACGGCCTAACGGTGTGCGGGACCGTAGCCCAGCTTCATGGAGACGGTTGCGAATGGTCCTCGCCGATACCCCAGGAGCAACAGTGTCCCTAATTTGCTGGGAAGTGGCGGTGCGGTCCCCTACGGCACTGCGTAGGATCCTACGGTCTTGGCGTGCATCCGTGCGTCGCAGCGGTCCGGTCCCAGGTCGACGGACACGTGCACCTTCCGCCGACCACTGGCGACAACATCGATGTACTGTGGAGACCTCACGCCCCATGTGTTGAGCAATTCGGCGGTACGTCCACCCGGCCTCCCGCATGCCCACTATACGCCCTCGCTCAAAGTCCGTCAACTGCACATACGGTTCACGTCCACGCTGTCGCGGCATGCTACCAGTGTTAAAGACTGCGATGGAGCTCCGTATGCCACGGCAAACTGGCTGACACTGACGGCGGCGGTGCACAAATGCTGCGCAGCTAGCGCCATTCGACGGCCAACACCGCGGTTCCTGGTGTGTCCGCTGTGCCGTGCGTGTGATCATTGCTTGTACAGCCCTCTCGCAGTGTCCGGAGCAAGTATGGTGGGTCTGACACACAGGTGTCAATGTGTTCTTTTTTCCATTTCCTGGAGTGTATTATACTAGCTGACGTCCCAAATCGTCCATTTCAATTACGGATATACGAAGACTATCTGTTCTTTCCAGCTATTTTTATTTATCATTTCTATATAATGTGTACGCTAACCACTATATCAGAGCCCGAGCTTGCAAGATACCTAGTGTGGGAGGGAGAAGGGGACGTGAATTTTATTTAAATTCTATAAATGAAACGCAAAGAGTGCTGTTCAACATATAAGTTGTTTATTCAGTGAAACTGCATTTAATTGCATATGCAATAATTATTGAACTTTTATCAAATTCCTTAACAATCACTCACAAATTAGTCAAATAATGAAAAACAAAACTAAAACATTTGGATCGCCAGATACTGTAGAAAAAAAAAATAGTATTGAACTGGCACCAAGAGCTCACAACAAGTGAGTTGTATAAGGTGCCTGCCCCGGTATTTGCCTTTTAACATTAGCATTATATGGCTTCATTCTAATTTAGCATATAAATAAATTACACGAGATGGGTTGATCTGGTGTAATAAATGTGGAAGGAATAAAAAAAATAAATAAAGAAAATCAGCTGAACGCATGTCTCTCCTAGCGGGCAAACGGTGAATACTGTGCCTTGCGTCTTTATGAGCACCTAACACATTGAAAAGAAATAGAAGAAAAGCGAAAGAAGAGTGTGCAGCTAGGAAAGAGGGCGTTTTCAGTACTACCATGTTCATAGCGTGGTCGGCGTGGCGGTGGAGTCGGCTGATTGCGTCCGGCTGCATCAAGACTCTGTCGTCGACGTAGTTGATAGCGTCTAACATATCCTACGCTATAAATAGTGACCGAAACCTGATACTGGAAGTTATCATTACTGGACGACGGTATGCGTCCATCTGCAAGTGCAAACCTACGTGAAACTGCATTAAACAAAGCTCAGAACTGTTCTAACAGTACTACAGTCATCGGACATGTAGTAAATCAAAATATGATCCTGAATTAAGCTCTTGATAACGCGCACAGTGAGTGAAGCTCGCCTACTTGGATCTAACAAACTTCGCTCTCTACGCTGTTTGCGACGAATGCAAAGTGCATTGTCTCATGACAAGCTATAAGAGAATCCTTGCGACTTATCGGAAGCAGTCAAGAGTGAACTCTGCCTCCTCAGAAGAAATATTCGGAATGCCCAATACTTGTGCGCTCCTCGCACCTGGAGAGAGAGAGAGCGGCTCTCCTCCAGCGTCTTGTCTCCGCCCTTCCGCAGATTACGTAGCTCGTACTATTTTTCAAAGCGAACATAAGATTCTAGCCAATGAAGAGGTCCCTTTCAAAATTTCCTCCCTCCTAGCCGTCACATTCCTCGAGGGAAAGAGAGCGATACCCTCTGTGAGACAGAGTATATAAATAAACCAAGACTTCTCCCTTTGAGTATTGCCGCTAAGTTCTGCTCGCGGGAAACGGCCAAAATTCCCCGGGCCACTTGAGATTCTTGGACAACCAAGTCATGCTGTTGCTATTCAACTCGCCACTCTGTCCGCGTTACCTATAATCGTGACGAAACTGGTTTTCGCTCTAAGTTTGAAGTTTCCGCTGTCTCGGGCACACGTGCGAATGTCCACGGCTTCCCTTGGCAGTGTGTTGATGTATGCAGCGCCTTCGCCTGACGCTAATCCTCTGGGGGCCTGCCCTCTGTGAAGCGTGCCGACATAGGCGCGCGACCGCCGCTCGCCCGTGGCCGCACTACTTGTGTCCACCTGGTCGCCGGGCTTCCCAGCTAGGAACGCATCAGAAGAATTCCTTTCATGCACAAAGTGTACCAAAATTGCAAAGAGAAGAATCATAGCCCTTTACCGATTCTTAATGACACAATAATTCACCTCCATCACGCTTCACTTATTGCAATAAACTAATCACTAACTTTAAATGCAATTATCTCCCTTAATTATAAACATGAAAAGCTTTGACGCTTTTCAAGCTATTATCACATCATATACAAGCGTACAAATTAATGTGTCAAATTCAAAGACAATTAACATTTATTAGTTAAAGTGTGAACCATTGTAGCTGGAGTAAGCTATTTAACGTTGATTGCACCTGTGTCCAACGAAGGGCTTATTTGTCGCTCTGATTAGCACATCAGCCGCGAATTTACAAGTGGTTTTTATTAGAAAGTGCACAATAACTATCTGAAGACGCCTTTATTGTCATACCATCGATGTCTATTAGACTACATGTTCGTATAATCCTGCAGTAAGACACTACTCTCCGTGTCTAATTTATGCCCTGACATGAAGCTTTAGTATAGCTCATGCGTTTCCCCAGAGCTTGTTCTTTAATAGACTTAAAGGAGAGTCATCGTCACGCGGTAAAGTTACAGGCTTTGGACAGTTGATAGTAACTACAGAATTATTTTCTAAGGAAAAGCTAGAAGGATAAAGGGTTTGATAAAGACGGATTACCTGCAGGAAAAGCTTTTACTTGGGGGCTTGAAGAGAACTCTTCTTTCTCACTACTCTTTGGACTGATGCGCAGCGGCACTGAACGACTTTCTCTCCAAGGCCAATCTCATCTTAGAGTAGCAGTTACAACTAACGACGGGTCATAAGTTGCGTATATCCCTATCATTATCCCCTTACAATTTATTCACTCCACGGCTTTCCTCGTACAGTGCAAGATATTCCCTGATGTCTTCATTCGTCTCCTGTCATCCTGTCGCTTCTTCCAGTGCACCCCACACGCTCCTTTCTACTGAGAATCAACTATTTCTTACCTTCATTTTAACGCAGTATCTTTTTCGAACTACAGGTATCAAAAATATCTGCCTCAAATTCAGACCTATGTTTTATTTATTGATTTTATTTGCTGTCTTTGCCTGTAGCAGTGTGCTCTGTACGTCCACTTTGCTTCGTACATCACGCATTATTTTGTTTTCCATATAGACTACTGGCTATTAAAATTGCTACACCACGAAGATGATGTACTACGGACGCGAAATTTAACCGACAGGAGGAAGATGCTGTGATATGCAAATGATTTGCTTTTCAGAGGCATTAACACAAGGTTGGCGCCGGTGGCCACACCTACAACGTGCTGACATCAGGAAAGATTCCTAACGATTTCTCACACACAAACAGCAGTTGACCGGCGTTGCCTGGTGAAACGTTGTTGTGATGCCTCCTGTAAGGACTAGAAACGCGTAACATCACGTTTCCGTCTTTGATAAAGGTCGGATTGTAGCCTGTCGCAATTGTGGTTTGTCGTATTGCGACATTGCTGGTCGCGTTGGTCGAGAACCTTTGACTGTTAGGAAAAAATGGAATCGGTGGGTTCAAAAGGGTAATACGGAACGCCGTGCTGGGTCCCGACGGCCTCGTATCACTAGCAGTCGAGATGACAGGCATCTTATCCGTATGGCTGTAACGGATCGTGCAGCCACGTCTCGATCCTTGAGTCAACAGATGGGGACGTTTGCAACACAACAACGGACATTGCAACACAACAACGGACATCGAAACTAGTAGCCAATAAAACCAACACCTTAATACAGCTGGAGGAATTTCGACATTTTTTAACATACCGAGTGAGCAAAAAGTCAGTATAAATATAAAAACTTAATAAACCACGGAACAATGTAGATAGAGAGGTAAAAATTGACACACATGCTTGGAATGACATGGGGTTTTATTAGAACAAAAAAAAAAGTTAAAAAAATGTCCGACAGATGGCGCTGGACAACAAAACGAATTTGGGCTACCGAAAATCCTGGCATTGTCGTGGGAACTCCATTGCATGACGAGAAAGTCACGGTGTGGGTTGGATTTACCACATCCACTGTTATCGGGCCTCTTTTCTTGGAGGAAATGCGTGACTCTGGTTTTGTAACTGCTACCGTGACGGATGAGACGTACGCCGATATGTTACAGAATCGCATCACCTCAGCCTGGCTGATAAACACATGCTGGAACGTACGATGCTTATGCAGGATGGCGCTCCTCCCCATTTTGCTAGACGCGTGAAAGATCGCTTGCGCGCGTAGTTTGGTGATGATTGTGTGCTCAGATGCCACTTTCGTCGTGCTTGGCCTCCCAGGTCCCCAGACCTCAGTCCGTGCGATTATTGGCTTTGGGGTTACCTGAAGTCGCAAGTGCATCGTGATTGACCGACAGTCTCTTGGGATGCTGAAAGACAACATCCGACGCCAATGCCTCACCATAACTCCGGACATGCTTTACAGTGCTGTTCACAACATTATTCCTCGACTACAGCTGTTGTTGAGGGATGATGATGGACATATTGAGCATGTCCTGTAAAGAACATCATCTTTGCATTGTCTTACTTTGTTATGCTAATTATTGCTATTCTGGTCAGATGAAGTGCCATCTGTCGGACATTATTTGAACTTTTGTATTTATTTTAGTTCTAATAAAACCTCATGTCATTCCAAGTATGTGTGTTAATTTGTACCTCTCTATCTACATTATTTCGTGATTTATTCAGTTTTTAAATTTATTCTGACTTTTTGATCACCATGTATAACACAGATAGTTTCCCCAACAAAAATTTAAGAGAAGCAAAACTCCGCTCAAAGTCAATTAAATAGGAGTCTACTGGCACACAATGAACTAAACCTAAATTTCGCTAAGCAGCAGAAAATTGGCATAGCTACACACTGACTAACGGAGTTAAAATCCAGATTCAGTGGACAAAATTCAGCGTTCTAATAAACGTCACATACAAAAACATCAGTTTTGCTGATCTGCTGGAAGAAATAAATCAGAGTCGCGCATGCGATATATTTCAGAGTGCCGCGACTGACGACGCGAAAACTTTTTGTGTGCCTCTTCATGATGGCCGAGCGACCTTCTATGGCCACCGAAAGACTTTTCTTGTAGATCACGTAAATTACTGTGTGCTTTCATCGACCTGATCCACAAGTTTTTATACTTATATCATAAATATAACTGCCCCATTAAATACGTGCTAAAATTCTTACCGAAGCTGATACACCACACTTAATTTTATGCGCGTCTTTTCGCCCAAAATTTAAATTTAAGCAAGCTCAAAGATTTATGGCAGTGCTGAAGATCAGTTCATAATCCATGTGCCGCCATCATTTCAGTAAATATGGACATGGTACCACATTAATTTTGGACTTATCATTCTGTTTACATCGAAGCAATCAGAGTAGTATTAAGTTAGGTAGTTTTTAAGTTACGGGCGAAACTATGCAATTTATGAACAATACGAAAAATTAATATTTAATTATGATGTGGTACATGCTAGAAGTTCAACCGATGCACACTTCTGATAGTTACAATTTCACTACTTTATCTCTTTTGTACTATAAATATTATAAACATCGTTGAAAAACTGCTGAATTTCAATTACAAAAATCATCTCGGTGCTGTGATTTTCCACATATATTTATTACAAATCATATCTGCGTACTGATATAACTATTTGGATCTCCACTTCAATTTCACTTATCATAATTCACTGCTTCTATTACGGTGTGCCGGCCGAAGTGGCCGTGCGGTTAAAGGCGCAGGTTCGAATCCTGCCTCGGGCATGGATGTTTGTGATGTCCTTAGGTTAGTTAGGTTTAACTAGTTCTAAGTTCTAGGGGACTAATGACCTCAGCAGTTGAGTCCCATAGTGCTCAGAGCCATTTGAACCCAACCACCATTGGTCAGGCACGTCATTTCTGCAGGCTACGGACACACCCACCACAGTCCTGCCTGAGTTCACACACGTCCCGTCACAAAATGGTGACAGGTAACAGTCGTCAGGATGCTGAAAGTTAAGTGGACTATAAAGTTACGTAAAGAACAGATTCTTAGGACAACTGGTGATCAAAATATTAACTAGAAATATAGTATCAGAGAAGATATTGTAAGATATTAGCAAATGGCTTCTAAGCTATTAGAGGAAATCATAGAGGAAAACAACTGCAAGAGATGGCAGAGATTGGTAAATATACAAAAAAATTGAGGATGTTATGTTTAAGCGTCTCTGTGATAAGGAAAATACTACAGTTAGAGCCCCTAAAACTAAATAAAAATTACTTTTCAAAAAACTCATTTTTCAACGACTATTAAGACTATTGAGGCTTAAAGTCGCTAAAGAAAGCAGTATTACCCAACGGGAAGTTAGGAACATCCGACTCACAACAGCGTTAAATTAGGCATTATTTGTCGACAGCTAAGAGTTTGCTTAAAATGTTATAGGCTAACACATGCATTACCGAGCCATACTTCCCAAAGGGCTCTGAGCACTATGGGACTTAACTTCTGAGGTCATCAGTCCCCTAGAACTGAGAACTACTTAAACCTAACTAACCTAAGGACATCACACACATCCATGCCCGAGGTAGGATTCGAACCTGCGACCGTAGCGGTCGCGTGGTTCCAGACTGTAGCGCCTAGAACCGCTCAGTCAACCTGGCCGGCCATATTTCACAGAATGGAAACTGCTGTGTTGTATGTTCATCCCTAATTTGTCATCGAAGAGCAGCTGTGTCGATTTAGTGGAATGTTTAAAACAAACCTGGATGGAACATATAGCATCCCCAGTGAAATAATAAGAAAAGACTTAGAAAACAGTATTTATAAAGAAGAGACATTTTTCTCATGTATCCTCCGTCTCTCCCCCTCCCCCCCCCCCGCCCCCCCCCCCCCCCCCGCCATGAACCATGGACCTTGCCGTTGGTGGAGAGGCTTGCGTACCTCGGCGATACAGATAGCCGCACCGCAGGTACAACCACAACCGAAGGGAGGGGGGGGGGGGTATTTGATGAGAGGACAGACAAACGTGTGGTTCCTGAAGGGGGGTAGCAGCCTTTTCAGTAGTTGCAAGGGCAACAGTCTGGATGATTGACTGACCTGGCCTTGTAACACTAACCAAACCGGCCTTGCTGTGCTGGTACTGCGAACGGCTGAATGCAAGGGGAAACAACAGCCGTAATTTTTAAGGAGTGCATGCAGCTTCACTGTGTGGGATAGAGTAGCATGGAGAGCTGCATCAAATCAGTCTCTGGACTGAAGACCACAACAGCAACAACACCCGTATTATAATAATTTCTCTGTGTTAGTTTAGCCGCGCGGGGTTAGCCGAGTGGTCTCAGGCGCTGCAGTCATGGACTGTGAGGCTGGTCCCGGCGGAGATTCGAGTCCTCCCTCGCGCATGGGTGTGTGTGTTTGTCCTTAGGATAATTTAGGTTAAGTAGTGTGTAACCTTAGGGACTGATGACCTTAGCAGTTAAGTCCCATAAGGACTGTTTTCATGCTTGAACTGTTTACAGTTTTGACGGACTGTCCACTGGGCCCTCTTACCACTAAATCTGAGGGGGCTGCGGTAAGGAAGTTTCCATTGTTTGACTTGAGGGCTCCCCACACAAAGTAATCGGACACTGATGTATCAGGCGACATGGGTAACCAGCTAGCGCAGCAACTAGACAGAGTTGGAAGATAATTTTGGAATTGGTTTAGTAATGAAGCTTAATCAATTTGAGACAAAAATAATGGTAGTTAAATGAGGAAGTAATAAAACAAAAAGAGTAGTAACTCATATATTGTAAATCTTGAGTGCTTAATGCTTCCAATAGTTAACAGTTTCAACACAGTGATCATAACAGTCCAGGCCCCCCCCCCCCTTCACTCTTTTCTTTTCTATTAATTTAAATTCTGAAGTATACTGAACTGATTTGACCAGCAAAGTTGAAGGCAATATAAAACCTAAATTTATCAGTGTTTTTTACCCTTCTTAAAATTGACATTGTATGTGTAATTCAAAAGTGATATTTCTAGGGTAACCTATGCCCGATTTCAGTCGGGTCAATAGACAAAACGCAGTTTGTAGTAATCATTATAGTGTAATGCTGTGTATTTGTAGCCGGTCAAAATTAGTACAGAAAGGGAAAATATTAGTTCAGTAGATTTTTCTGGTTCTAAAATTTACCATATAATGTAGTATTACTACGTGTTGTTATGCTTGTACGTACATCCACTTGTACAAGGAAAAAACTCACTTAATGCCTAATTAGGCTGGCGACCGTATTATTAACAATTGGTAGCATCTGCTGTGTATGTTTCTTGTCCGTCCTACGTGTAGTTGCACTTTAGACTTGCTTGACGTATCATTGTTGTTACTGACTGGGTATAAGTCTGATTTTGCTTCCATTTAGGTACACGCGGTCAACATATGTACTAAAATCCTTTCTTAAAAAGGTGAAGCCCGTCAACTTATCATAGTACAGGCTTTAAAGAGTTAACGTACGCCCGAGGGTGGACGTTACAAGTGGCTTCCCGGTGACAGGACGTCCAGTTGTTGCCGGTCACAAATTAATGTGAATACCGAACAGTGGATGTTCAGTGGCACGAATTGTAATAACATTCAGTAAAGTAAATTGCAGTGAACGTCAAGTACGGTGGTGTGGTGTAATTTGCATTCAGTATGGACAGGAACGTAGACACGGTAGATGTGCCGAGCGTAATGGAAAATGCGGCTGGCAGTAGCAGGAGTTTACGTGGCCAGATAACAGATGGCGTTAGCGGAAGACAATTGGCGTACATACAATATCATGAACACGTTAACGAACAGATTGAAACGTAGAGATCGTCTCGAACACAGCAAGGGATAAAACAGGAAGTAGAGGGTGGCTTTGTAGATGATAGTGGGTATGTGAATGAATCCACTGACATGTTTGATTCACTACAGATAAAGAAAGAACCGAAAGAAACGTCTGAACTAGGATCAGAATACACCGATTCAGTAGAACAAAACAGTGTGAAAATTTTAAGCATGAACGATTTATTTGAAGAATTAACCAAACAAATTTCAGGGCAGAATAATCAGCTTAAAACACACGTTGCCGAGCAGCTCAAAACACAGAGCCATCAGCCCAAAACACAGAATGATCAGCTTAAAGCACAGGTCGAAGAGCAAGGAATTAAAATTAGTAAACAAATAGAACAGGTAGAACAAAAAGTGGGTAATTTAAGTTCTGTGGTAAATACTATGAAATTTGAAATTGACACCGTTAACAAAAATATGGATAGTATGCAGGGGGAAATTGACAACATTAACAGTAGGTTTGAGGTTGAAATTCTCAACATCCAAGAGAAAGTAGAGCCTCTGGTTGAAAAAAAAGTAGACGAAAAAGTTTTCGGTCTTAAAACTGAAATCATAAACGAATGTCACCACGGAATCTCACAGTTGAAAAGGGCAGTTTCAGACACTGAAAGAGAATTAGGTGAGAAAGTTACCGGATGTGTACAAAAATGTGAACAAAATGCCTCGAAAATTCAAGGCAAAATTTTCGATCTTGAGAGTAAAATTAAAGATAGACCTGGTGTTGTCTGTAATGGCACACCAATTACGAAGCTATTAGAAGGTGAGGAACGCTTCGATCCCGCCATGAAACATAACGGATGGCATCCTTTAGATTTCATCAGAAATTGCGAGAGGATATTTCCTGAACACTTGTCTGATCAGGAAAAGATAAACGTAGTAATTAGCGCCTTAGCAGGTGACGCAAAGCTCTGGGGAATTAATTTGAATACCGAACGAATGACGTTCGAAGAATTTAAGCAAAGGTTTGCGGAAGAATATTGGTCCGAACAAAAACAGGATCATTTATGGCACGAGTTTATCATGGCCAAGCTTCATGATAACCGGGGCAGGAATTCTTTGAAAGATTTCTGCGAATATTGGTACCGGAAACTGACACATTTAAGAGGTAAAAGGTCAGATTCAGAAATCATCTGGGAACTATATAAAAAGCTTCCAGAAGATTCAAAGAGATACGTGGGAAGCAATCATCGCAGCTTCCAAGCATTTCTAGAAAGGGTCGAAGACGAAGACCATTGGCGCGAAAGTCGTGCCAATTATCAAAATTTTGGTAACCGAAATAACCGTAATAATGACGAGAGAAATGACAGCGAAGGGTTTCGTGTCAATATGATACAGAGAGGTAGAGGTAGAGGCAGAGGAAGAGGAAGTTATCCAGGTCGCGGTAGAGTATACACCGCGCAAAATAATAACGACGCGGGAAACTGATTTCCGCGATCGTTGTGGGCCAAACGGAAGCGGACAATATATACCGGCCCCGACTTAAGAAAAGTTACCGAACTGACAGTAATGTTATGAGACAGGTTAGGGACAGGCGTGAAACGACGCAATGTGTTGTTGCAAAACAAGCGTCAGGTGCGAGCCAGAATGAGTCATCTCCGCCGCGCAGAGCGTTACTTGTTAACACTGTTCAGAGAGAAGCCGCTAGCAATGCGGCAGCATTAGATACGAACATAGCCGTAAGGGCTGATGAATATATTATGAGTGATAATTCCGTGGCGAAGGAAATAATAGATGAAACTGGGAATGCACAGAGAGGTGCGGTTAGCAGTGTTTGCAATGAAGTAAAAGGCGAGAATGAATTAGGGGAAGTAAATAATTGGCGTGTGCAGATCGACGATCTGTACAAGGGCCTAAAGCAATGTGAGTGGGAGGATTTTAAGAAGGAGTATGAGGCAAGGAAGTTGATTAGTGAAAAAGGAGATAATAGGGACGTCTGTAAGGTGATGTGGCCCAAAGTTGAAGAGGAGATTAGATTAGATTAGATTAGATTAGATTAGATTAATACTAGTTCCATGGATCATGAATACGATATTTCGTAATGATGTGGAACGAGTCGAATTTTCCAATACATGACATAATTAGGTTAATTTAATAACATACTTAAGTTAATATAACAATTTTATTTTTTTGTGTTTTTTTAATATTTTTGTTTTTTTTCTTTTTTTCTTAATTTATATCTAAAAATTCCTCTATGGAGTAGAAGGAGTTGTCATTCAGAAATTCTTTTAATTTCTTCTTAAATACTTGTTGGTTATCTGTCAGACGTTTGATACTATTTGGTAAGTGACCAAAGACTTTAGTGCCAGTATAATTCACCCCTTTCTGTGCCAAAGTTAGATTTAATCTTGAATAGTGAAGATCGTTCTTTCTCCTAGTATTGTAGTTATGCACACTGCTATTACTTTTTGAATTGGGTTTGGTTGTTAATAACAAATTTCATAACAGAGTATATATACTGAGAAGCTACTGTGAATATCCCTAGATCCTTAAATAAATGTCTGCAGGATGATCTTGGGTGGACTCCAGGTACTATTCTGATTACACGCTTTTGTGCAATAAATACTTTATTCCTCAGTGATGAATTACCCCAAAATGTGCTGCCATATGAAGGCAATGAGTGAAAATAGGCGCAGTAAGCTAATTTACTAAGATGTCTATCACCAAAATTTGCAATGACCCTTATTGCATAAGTAGCTGAACTCAAACGTTTCAGCAGATCATCAATGTGTTTCTTCCAATTTAATCTCTCATCAATGGACATACCTAAAAATTTGGAATATTCTACCTTAGCTATATGCTTCTGATTAAGGTCTATATTTATTAATGGCGTCATACCATTCACTGTACGGAACTGTATGTACTGTGTCTTATCAAAATTCAGTGAGAGTCCGTTTACAAGGAACCACTTAGTAATTTTCTGAAAGACAGTATTGACAATTTCATCAGTTAATTCTTGTTTCTCAGGTGTGGTTACTATACTTGTATCATTAGCGAAGAGAACTAACTTTGCCTCTTCATAAATATAGAATGGCAAGTCATTAATATATAATAAGAACAACAAAGGACCCAAGACTGACCCTTGTGGAACCCCATTCTTGATAGTTCCCCAGTTTGAGGAATGCGCTGATCTTTGCATGTTACGAGAACTACTTATTTCAACTTTCTGCACTCTTCCAGTTAGGTACGAATTAAACCATTTGTGCACTGTCCCACTCATGCCACAATACTTGAGCTTGTCTAGCAGAATTTCATGATTTACACAATCAAAAGCCTTTGAGAGATCACAAAAAGTCCCAATGGGTGGTGTTCAGTTATTCAGATCATTCAAAATTTGAGTGGTGAAAGCATATATGGCATTTTCTGTTGAAAAACCTTTCTGGAAACCAAACTGACATTTTGTTAGTACTTCATTTTTACAGATATGTGAAGCTACTCTTGAATACATTACTTTCTCAAAAATTTTGGATAAAGCTGTTAGAAGGGAGACTGGACGGTAATTGTTGACATCAGATCTATCCCCCTTTTTATGCAAAGGTATAACAATAGCATATTTCAGTCTATCAGGGAAAATGCCCTGTTCCAGAGAGCTATTACACAAGTGGCTGAGAATCTTACTTATCTGTTGAGAACAAGCTTTTAGTATTTTTCTGGAAAGGCCATCAATTCCATGTGAGTTTTTGCTTTTAAGCAAGTTTATTATTTTCCTAATTTCAGAGGGAGAAGTGGGTGAGATTTCAATTGTATGAAATTACATAGGTATGGCCTCTTCCATTAACAGCCTAGCATCTTCTAATGAACACCTGGATCCTACTGCATCCACAACATTTAGAAAATGATTATTAAAAATATTTTCAACTTCTGACTTTTTGTTTGTAAAGTTTTCATTCAATTTGATGGTAATACTGTCTTCCTCTGCTCTTGGTTGACCTGTTTCTCTTTTAATAATATTCCAAATTGTTTTAATTTTATTATGAGAGTTGCTGATTTCAGACATGATACACATACTCCTGGATTTTTTAATAACTTTTCTTAATATAACACAGTAGTTTTTATAATTTTTGATAGTTTCTGGGTCACTACTCTTTCTTGCTGTCAGATACATTTCCCTTTTCCGGTTACAAGATATTTTTATACCCTTAGTAAGCCATGGTTTGTTACAAGGTTTCTTACGAGTATATTTAACTATTTTCTTGGGGAAGCAGTTTTCAAATGCATTTACAAAAATGTCATGAAATAAATTATATTTTAAATTGGCATCAGGTTCACGGTACACCTCATCCCAGTCTAACTGCTGTAGGCTTTCCCTGAAATTTGCAATTGTTAAATCGTTGACTGAACGTACTACTTTGGATGACTGTTTAGTATTGCTGAATGGAGCTATGTCATATAACAGCGCTGCGCTGAGTACGCGTGCTCCCGATAGGACGATGATTAAAGATAGGAAGGAATTGGAGGATGAAATACTAAGCATTGACGAGGAAGTAACTTCTGTTAACGATCCGCCAACAGTACGAGCTGCTACCGAAAAGCACCGTGAGGAAGGAGCAAGTAATTACCTGAAAGTAATTGAAGTCCGCGAGGATTACACGAAATATGGATTAACGGTACATGTGAGTAAAGCTGATAATGAGGACGTTTTGCCGAAAGAGGATACTGAGTTAAAATCTAAACCTGACGAAAACGCAGAGGAAGAACTTAGTGCCTGTCTCAGAAAAGCTTTTATGTTAGAACCTGAAAGCGATCCAGAATGGTCGGATTCTGACGATAGTTCAGATGGCAAATATTTCGGTACTGCTGAAAATAATGGGGATGCAGCTAATTGTGATATTGTACCTAATGATGACGAAGTTTCAAAACAAAATCCAGATGTTGAGACCGAACAAAGAAAAAAAGAGCCACCTGATGACTCAGTGTTTATTTTCAAAAGAGTTCAAGTAAGCAAAGACTTTGAACTCCAGAAACCGAAAAAGCCACCAGATATAAATGGTTCACAGGTCAGGAACGTATCTTGGGACGATGTCACAGTCGACCAAGGTGCGTTGTGGAAAAAAACAGGAAGGGGCATGATTTAGAGTCTGGGGCAGATTTATATTGGACTTTGAGAAAGTCATGAACACAGTACATCATGAAACTACTGGGTTCCCACCGGAAGAAATTTTGTTAGGCAGCAGAAGTAAAAGTTTTATTGAGGAAAAACTAGAGTTTCCACCTTGTACAACCTTGGGGTTGAGTCAAAAGAAAGAATTAGTCAGAAAAAGGGCAAAGCAAAAAAGCTGAATCTAGATCTAAAGGGCACAATAAAAATCCGAAAGTTTCAAAATTTAAAATTGGGGATTATGTTCTTTTAAAAACCCACGAAAAGTCTAGTGAACTGAACCATGAAATTTCCAAATTTAAATATATTTACAATGGGCCATACATAATACAGAACATTCCACACGATAATGCTTACTACCTGAGCTACCCAAAATACAAAAGACCTTTAGGTGTAAGAAATGTTGTGGACCTGAAACTGTATGTTCCTAGGAGTGAGTGACATAAGTACACTCAGAAAATAATTTGCAGTAAATGTGCTGTATCCTATGCTAAAACTATTTTATTCCAAATGTAACAAATCTTTGTAAATGTATGTATACCATTGACAGTGTGCTAATGTAGTTATGTGAGTTTCAGATTACCAAATGCACTATAAATGTAAGAATGTATGGAGTAAAGGACTGAAAAGGAAAGGGCAAATGCCAAAAACCATAGTGGACAGTATATGAGTCATAATATAAAGGACTGCCAAACACCAATGACGGCAGATAAATAATCAATGGAGAATTGTAAGTGTGATACAGGTGATATGGTAAAATGAGGTGAAAAGGACTGCCCAAATCTGAATAATAGGCAGCAAATATGTGTAGTAAATTTCTGAATAATATTGTGTGTGTTTAGTAAGTAAGGAAATGGATTGCCATTCAGTGCAAGCAGCAATAAATTGTCTGATAGTGTATATAGATATTTGTGTTTGCTTTTGTAGTTAAGTGGTTGAGTTCCAGATTTTGAAATTATTTCTTTGAGAAATTTAGTAAAAATGAGTATTTTGCTATTTAAATAATGTTATGATATGAGAGTGGACTGTGCAAAAGGCACTTAAGTAAATAACAAGTAAATGTTCTTGATATGTTAAAAAGTATAGACCTATATAAGTTGAGTGAAAAGAAAGTATGTGGTATAAATTTTTTTTGTACATTCACATAAAGATTCAGAGCCACTGTATTAATGTAAAATTTAGTGTTCCCATTAAATTTATACTTAGTAAAATTTACTGGAAACAGGGGCATGTGTAACAACAACAACTGTACGTATAATAATTTTTCTTCTGATTTTCGATGAATTAATGTAAGCAATGTTTTGATTTCATTTCTTTTTCTTTTCGTGTCATTATGTTAAAGAAAATGTAAGCAACTTTCGATGTGAATATTAATATTAGTGTCAAATTTCAAGAAATGCTATAACAGAATTGAAGTGTAACACATGTTGAATCTATTGTAACATGTTTAAAATTGTAATTGTGCACCTGGTCCATACGTAGGCAATGTATTACGATATGTGGAATGTAAAACCTTTGGTGAATACCATATAATGCAGTATTACTACGTGTTGTTATGCTTGTACGTACATCCACTTGTACAAGGAAAAAACTCACTTAATGCCTAATTAGGCTGGCGACCATATTATTAACAATTGGTAGCATCTGCTGTGTATGTTTCTTGCCCGTCCTAACGCGTAGTTGCACTTTAGACTTGCTTGACGTATCATTGTTGTTAGTGAGTGGGCGTAAGTCTGATTTTGCCTCCATTCAGGTACACGCGGTCAACATATTTACTAAAATCCTTTCTTATATGGTGAAGCCCGTCAACTTATCATAGTACATGCTTTAAAAAGCTAACGTACGCCAGAGCGGAGACGTTACAATCTGACTTAAGCCTTCGTGAGTTCAGCTCGATTTCTAAACTGAAGGAAACACTTCAGGGCAATCGCTTCAGAACTGCTACAAATGCGTCGGGTAATAGACCGCGCCGCTCGAACCGTCAACACAACTGGCACTGCTGAGAGTATCCTACGACTTCCACATCGCTGGGAACGGGTTATACACAATGCTGGTGACTACTTTGAAGATCAGTAAAACTTTTAAACATGTTTCTTTTTTGTACGAGCTGTAAATAAATAATTGCCACTATTTAAGTTCCAATCCAGGAAGACATTTTTGAAAGTAACTATCTGCCATGAAGATTTGTACAAAGTTGAACGTGGACCAAAATTAGATAATACAAAAGGAATACCAGTCTTTGAAGTGTGGTGCAACAAAAGGCTGAGTTTAGATGGGCAAATCGCATAAATAATGAGCAGGTACTGAATCGAATAGGGGAAGAAAGACATTTAGGCACTCTTTTACGAACTGCGGAATCGGTTTGGTAGTTCAAGGAATCGCAATCTGGTAATGGAGGGAACCGCGAGGGTAAAATTTGTATAGGGAGACCTACGCATGAATAGAATAGGCAAGATCAAATGTCAAATGCATGTAGGTTAGAGTAATTAAGCAGTGGTGAATAGGCTTTCACAGGACATACTACCCGGGAAAACTGCATCAAACCATTCTGAGGATTGAAAACTACAACAACGACGACGACGACTCACATTCGACGGTCTTGATCCGCAAATAAAGTGGTAAACTTCAGTGTGAAAACATGACAAAGGATTCTTTATTGTTTTTCAAGGAGGCATCACCGACGTCGATGCGGTAGGCATTTGTTTGTTAAGAAAAAAATGCAATTCACGAAAATGTACACTGCTCATGTACCACATCGTAGCCCTTAAAATATTCATTTTCGGACAGCTTAAACTGACACACAATATTTTGTTAGCGCAACGCAATCTGACTTTCAAAATTCCCTACAAAAGAATGGCCCTGACTAACATTAAACTATACCTTTCACAAATCACTTACCTCACAAAAATCTTCGCTGCTCAAGCTACTGCAATACAGCGAGCGCCACTACTGCCAGCTAAATAAATGATTCAAACTATGGAAGGCACTAACTACTGATAGGGATAGTTAGCAAATGAAAGATATTAATAGAGAACAAACAATGTATTTACCTTGATATCATCATATATAAATATAGCAGTTCATGACAAATTTCAAAACTCCGCCATCTCTCTCCCCACATCCACCACTGCTGGCGGCTCACCTCCAACTGCCCAACGCTACGCGCTGTTCACAGCCAGCTGCCTAACACTACAATGGCGAGTATTACAACAATGCAAAGCAGCCACAGACCGCACACAGCACAGCCAGTGATCTTCATACAGAGGTGGCGTTACCAATAAAAAAACCTAAACAGCCTACTTACATAGCCCCCATGCTTCCCACAAAAAAATTTTACAAATTGGTTTGGGCAGTGGCCAATACAGATTTGAAAAATTTTTTCATAATTACATTAACAAAGAAATCAAATGCACACACTTATTGATACAATGTTGGTCAAAAGCTAAAATTTTCTCACAGTCCATAAAGACAGTCCTCATCATTCGTCACAGTAAAATTGCAGTGTTTTTCTCAAAGTCTGAGCGGTAAAAGAAAATGCACACAGAAGTAGTGGATTTCCATGCTGTCTTGAAGAAGTAGTGTTGTCCTTCCAATGGAAAGACAGTGCTGACTCTTGACATGCATACAGGTAATGGGCCACAACAGAGTAAACCCACAGCGGAGTCAGTCGAAGTTTTGAAGAGTATTGGTGGGTAGGTCATCACAGAGCAGACCCACTGTAGTCCTGGTAGAGATTACTGTATTGGTGGGCCACCAGGGGTGCAGACCCACTGCAGTCCTTGTAGAATTAATGGTATTGGTGGGCCATCAAAGATGCAGACCCACTGTAGTCCATGTAGAGACGGCCAGCAGCCATCTGTTGCAACTGTGCAGGTGGACAATCACCATCGAAGCGTCTTGTGAACAATATAGCAAGTCCATAAACCACCACTTGTGCACTCACAAAGTTTTTGAAATTGTCCTTAGAACCAGCAATGCTGTTATCCAGTCCCTTGCTGAATTATTAACACACGTGCAAACACTATCAGTCCCTACTTCTCACATATTGTCCATGTACTATGACCAACAGAAACGTGTGCAGTGAAATGTTACTTAATTTGAAGAACTGGTAACAATTACAATTTGATAACATAAAAATACAATAACAAAGGTACAAAATACATCATTAAAGAACATAATAATACAGATAACATTTGTAGTAATAGGGGACTTACAAAAGAATAGAAATAAACATATACATCAGTGTTACAAAAATAGTGACATAAGTACATACATAAAAGATCAGAATAACTTTCGAAACATCAACTTCACACATGAGCATTAAGACAAAACAGAGTAAATAATGTCTAAACATCTTTACAAAGTAAATAACACATTATTAATGCCAATTGTATTTGAGGATAACAGTATTCCTCATCATAGTGAATGTAACTTAGTATTAGAAGAAAAAAAGTACACAGAGACAGGAAGAAAACAAATACACAAGGGTACACAAACACATAGGGGGATAACACAATGGAAAGGACAGGGTTCGTTTTCAGTGTAACTTTCGGTACTGCAGTATTTTGCGAACAAAACCTTTTTTGTTCTTGGAGATCTCCCTTCGTTCATCATTATTCCCAAAAAGTCCTATCTGTACCTCTTTTCTGTATTCTAACTATATTTCTTTCAAAAGAAATATGGCTCATTGTACAATACTCATTTAGGCCCAAATCGTTTTCATATAACTTTCAAAGCATTCTTTCCCTATTCTCCATAGCTGGGTTCTTATATAGTCTACCCCCTCTTAAGCTAACTTAAATCTACTGGGCTCAGATATTAAACTAAGGGACGAGGCAATGCAGCAGCACAAAACAATTAACACAAACAGCAATGACAAAAAAATGGAAATTTGCAAAGGAAGCTACAGTAAATCTAAATTACCAAGCAATTCACATTACAACTAATATGAGGCAATGCGCAGCAAACAAGAAAAATAAATCTGGCTTAGCAGAGTAACACAAATTCAAATTCAGCAACACTATGCCTGGCAAACAGCAGCAGAAAATGAAATACCTAAACATGACATAGCTCAAGCAGAAAAAATAGTACACTTAAGATAACAATGCAAATAAGGGAAATGTATAATCACATCTTAATGTCTAAGTAATTAAAGTGGTGCACCACAACAACTTATTGTAAAAAAAATATTACCATGTACTTGAAAAGAATATTATGTATGCAGTTACTGTTACTAGTCCCTTCTTATTGTTCATTCCTTTCCAAGTGCTCCTTTTTTGAAGAATGCGGATCACAAAATTATTATTTAATAGATCTGTTGACAGAAAGTGTTCACATTAGCAAGTGCATTTAATTTTATTTTATGAAACCAATGCTGCAACACAGCTGGAAAACAGATGTCAAATGAAATAAGCAATTACGCAAACCAAAGCACAAAAACATCATTCAATAGCTATGTGGCATTTCGTAAGTCAGTAGCTCTCAACTCTCGTAGAAAGACACTTGTCACTATCAGGTTTGCAGATGTAAGAATATTTCACATCAATTCATAAGCATTTCAATAAATATCATAAAGCTTCTTCGAAGTTACTCGTAGTTGTGCACTGTTAACTTCACGCGGCAGTATCTTTGCATTGAAGTCTTTTTAGCGCAGCGCAGAGCACCTAAGGACAACTGCTTCGTGCAAGTAGTCGATTTCTCACGATCCAGTGCGTCGTTTCTCATCTCAGTACAGAAGTAAACTTGATCGACACAGACTTACAAGTTTCTAGTTCTTCACTGTTAAAACTGAAATTGTGTAAATCCTTTGCCTCTACGAATAAGAAAAATCTCTGTGAAATGAGTCTGGGAATAACAAGTTACCTTTAAATAAACAAGTTCTAAAACTTCACAGAAGGTTGAAGACACAACTTTTGAACTGAGTCTCTTAGCAATCACAATGTTTACTAAAGATTAGGTTTTGGAACAGTTGGTTGAGCGGTAAATATATCTACAGATAAACAACTGGTGAAAAGTGAAGTAAGTCCAGGCGTCTTTGGAAGTTTAACCAAGAATTGTACGACCGCAAGAAGGTGGACCAACGATTATATGACGCTGAAAATATGCGCCAGTGATCATTAAGACTGCAAAATCAATGCGTAAAATTTTCACCAGTGGTCAAAACTACATGGAGACTGATCATTGCTCGGACATGTCCCATGAAGTTTTGTTAGTGATCTGTTTGATCTGTCAGTGATCAAAGCTATCTAAAGCTTCCAACAGTGGTGGGAACTGCTGAGGTTTAGGCAGCAGTCAGAAGGTACTCTTTGGATGTGTCTCTATTTCATCAATTGATCAGAACTACCTCGTCCAGCCAGTGGTCAGAATTGCTATAAGTGGATGCCGTGGTCAGAAGAACCTCAAATTCTGTCAGTGATCTGAAGATCCCTCAAGTTCTCTCCGTAATTAGAAGAACCCCCAAGTTCTGCCAGTGATCAGAAGATCCCCAAGTTCAGCCAGTGGGAAAGAACCTCCAGCCAGTGACCACGAGAACCCCAATTTCAGCCAGTGATCAGAAGATCCCCAAATTCTGCCAGTGATCAGAAGATCCCAAAATTCAGCCAATGATTAGATCCCCAAATTCTACCAGTGATTACAATATCCCTAAATTCTGCCAGTGATCAGAAGACCGCCAAAATTCTATCAGTTATCAGAAGATTCCAGGTTCGAATCCTGGCAGGGTCGCCATATGAAACTTCCCCTTTGAACAATTATACAGGACTGTGCTTAAACTGACACACAATATTTTGTTAGCGCAACGCAATCTGACTTTCAAAATTCCCTACAAAAGAATGGCCCTGACTAACATTAAACTATACCTTTCACAAATCACTTACCTCACAAAAATCTTCGCTGCTCAAGCTACTGCAATACAGCGAGCGCCACTACTGCCAGCTAAATGAAAGATTCAAATTATGGAAGGCACTAACTACTGATAGGGATAGCAAATGAAAGATATTAATAGAGAACAAACAATGTATTTACCTTGATATCATCATATTTAAATATAGCAGTTCATGACAAATTTCAAAACTCCGCCATCTCTCTCCCCACATCCACCACTGCTGGCGGCTCACCTCCAACTGCCCAACGCTACGCGCTGTTCACAGCCAGCTGCCTAACACTACAATGGCGAGTATTACAACAATGCAAAGCAGCCACAGACCGCACACAGCACAGCCAGTGATCTTCATACAGAGGTGGCGTTACCAATAAAAAAACCTAAACAGCCTACTTACAAGCTTTGATAGGGAAAAGAAAGTCACTAACCACCGACAGTAATGCTCCAACCTCTACTGTATGCACTCGTCCAAGCGAGAAATTTAAACCAGTTTTGTTTCCCTTTTTTTCCAAGGCATTGAGAAATTAACAGCATGTTATAAACTGACGTCCGCTGGAATGCTAGACACATCATTGAAAATAGCTACCTAGGCTTCCGCGACCCGACTCTGGGGACAAAAATATTTTTCTGACTATAGCGCCGCGTTATAAAGTAAATTACTATTATTGGAGAAACAGTAAAAGTTTTTTTTTAAGTTACCATAATCAGAAAACGTTTATGCCAACTATTTGAGTGTCCAGCCACAGTGCAAGTCGCTGAATAGTCACATTTTGCATGCGTTATCAGTAGCTGCTATTGCCCCATCTTCATAAAAAGCTGCTGCACAGGCGTTATATGCAGGTTGGACCCCCACCCACAAAAGTTTAATAATTTCAATAGACGGTACTTAAAAATCGTTCCCTCAATGAACCAAGACCTTTGCCGAAGCCGTTGGTGGTTGCTACTACAAGGTGTTTCACCAATCAACAATTGCCCTCCCAGAACCTACAGTCATAGTGGTTCTCCGCGGTTCCATCCGTGGCTCATGACTTTGGCGAGGTGAAGAGACTTGCGAGTCTCAACGATACAGGCAGCTATGCAGTGGTTGCAACCACAACGGACGGGTGTCTATCGAGGGCCAGACAGATCTATGGTTCCTGAAGGGAAGCATTTTCAGTGGTTGCAGCGGTAAGAGTCTGGATAACTGACTGATCTGGCCTGGTAATATTAACCAATATGCACTCATTATGCTGGCCCAGCGAAAGGCTGAAAGCAATGGGGAAAATACTGCCGTTATTTTTTTTTACAGGGCATGCACCTCTGCTGTGTGGTTAAATGATGTTGTAATCCTCTTGGGTAAAATAATCTGGCGGTAAAGTAGTGCCCCGTTTGTCTCTTCAGGCAGGAAATACTCAGGATGACGTCGTCATCAGGAAAAACCATGCTGGCGTACTACAGGTCAGATAGTGCGATGTTTAATCCCTTAATCTGGGCCGGCCGGAATCGCCATGCCGTTCTAGGCGCTACAGTCTGGAACCGCGCGATCGCTACGGTCGCAGGTTCGAATCCTGCCTCGGGCATGCATGTGTGTGATGCCCTTAGGTTAGTTAGGTTTAAGTAGTTCTAAGTTCTAGGGGACTGATGACCTAAGAAGTTAAGTTCCAAAGTGCTCAGAGCCGCTTGAACTATTTTAATCTGATATGTGGGTTAGAGATTTTGGAAAGGGAAATGGATGATTGTGACTGTAGGATAATTATTAGCGACGTGCGGTGGCAAGAGTGACAGCGTTTCCTGATTATGTGAGTACAGGGTTACGAACGTTAAATCAAATAGGGGTAGTGAAGAAGGCGGTCTAATAGTGAATAAGAAAGTATGAATAGTTATAACCTACTATGAACAGCACAGTGAATACATTATCGAAGATACGAAGCTGGGATAGTCACGAAACAAACACTTACAACAGCAATACCTGTTTATATGACAATTATATCAAGGTACACACTCCGCAAGATACCGTATGATGTACGGTTGACGGTAACTTCAACCATGAGAGGTCATCTCCTTTCCTGTTCTACTTGCAGATGGAGCGAGGGAAAATGCCTCTGTATCTCTCACCTTGCCTTAGCGATCCTTACGCGGAATGTACGTTGGCAGCAATAGAATCGTTCTGCAGTCAGCTGCAAATGCCTACACCGCTGATAGTGAAGGAGTTTGAAAGAATGAGTCACGGTGAAAATCAAATTATTGATGCAGTTAAGGAAGACGAAAATGTAATTGCAATGGAGTACTGCAATTCGATAGTAAGAAAAAGAAGAGAAAGTAAAATGGTAGGAGAACATGGATTGTGGGGAATGGATTAAGGGGAGGTTTACTATCTTTGGCCTGAAAAAAGCATGTTGTTTGACAATTTCTTTCTCGGGATTGGTTATAGATATCGATGTCTAATTCGGTCAATGTTTATTGATATTTACAAACTGGAATTTTTTCGCCCGTAAATGACCAAGAGCAAAGGCCGAAGTGCGTCCGGAACGAAACAAAATTTCGATGTAGACCTTCACACGTGGTATGTCATAGGTCAGCCGACTCGTCTGAAATCAAAACTGAGTGTACGTTAGTGAAATATATAAGATTCTTTAGGAGCTGTACCTCGCCTATTTGGACCATAGGAAACGAAATGGCGGCCATTTGAAAAAAAAAAATAGGGTTTCTTTCACCGATTTTTCGACTTCGTCGGCGAAGTAAAAATATTTATAGCTGATGGATGGGAATAAAAGTGGTACAACTCCTAGACAGTTTAGTTAACGTCGTCGGAAACAAAGAATCATGCCAATCGGTTCAGTAGATTTGAAGCTACCATTCGATCTGCGCCGTCCTGCACTGCTCCAGAGCTGCTGGTACGGCCGGTGACAAGCGGTTTTCAGTCGTTTGAATCCGCTGGTCGTCCGAATGCTTGGCAAACTGCGTCGAACAGAGTCCCAGGGCGACGTCCATCTTTGTCATGGTCCTCAGAATTGCTGAATACCCTTCCTTGAAGCTGCTCTTTGCCAGGAAAGTCGGAAGCTCCACAGTCTTCGCACCAGAATGCAAACTTTCATTTGAATTTTATGTGTTGCCTTCCCGGTACATCAACTCGTCCTCCGAAAGAAAAAAAACTGGTGAGTGAAGAAGGCCGATTTCAGGCAGGTGCAATTTTTTGTTTCACTGCGAATAACAAACATTTCGGTTCCGTATTCGGAAAAACCGTTTCAGGGATGGATTCTAAACACTTTTATGGATCCAAAAATGCGATTAAAAATTGATTTTTTTACCAAAAGATAGTAAATCTCTCCTTAATGTGGAATTCGTTGGTAGAATTTCGCACAGGCCATAATTTATTCATGGCTATCGTTTGTGTACATGGAAGAACTCCTAGAAACTGGAAGATCGATTATATAATAGTAAGACAGATATTTCGAAACCAGTTTTCAATTTGAAAGACCCAGCGAGGAGGCGCAGTTATTAGCACACTGGACTCGCATTCGGTAGGACGACGGTTCAGGTCCGCGGCCGGCCATCCTTATTCTGGTTTTCCGCGGTTTCCCTGAATCGCTACGGGCAAACGGGTGATGATTCCTTTGTAAGGGCATGACCGACTTCCTTCCCCCTCCCCGCTAATCCGATGGAACTGATACCCTCACTGTTGCGGCCCATCCCCAGAATCAATCATCCAACAAATCAAACTGTAAGATGTTTGCAGGGCCAGATATCAGATCTACTTAAAATTTAATGTTTATAAATTAAAGATTAAATCTGAAGAAATTAAGGAGACACGACCTGCATAAACTAAAGGAATCAAAGGTTGTTGAGAGTCTCTGTATGTCCATCCTTTCAGAGATAGTTTTAGGACTCGGCTGCTATTTAGTCTCAAATGACCATTATTGCGTCACATGAAGATCCAACGTACTTAACAGGTCACTATGGGTTTAACTGAATTCGTAGTGAGAGATGACATACGCAGAGTAGACGTCTCGTTTTTTAGTACCAATAACAATTCACTTAATGGTGGAAGGTACACAGAGTCTACTCTGTAAAGTCTGCACTTTCCCAACTGATAAACTCCTTTGTTAGAATATCATCTTCAACCGTCTGAATCCAGTACCGGAGAAACCTGTACACTTCTCTGCGCACCTTTATCTTCAGTTGTACACATCCACGTTGCTCCCTCATATTTTCTAATTTATGTTACTCACCTTTTGTTAAATCGCTACCGGAGGACTTCCATATTTCATAGACTCCGTCACAAGAGCTTCATTCATCCATTAGCCATTCATTCACCTGTCTATGTGGCTTGCCCAAATTCATTTAGTTTGGTTGTATTAATGATTAAAATCTTCCATTCCTACCGATTACTTGATCCAACTGCTTGTTTCCATGTCTCTCTCTTACTAATTCAAGGAGTGCATCTCCCCAGCGTTCGCCGGGAAATACTCATATTGTGAAGTTGTCTCGTTAAACGACCACATCCTTTGTTCGTAAGTCAAAACAGGTACCGCACGCTCTTCGTAATCATTCAGTCGACACGCATTGGAAGTTTTGTGTTGAAAACACTATTTAGTATACCTAAAGCGTTCTAGGACCTTTTCACTCTCTTTTGAAAACCTTTCCTCTTACTAGACCTCTCAAATAATACGGTGTACGAGCAACTCGTGATTTACCGAATAATAATGATAATTTTGTGTGGCTCAACGGCCTTGTACAAGTCTGTCAATTAGGTGCCACTTCCTTAACATGCCGAATATATGACTGTGTCAGCCACCTCATTAAATGATTACCTTTGGTTTAGTAAAACAACTCTACAAAAACGTTCTGTAGGTTTGAACGTAAACAGTCATTTATTTTCCTTCGCTCTAAAAGTAGGGATTATTTTAATCAAAAATTTAGTTAGACGCTGTAATTATTTGTCCGTAATGATTGATACGGCATGAGATGAATTGAAAGCGACTGTTGTCAAACTAACTTTCCTTAACAACAGTTTCAATGGCAAGTGTATCAGGCGTAAGAGAATGTTATCAGCACTTTTATTTGCCACATACCCAGCGTCGTTCTAATAATTTTTAATAAATGCGGGAACACCGGAAAGAGAACCGAAACGGACAGCGAATATTCTCTGGTCAAGAATCACACAATTCCAGCTTCATGTTAGAAAGGATCTCATCGTTTCGCTAATTAATACGTGGTAAGTAATTAGGCAAGTGGAAATGAAATAACTTTGAGTTCGGATACGTAAAGTGAAAATTTATACAAAGAACCCGACCAGCAGTGCGAATGATATTCCACTTTAATTAACTCAGCAGAATACGTCCCTAGTTCATTCTACATTATTTTTCTGGCAGCTGCTTTCACACCATGGTTGCCAGAGTCGTGTCCAAGGTAACGAGCGTCCCTTTCGCTTCCTTTGTCTCGTCCCATTCTCGATATTTCTGAAAGAGAGAGAGAGAGAGAGAGAGAGAGAGAGAGAGAGAGAGAGAGAGAGAGAGAGCAGTCCTATACTGGTCCGACTGAAACAAAACTCAACAGGCGGCCTTGTATATGATTTACCAAATACATGAATGTTGCAGGACACCATGGATAAAAAATGATTATATAGATAGTGTTAGTGTGGCTGAAAGTTACCGAGTTCACATTGCGCTGCCGTTATATTTGTCTCGATTGATTAATTAAAGTAGGCTTTTGCTGGAGATATTCCATGTCGCCTTCAAAAGTGGTTATATTTAAGATACGTCTCGCCAACCTCTTTAATCTGACAGAAATATCGTTGGAGTGTGATCTTTGGTAAACTAGTTACTAATCTCATAAAATGTGATCCTAATCTTTCGTTTTGTCTTATTGAATACGTTCAGCTTATTTGATATCGATACTAATGGTGTAACTAACTGCTCAGCACTTAGTATTCTTTACAACACTCGTATCGTATTTGACTGCGTCTCCAGGGTTCCTACTGGGCACGCGTATAGTCCACGACTCCCAGAGACAATCAGCTCTGACAGGGTAAGCATGTGGAGAAGCTGCAGTGACCCAATTTATCTGTATTCTCTCATGTAACGTTTCAATCAAACATGTTGCCACGCTAACCTCATGTACGCTTCTCGAGTATATACAAGTGGTATTTTAATTACTACCGAAAATTTTGATGACAAAATATGGCAATAGAAGCGAAAAAGTTGCGGTAAACTTGTATTTGTAACGAGCCTTGGGCGTGATAGTTACGAATGTGTGGTTATATGGCTCCAAGGATTTAAGTTAAGTACGACAGTACTTAATACAAATACAGTTGAAATTTTTACTGTTCGATTATCCCTAGCTACCTCGGCTACCTTCGATGACTCCTTGGTCAGACATCGAGTGTGGCCGAGCGGTTCTAGGCGCTTCAATCTGGAACCGCGCGACCGCTACGGTCATGCCTCGGGCATGAATGTGTGTGATGTCCTTAGGTTAGTTAGGTGTGAGTAGTTCTAAGTTCTAGGGGGCTGATGACCTCAGCAGTTAAGTCCCATAGTGCTCAGAGCCATTTGAACCATTTTTGAACCTGAACGGCTTCCAAGCTTCAAATCTGTGGAGGAGGTCCTCGTGTTCCGGCTCCTGGAGGAAATTTTCATTTCTTAACACACAAACTAGCTCTGTTAGAGCAGCAGCAGACTCCGCAGTGATAGGAGCGCATGTCTCTATCATTCTGCGTATTGTCAGCCGCCACCGGTAGGTGTGAGTAGTTCTAAGTTGTAGGGGACTGATGACCTCAGATGTTAAGTCCCATAGTTCTCAGAGCCATTTGAACCATTCAGACAATGAAAACCCAGGCAGACTAAACTTTCATGGAAAGAAGTCACTAAACAACCGAAACGACATACGTCCAATTGCAATGCTGAGGATTCAACATGTACTTACAGTATGGCGCAGGAATCGATGGGAATGGAAAGGGCTGGAAGTAGGATGGTAGTAAATCCTTGACAAGCTTTAGATATATTAACAATAAAACTCAATAATCAGAGTGAATGAATAAGCTCAAACGTAAGTAAAATAGCCAATGCTTAATTCACATTTATAAATAACTTAATATCTAGTACAACATAACAAACAGTAAAATCGTCTGCCCCTTAGAAACCTTCAGCTTCACTATAATGAGAGCAGAGACCAATAAACGAGCATACCGTAAATCTACATCTACATCTACACGGATACTCTGCAAATCACATTTAAGTGCCTGGCTGAGAGTTCATCGAACCACCTTCACAATTCTCTATTATTCCAATCTCGTATGGCACTCGGAGAGAACGAACATCTATATCTTTCTGTACGAGCTCTGATATCCCTTATTTTATCGTGGTCATCATTATTTCCTATGGAGATCGGTGTCAACAAAATATTTTCGCATTCTTAGGAGAAAGTTGACGATTGGAATTTGGTGAGAAGTTTTCGCCGCAACGATAAACGCCTTTGTTTTACGTTAGTGATGTCCACCACAAATCCTATATCATTTCAGTAACACTCTTTCCCCTATGTCGCGATAATACAAAACGTGTTGTCCTACTTCGAACTTTTCCCATGTACTCCGTCAATCCCGTATGGTAAGGATCCCACACCGCGCAGCAGTATTCTAAAAGAGGACGGGCAAGCGTAGTTTAGGCTGTCTCCTTAGTAGATCTGTTACATTTTCTAAATTTCCTGCCAATAAAACGCAGTCTTTGGTTAGTCTTTTTCGATGTACTCTGTCAGTCCTATCTGGTAATGATAAATAAGTATTCTAAAAGAGGACGGACAAGCGTAGTGTAGGCAGTTTCTTTAGTAGGTCTGTTACATTTTCTAAGTGTCCTGCCAATAAAACGCAGTCTTTGGTTAGCCTTCCCCACAACATTTTATGTGTTCCAATTTAAGTTGTTCGTAATTACAATTTTTACGTATTTAGTTGTATTTACGGCCTTTAGATTTCACAGATGTGTCGTGTAACCGAAGTCTAGTGGATTCCTTTTAGCATTCATGTGGATGTTGACCTCACACCTCTCCTTATTTAGGGTCAATTACCAATTTTTGCATCATACAGATATCTTTTCTAAAACGTTTTGCAATTTGTTTCGATATTCAGATTACTTTATTAGTCGAGAAACGACAGCGTCATCTGCAAACAACCTAACAGGGCTGCTCAGATTGTCTCGCAAATCGTTTATATAGAAATGAACCGCAATGGTCCTCTACTCCTATCTTGGGGTACGCCAGAAGTCACTTCTGCTCTGTTCAATGACTTTTCATCAATTGCTAGGAACTGTGACGTCGTCGCTGACAGGAAATGACGAATCCAGTCACATAACTGAGACTATATTCCATAAGCACGCAATTTCACTATAAGCCACTTGTGTGGTACAGTGTCAAAAGTCTTCCGGAAATCCATAAATACGGACTCCATCTGAAATCCGTTGTCAATAGCGCTCAACACATCATGCAAGTTAAAAGCAATTTGTGTTTCAGAAGAACGATGTTTTCTAAATCCATGTTGGCTTTGTATAATTATACGAACTGTAAATAAATGACAAGGAACAAATAAAATAATTGAATTATAGCTAAGGACAGATGAACCCAGGCCACGAGAGACCGAAAATGGTGTGCATAGATTGAAACAGTAAATAGATACCTAAAGCACAATGAAGCAGGATGGCCCCTCTGCTCACTACTGAGCACAGAGAATAATTCAACAAACACGAGCAGTAAAAGGCAGAACAGAAAATTTTTTGAGCATAGTTAACAAAAAACATGCAGATACCTTAGGTCGTGCTGATATGCCAGTGTAATAACTTGTATAACTGATACTGAAATCGAGCCCAACATAGGCATTTGCACAACCAAAGTTTTGTACTGAACTCAACTTGCACATCTTCTAACCAGACACACACAGCAGTCAATACCTGCTTTTATCTTGTGAGCAATATCTCTCTGCACCCGAAATGCGACGCACCATCCATTTGTCGAACAGGTACTGATATTCGTTGCTGACAGCAGGCCACAGCAAGCTCAGACTCCATCAGGTTGCCTCTACTGCGTTGCTGCACAAACTCGATGCCCTACGTCATCCAGCAGACTGCCTTCTCAGACAATCGCGTCCTATAGAGTCTTCTCGTAGGCTGTCTTCATACTAACACTTCCGCTGAGGCTCTTCCCCATCCTTATGACGCAAGCAGTTTCCTCGTCCTCTATATCCAAGGGAGCGCTGGCACCGCCTGTCAAATGCCAACTGCCATCCATTCTCCCAGGCACCGCCACTCGCAAGCCAACTCCCTGAACGAGGTACGCCGGTTCATAAACAAGATCGGACCGTGTACTAGCGATGTTGCATGTCCACATAAATTGAATATAGTAACCGATAATCTATATCCAATTTTAAAAAAGTGTATCACGTTACCCTAAAAGTATACCATGTTATACCAACCGTATCAAATTACATACAAAGAGTATTAAATTATCCCTGCAAACTGATTTAGGCTTTATGCATTAGGTGTAATTGTTCGTAATTGCTCAGGTAGTGTAAACTCTTCAAAATTACTGATGACTTTTTCTTGACTAATGTCACTACCGAGATATTAGGGAAACTTGAAACTTTCGATAGACGTTGGACTTTATAAATTATCCATTCGACATTTTCCATTAGGCATTAGATGTTACTGGATACTAATAAGTACTCTAACACCAGTTGAATGTTAGTTACGTCCTTACATAATGTTGCTGTCTGGAGGTGATGTGTTATCCATTAGCGATTGGGTTTTAGGTGTTAGGTGTCGCAGGATTGTGACTGTTATTGTATTACTAGAGGCTGCAAGTTAGATCTGCAGACGTATTTTATTCTACGAGTATTTTAATAAGTCATACAGACAATTTCAGTGAGGAAATATTTAATTTACTTGCAGAGAGTGTGGAACTTTCGGCAATTTTTAGACATGGTGCATTTTAAACTGGAAGACAGATCTTCTGCAGTGCCATGTTCAGCCAATTTTTAGGTATTCAGATAAATTTCATGCCATCGAAATACTTTCATCTGTTAACCTGCAATTTATTTAAGTAAGACTGACAATTTGTGAGTGTAATTGTTTAGTTTCATGCCTCATTGAGCTAGAAAAGTATGTGAAAACATACATGTAATACAACTTCATCTTTACTCTAATTTTCATAGAGGTCCTCCACTGTACGATGAGCATCCAAGCTGTGCATTTTAATGAGTTACACAGACAACTTAAAAGAGCAAATATTTAGTTTAAAGACAAATAGAATTTCCAAGTGTGGTACGAAAATCGAGCTTTTGACGAAAACCGTGTAATGCTTAACCTAAAACATCTTATCAGCAGTGACAATAAGTCATCTTTCTGCATTTTGAAAAGTAATACAGATTTATAGACGCGGAAATATTTGATTTTCTTGCAATGAGAGCAATATCACAAATAAAATTATAAATAGTTTTTTCTTCCGGATACCGACTCTGACATTGTCTTCGGAGCTATCACATTTCTCTGTTACCATCTTCGCTATCTTGTAAGTGTGTATAAATTAAGCACGTCATTCTGCAGTTTGAGTACCATCCTTCGTAAAACTGTGGTGATAAAAATACAATTTTTCCTTGCTATTACAATGTTTTCCTTTATTCTGTTACGTGTTTTTCAACAACGTAAATTTTTATTAGATGACAGTCTTATTTAACAACTGATTACGGGAAATACTGTCTGTACATTGGCACCACAATTCTGACCGCGAATTTCGTTCACGGTGTTATTGTAGGTAGCCTCCAGTTGGCATGTGTTATTTGCAATAATAGCCATACTTGTAATGGTTACATTTTTATTATGTACAACATGACACATTATCTTAATCGTTCCTCAGATAGTGCTTGAGAACAGTCTAGATGGAGAAATATTTACTTATGTGGCTGTATTGTGACTTAGATCAAGACTAGGTCTAATTACATTCAGACTGTTTATGTTTGCGTGCTGACATTTGTAGTGTAGTGCTATAGCTAACAAACATTTTCTGCAGTTATAAGCGTGCTTAGGACAGTTTTGTGATGCTAGTGCATTAGGCCGAAATTCTAAAAGTAAACTGTTATTTGGAGATAATTAGGTACGGAAATAACACTGAAGTACGTAGTTTAGAGTTGGTAGTCATTTTTAAGCACCAATTTGACGATTATGTGTGTATCTGGAAATGAACGTTTTGATATCTGGCGTAAACACTACACTTTCTCAGCACTGTCACATAATTTTTGAAAAATGTTATACTTGGAGAGACTATTGTGATATTTGACAAGCATCACAGATGGATAAAGGAATTAATTTAAGCCTGTGTTATATCTTATACCAAGCATTCCACAAAGTTCGAAAATTTAACTTTTTTACTTGTGCAGATATCTGCTAATGACAATGAGCATCTCATAGCAAAAAAATCGTTTGACATTTTTGACAGTGAAGCCATCTCTTGGCGACTGTAAGTTACTTGTAAATAAAAGAGCAGCTGGCTTTATTTCGCATTTTCAGGGTCTGTGGAATACTATTTAGAGTAAAAGATATGTCTAACGATTATGTATTACTAATTTGTTAATTACACTTCAGGAGCAAATGTTTGTTTTTAATTATTTACAGAGAGTATGTTATATATAATTCCAAATTATATAGTGAGTGATGTATAGCTTCGAATGAAACATACTGATGTGACTAGCGGAATTCCATTAACAGTTTCTGGTAGTCAGTAATGAAAATTTAGTTATTCATTTTTATACAGTTCAGACACATCGACATATTTTTTGATAAATATCTGCGATTCAATGATAGGGATTTTCTCACCGGAACTGACAGCAAACAAGCACTGACATCAATGGTTCAGGTATACCTTAGGGTGTTACAAGGAAAAGTATGTGAAGCAGTTGAGCGGGTAATTCGGTACGTGAAAGGAGATCTAAATGTGATAGTCATGGGGGATTGGATTGCGTTGTAGAGGAGGAAGTAGAAGAAAGGTTTTCAAGAAAATTTGCGATTGGTAGCAAGAACGAGAGATAAGAAAGACTGAATTCTAAAATAAATATCAGTTAGTAATAGAGAGCACGCTGTTCAAGAATCATAAGAGGGGGGAGGTTTACTCGTAAAAGCAGGGAGATGCGACGATATTTCTGTTACATTACATCACAGTAAGGCAGATATTCCTAAATCAAATATTGGATTGTAAAGCCTATCCAGGAGCAGATATAAATCCAGAGCACAATTTAGTAATGATGAAGAAGGGGCTGAGTTTTCAGAGACTTGTCAGAAATTATCAAAGTACAAAGAAGTGGGTTACGGAAGTACCAAGGCATGAACAGACAAGACAGAAGTTCTCCTAGACTATAGATGATGAAATACCATACTCCTTGATAGCGTAGGGGAACGATGCGGAAGACCCACACCGCCGTACTAGGCAACGTCCTAGTGGAGGTGGTTTGCCATTGCCTTCCTCCTAACGTACTGGGGATAAATGATGATAATGAAGGTGACACAACAACACCCAGTCATCTTGAGGCAGGTGAAAAACCCCTGAACCTGCCGGGAATCGAACCAGGGTCCCAGTGCTCGGGAAGCGAGAAGGCTACCGCGAGACAGAAGTAAAAACATAAGTACAAGAAATGCAATCGCGAAGAAACTACGCGTAACAGATGAAACACTTCGGCAGATCGACGACAGATAGAAGTGACAAGTGTTCATGGAACTTCAGGGATACAGAATTACAAGTGACTTAGGAACGAAATAAGTAGGAAATGCGGGGAGCTAAGGCGAAATGGTTACATGAAAAATGTAAAGAAATCACCTATATCAAATTCACCTATATAACAAATCATCTACACTCCTGGAAATGGAAAAAAGAACACATTGACACCGGTGTGTCAGACCCACCATACTTGCTCCGGACACTGCGAGAGGGCTGTACAAGCAATGATCACACGCACGGCACAGCGGACACACCAGGAACCGCGGTGTTGGCCGTCGAATGGCGCTAGCTGCGCAGCATTTGTGCACCGCCGCCGTCAGTGTCAGCCAGTTTGCCGTGGCATACGGAGCTCCATCGCAGTCTTTAACACTGGTAGCATGCCGCGACAGCGTGGACGTGAACCGTATGTGCAGTTGACGGACTTTGAGCGAGGGCGTATAGTGGGCATGCGGGAGGCCGGGTGGACGTACCGCCGAATTGCTCAACACGTGGGGCGTGAGGTCTCCACAGTACATCGATGTTGTCGCCAGTGGTCGGCGGAAGGTGCACGTGCCCGTCGACCTGGGACCGGACCGCAGCGACGCACGGATGCACGCCAAGACAGTAGGATTCTACGCAGTGCCGTAGGGGACCGCACCGCCACTTCCCAGCAAATTAGGAACACTGTTGCTCCTGGGGTATCGGCGAGGACCATTCGCAACCGTCTCCATGAAGCTGGGCTACGGTCCCGCACACCGTTAGGCCGTCTTCCGCTCACGCCCCAACATCGTGCAGCCCGCCTCCAGTGGTGTCGCGACAGGCGTGAATGGAGGGACGAATGGAAACGTGTCGTCTTCAGCGATGAGAGTCGCTTCTGCCTTGGTGCCAATGATGGTCGTATGCGTGTTTGGCGCCGTGCAGGTGAGCACCACAATCAGGACTGCATACAACCGAGGCACACAGGGCCAACACCTGGCATCATGGCGTGGGGAGCGATCTCCTACACTGGCCGTACACCACTGGTGATCGTCGAGGGGACACTGAATAGTGCACGGTACATCCAAACCGTCATCGAACCCATCGTTCTACCATTCCTAGACCGGCAAGGGAACTTGCTGTTCCAACAGGACAATGCACGTCCGCATGTATCCCGTGCCACCCAACGTGCTCTAGAAGGTGTAAGTCAACTACCCTGGCCAGCAAGATCTCCGGATCTGTCCCCCATTGAGCATGTTTGGGACTGGATGAAGCGTCGTCTCACGCGGTCTGCACGTCCAGCACGAACGCTGGTCCAACTGAGGCGCCAGGTGGAAATGGCATGGCAAGCCGTTCCACAGGACTACATCCAGCATCTCTACGATCGTCTCCATGGGAGAATAGCAGCCTGCATTGCTGCGAAAGGTGGATATACACTGTACTAGTGGCGACATTGTGCATGCTCTGTTGCCTGTGTCTATGTGCCTGTGGTTCTGTCAGTGTAATCATGTGATGTATCTGACCCCAGGAATGTGTCAATAAAGTTTCCCCTTCCTGGGACAATGAATTCACGGTGTTCTTATTTCAATTTCCAGGAGTGTATATAATAAATATGAAGAAATCACCTATATCAAAGTCGAAACAACCTTCGGTGAAATGAAAAGGCAAGGCAGTAACATCAAGCGCACAATGGAAATTCCACTGTTAAGTGCAGAGAAGAGAGCAGGTAGGTATAAATAGTACATTGAAGGTCTGTGAGAGGGGGAAGACCTGTCTGATAAAGTGGTAGGAGAAGGAACAGGTGTCAACAGGGAAGAGATAGAAGATCCAGTATCAGAATCAGAATTTAAAAAGGCTTTGGAAAACTTAAGATCAAATAATTTCTAAAATAATTGGGAGAAGTGGAAAGATATCGATTATTTCCATTTTTTTGTGCAGGATGTATAAGTTTGGCGTTACACCATCAGACTTCCGGGAAAATGATACCCAGCCAATTCTGAAGCCAGTAAGAGCCGACAAGTGCGAGAATTATCGCACAATCAGGAACAGCTCATGAAGTCACGTTGCTGACAAGATAATATACAGAAGAACTAAGAAGAAAATTGAGGCTCTGTTGGATGGCGATCAGTTTGGCTTTAGGATACGTAAAGACACCAGAGAGGCAATTCTGACGTTGCGTTTGGTAATGGAAGCAAGACAGTAGAAAAATCTGGAACCATTCATAGGATTTGGCGACCTGGAAAAAGCATTCGACAATGCCAAGTGATACAATATTTTCTAAATTCTGAAAAAAAGTTGGGGTGAGCTAAGGAGAAAGACGGGTAGTATTCCATACGTACAAGGACTAAGAAGGAATAATAAAACTAGAAGACTAAGGTGAAGTTCTATTATTGAAATCAGGGAAGTATTCTTTGCCCCCTAGTGTTCAGCTTACACATCGAAGAAGCAACGACGGAAATAGAAGGAAGGTCTAACAGTGGATTAGAATGCAGGGTGACATAATATCAGCGATATGATTCGTTGATGAGATTGCTGTTCTGAGTGAAAGTGATGAAGAATTACGAGAAGGTGTTGAATGGAGTGAACATTCTAATGAGTGCAGAGTACGAATTGAGAGTAAATTGAAGACAGACTTAACTAATGAGAAGCAGCAGAACTGAAAACAGCGAGAAACTTCGCATCTCACTTAGGGATCTTGAAGTAGGCGAAGTTGAGGGATTCTGCTACCTACGCAGTAAAATAAGCCGTGATGGACGGAACAAGGAGGGCATAAAAAGCAGACAGTCACTGAAAAAGAAGGGCATTCCTGCCCCAGAGAAGGTTGCTAGTATCAAACATAGATCATAATTTGACGAAGTAATTTTTAAGAATGTCATATTTGCAGCGCAACATAGTGTGGAATGTGGGAAAACCAGAACAGTCGATGAATCGAAACCTCTGAGAGGGGTGCTATAGTAGAATGTTGAAAATTAGGTGCACTGATAAGATAAGGAATGATGAGGTTCCTCACAGAATCTGGGGCAAAGTAATTTATGGAAAACACTAATAAGAAAGAGAGACAGAATGATAGGACATCTGTTAAGACATCAGGGAATATGTGGTGTCACCGCCAGACACCACACTTGCTAGGTGGTAGCCTTTAAATCGGCCGAGGTCCGTTAGTATACGTCGGACCCGCGTGTCGCCACTATCACTGATTGCAGACCGAGCGCCGCCACACGGCAGGTCTAGAGAGACTTCCTAGCACTCGCCCCAGTTGTACAGCCGACTTTGCTAGCGATGGTTCACTGTCTACATACGCTCTCATTTGCCGAGACGACAGTTCAGCATAGCCTTCAGCTACGTCATTTGCTACGACCTAGCAAGGCGCCATATTCAGTTACTGTAATCTGAACAGATAATATTGTGAATCATATACCGTCAAAAGCGACGTTCGTCATTAATGGATTAAAGTTAAGTATCAAACTAAATACGTCCGCCTTCTGAATTCTAATTCCTTGTCATGTTCCTGACCTTACGTCAGTATAGTCCTTCCCTCATCACGCCAGCCTTCGTGAGCTAAAACGCGTGCATTTCGGCCTCCTCTAATAACACGTTAATCCAGGTAGTTTGGGCACAGCCCAGCTGCAGCTACAGTGTAATGGTAATATTAAACTCTTGATTAGAGGAAATGAGAGAGAAATGTGTTCTATTTTTTTAATTTTTTATATAAATAAAATGCATAGTTCACCTACGTTAGAGGACGGCCAAGTGGAGATTCATTCTGATTGGATCTTTCATTTTAATAATAGCTTCTGACTGGAGGAGAGGAAAAGAAGCTGTGTGATGTACTTTATGATACATAATTCAGGATGTTCCGATACTTTTGAACAAGGCGAAGATGGAGTGTCTTTGTGACTGACTCTTTCGTCTTAATACTTAGCTATAATTGGACTTAAGTAATGAGAGGAGGGGCATGGGAGGTGGTACATTGAGGACTGTAGGTGAGCTGCTTGACATAAATCTTTGATTTTGTAACTATTTTAATATGACATCAGATGTATGTTTGAGTATGTAAATAATCCAACATGACACTGTATTTGTACATAATTTTAGTGTGATGTCGATGTTTGTATGTGTACGTAAATAATGTAATTTGACACAATTCTTAGGCAAGAGGTAAGGCTTTATGAAATACTGAATATCTTTGACTTTAGTCTGAGGTTTACGTAATTTTTACAGCATATTTGGTTCTACTTTTAATACTATGCACTGACTGGTTGGAGATAGGGAGGACGGATGGAGGAAGTGTTCATCAGACATAGTGTATTTCATTACTATTTTAGATATAATGCAAATAGTACACGTTGACTGGTTGGAAAGAGGTTGGAGCGTGGGTTATAAAACACAACTGGTTTATTTCCTTCACTTTTAGTTTTTAATACTGCGTGATTGGCTGGAATAAGAAGAGGGAGATGTTTTCCAATTTTCCTTTAGCAAAATTGTGGTACTTTCTCTAATTATACTCTAATTGGTTAAAAAGGGAGGATTAAGAGTGCGAAAAGTACAATTGGTCTATGTCCATTATCTTGGATTTTTTTCGTTTTAATACTGCCCTATGATTGTGGGAGGGGAGGGGTGAGGAATTTTAATTTCCCATTGACGCAGTTGGGTTATTTCGACCATCTTAGAGTTTTTCACTGAATTTGTTAGTTTTCATACTGTGCTGCGATTGGTTGGAGGTGTTGAGGCGAAAGTGTTTTAATTTCCAAGTATTGATTGATTAATTTTATTGACTAAAGATGTCATGAATGGTGATGACGTGGCTGGACTCTTCACATCACAGGCAGAGAAAATGAGTGTATACAAATAGTTTAATGTTTTAAGTTACTTCACTGAAGATGGCACACAGCGAATAAAATCTAGACATGCAATAAACATCATTTATGATTGATTATTGTAGCCTTTAACACTTGACACGAATACAGGCGCTGGACACAGCTGTTCCTCTATGATATCAAACCTGATCTAATGTATGTCTTACATCTTAACTTTTCAGGTGTATAGACAACTGATGACGATCTGTGTAGCGTTTTGTAAATACTTTGTTTGAAGTGATAGCTGCTGAGTAGTACGGGAGAATGAGCAGTAGCTTTTCTCAGACTAGATGCTTTGTTTCTAGAATACATATTGAGAATAGTCTCGAAAACAGTTCAGAAGCAGATGTGAGATCGGCAGTGGCCACAAAATGTTTGGAAAACTGCCTAGGCCACAATGAATTCTTCAGACCTCACACCTCCATTAACGCCAGTGGAGTTAGCGAAATAGGCGGTGTTTTTGTCACAATTATTCCTTCCATAACGCGGTTTTCTTTTTAAATGCATTCCCATATAATTAGAAATTAGCTGTTTCTCGCTTTGCGTTGCCTTTCTGTGGACAGCGCTCTGTCAAATCCACTTAAAATGCGACGTCTGCAATCCTCAGTCAGCCTTCGACAGATACTGCATGACTGACACACAACCATCATTCGCACACAATAATTACATTGGTTGTAAACGTATTACTTACGTCACGATATGCTCCCACCATTGCCGTTAGCTATCACTCGAAACGTCAGTTCCGTATGGACCACAAACATTCCTGCCTTTAGTCAATTTTCCTGGCGAGCGCTCCTTACATCACGTAAGTTGTATGATAATGATGATATTCAGTTATAAAATTTGTTCTGTGATATTTATTCATAACTCGACAGAGTGGTCAGCAAACAACATACGCTACATCACCTGTCTGGCCGTAGGAGCTTAATTTAACCCGTGCGAAGTTGGGCTGGGTTGCTACTATATTATGTACACATACCTTCTTCGAAATCCTCATCAAAATCCATACAACAGTTCCCAAAGTCAGCCTTCGCATACATGTAGAAAACGTGGCGGGTAATCCATATATATTATAAAAAAGAATGCATGTGAAAAAAGAAAGCATGTGTGTGTATGTTTGTTTGTTTGTGTGTGTGTGGGTGTGTGTTCAAGATCTCCTACGCCACTGTACCGATTTTAGCCAAACTTGATACACATATACTTTACAGCCCGGCGACAATCGTTATGGGATAAGAAACACCTACTTGTCATGGGGGTCGGGGCACGTGAAAAGTTAGCGTAGTCCGCGACGCACATAGGGGTATTTCATGCAAAAAGTTGGCTAAAATTAGTGTTTGGTATTTTCTGTACTATGAAACGCTAGAGACTATACTCGTATTTGGAGGATAATAATCTACATACATACTCTGTAAAATAAATTACTACGAAACTAAGTTTTTAATAGAATCTTTATATCTTAACACAATACTATGTACTATTCCGATGATGCCTCCCATTCTAGTTCATCTGCGCAATCTGTTTCTATTGGGGTCTGCTCTCCATCACCACTCTCAGCTTGAGGCACATGCCTAACTCATCTTTCGACTGAGAAAAGCCCGCCGGCCGCGGTGGTCGTGCGATTCTAGGCGCTCCAGTCCGGAGCCGCGCTGCTGTTACGGTCGCAGGTTCGAATCCTGCCTCGGGCATAGATGTGTGTGATGTCCTTAGGTTAGTTAGGTTTAATTAGTTCTAAGTTCTAGGGGACTGATGACCACAGCAGTTGAGTCCCATAGTACTCAGAGCCATTTGAACCATTTTTTGAGAAAAGCCCATGTATTTCTTTTAGGAAAGGTTTCCTGGCAGACGAAAGTGCTTATGCGAGCCTGGGCTGCTTTTTCTCATAAACTGCCGCTGAGTAAGGGTGCACGTTCAATAACAGTTGGACCGAGCACGAAAATCTTGTGTTTACTGGGAGACATAGGATTACATGGAACTAAATGAATACACAGTCTTGCTGTTTCGCCAGTATAAGCAGCAAATTTTTTCTACGTCTACCTTAAGCTATTGGAAATAGCTTCTAGAGTAACCCTGAATGGATGAGATGCAGATCTATACATGTTATTTCTGCTGAAGGTTCAGAGTTTGCAAAAGACATTCTACTGGTATTTCTGTCATTTCTATTTCCATAGCCTTGTTTGGCAACATGTGTAATTAATTTCAATCGATTTCTGAACATTCTTTTCGTGGCTTAGACCAATTCCTTTTCCTCTTTCGAACGGGTTTGCCACTGCTTACTGTTTATTCTATTGGAAAAATGCAACAAGAAATCAAAACATCGAATTCGGGCATGGAGTGTAGACAGGCTGAAATGAAGACCTTCTGCATTTATTACTTTTGTTTTAGACAAGTCAATGAAGTCTTTTTCAGAAGCCTTGCAAATGCAGCGTCTCATTAACGACACTGTTTCCATTACTGCATTTCAGACCTTTGTATCTACCATAGTCATCAGCAGTGTGGGTTTTATTGATGAATCACCCTCCGTTCTTGCAAATTTGTTTCTCGTAATGATTCAATTTGCATATTGTTTCAACAGTTTCTTCATTAGTAACATCAGCCATTTCAGGAATAACTCTACTTCGTATTGCTCTACTACAGTGAGGAGACTATATTGCAGGAATGCTCCCAACAATTAGGTCTTCAATCAGGCGACTAATAAGTGGGAGAGGCACAAAAGATAACGGAAATATTGATGTTTTCAGATATTGATTCAAACTGAATTCGCTGTGAATCATAGCAACCCCATTTATAAATAAGTTCCAATGCATTTATATCATCATTTGGAAAAGCATTAAAAACATCTTCCTGGACAGCACTGCTTTTTATCCTCTTGAAGGATACAGTAACAGGGGTAGACATTCCTATCCGTTGTTCGAAATAGCCGGCCGCTGTGGCCTAGTGGTTCTAGGCGCTTCAGTCTGGAACCGCGCGGCCGCTACGGTCGCAGGTTCGAATCCGGCCTTGGGCACGGATGTGAGTGATGTCCTTAGGTTAGTTAGGTTTAAGTAGTTCTACGTTGTAGGGGAATGATGACCTCAGATGTTAAGTCCCATAATGCTCAGAGCTATTTGAACCATTTTTGTGGTTCCAAAATTGTTTCTCAATGGTTGTCTTTCACATTTTAGACCGTTCTCTTTACGAACAACTTGATGGCCTGCCAGCCAGAGAATCGCAACACAGGGTTTTAATGGAACTTTGCAGCCACTTAAGTTTTTTTTAAGAAGATACTTTCAACTTAGCGAAAAACAACGATCTTTTGTGACTTTATGTACGTTACAGCATTTCTTTATTTTATCAGTGATGCGGGGATCTGAAAGTATAAAATTTTTCTTTAGGTTCAATTTTTTTACAAAATCTTTTTCAGAACATATTTTGATTAGCCCCCCCCCCCCCCCATGAACCATGGACCTTGCCGTTGGTGGGGAGGCTTGCGTGCCTCAGCGATACAGATGGCCGTACCGTAGGTGCAACCACAACGGAGGGAATTCTGTTGAGAGGCCAAACAAACGCGTTGTTCCTGAAGAGGGGCAGCAGCCTTTTCAGTAGTTTCAGGGGCAACAATCTTGATGATTGACTGATTTGGCCTTGTAACACTAACCGAAGCGGCCTTGCTGTGCTGGTACTGCGAACTGCTGAAAGCAAGGGGAAACTACAGCCGTAATTTTTCCCGAGGTCATGCAGCTTTACCGTATGGTTAAATGATGATGGCGTCCTCTTGGGTAAAATATTCCGGAGGTAAAATAGTCCTTCATTCGGATCTCCGGGCGAGGACTACCCAGGAGGACGTCGTTATCAGGAGAAAGAAAACTGGCGTTCAACGGATCGGAGCGTGGAATGTCAGACCCCTTAATCGGGCAGGTAGGTTAGAAAATTTAAAAAGGGAAATGGATAGGTTAAAGTTAGATAAGTGGGAATTAGTGAGGTTCGGTGGCAGGAGAAACAAGACTTTTGGTCAGGTGAATACAGGGTTATAAATACAAAATCAAACAGGGGTAATGCAGGGCAGGTTTAATAATGAATGAAAAAAAGGAGTGCTGGTAAGCTACTAAAAACAACATAGTGAACGCATTATTGCTTCCAAGATGGACACGAAGCTCACGCCTACTACAATAGTACAAGTTTATATGCCAACTAGCTCCGCAGATGACGAAGAAATTGAAGGAAAGTATGATGAAATACAAGAAATTATTCAGATAGTGAAGGGAGACGAAAATATGTCGTGGGTGACTGGAATTCGGTAGTAGGAAAAGGGAGAGAAGGAAACGTAGTAGGTCAATATGGATGGGGAGGAGGGGGGTAAGAAATGAAAGAGGAAGCCGCCTGGTAGAATTTTGCACAGAGCTCAACTTAATCATAGCTAACACTTGGCTCATGAACCATAAAAGAAGATTGTATACGTGGAAGAAGCCTGGAGATACAGACAGGTTTCAGATAGATTATATAATGGTAAGACAAATATTTTGGAACCAGGTTTTAAATTGTAAGATATTTCCAGGGGCGGATGTGGACTCTGACCACAATCTATTGGTTATGAACTGTAGATTAAAACTGAGGAAACAGCAAAAAGGTGGGAATTTAAGGAGATGGAACCTGGATAAACTTAATAAACCAGAAGTTGTACAGATTTTCAGGGAGAGCATAAGGGAACAATTGACAGGAATGGGAGAAAGAAATACAGTAGAAGAAGAATGGGTAGCATAGAAGGATGAAGTAGTGAAGGCAGCAGAGGATCAAGTAAGTAAAAAGACAAGGGCTAATACAAATCCATGGGTAACAGAAGAAATATTGAATTTAATTGATGGATGGAGAAAATATAAAAATGCAGTAAATGAAGCTGGCAATAACGAAAACAAACGTCTCGAAAATGAGATCGACAGGAAGAGCAAAATGGCTAAGCAGGGATGGCTGGAGGACAAATGTAAGGATGCAGAGGCATATCTCACTAGGGGTAAGATAGATACTGCAAACAGGAAAATTAAAGATACCTTTGTAGAAAAGAGAACCACTTGTATGAATATCAAGAGCTTAGATTCCATTAGAACTGCTGACGGCCTTGGGAGAGCCAGTCCTGACAAAACTCTACCATCTGGTGAGCAAGATGTGTGAGACAGGTGAAATATAATAATTTCAATCCCAAAGAAGGCAGGTGTAGACAGATGTGAAAATTACCGAACTATTAGTTTAATAAGCCGTGGCTGAAAAATATTGACGCGAATTCTTTACAGACGAATGGAAAAACTAGTAGAAGCCGACCTCGGGGAATATCTGTTTGGATTCCGTAGAATTATTTGAACCCGTGAGGCAATACTGACCCTACGACTTATCTTAAAAGCTAGATTAAGGAAACGCAAACCTACGTTTCTAGCATTTGTAGACTTAGAGAAAGCTTTTGACAATGTTGACTGGAATACTCTCTTTCAAATTCTGAAGGTGGCAGGGGTAAAGGATAGGGAGCGAAAGGCTATTTACAATTTGTACAGAAACCAGATGTCAGTTATAAGAGTCGTGGGACATGAAAGGGAAGCAGTGGTTGGGAAAGGAGTGAGACAAGATCGTAGTCTCTCCCCGTATATTGAGCAAGCAGTGAAGGAAACAAATGAAAAATTTGGAGTAGATATTAGAATCCATGGAGAAGAAGCAAAAACTTTGAGGTTCGCCGATGACATTGTAATTCTGTCAGAAACAGCAAGGGACCTGCAAGAGCAGTTGAACGGAATGGACAGTTTCTTGAAAGGAAGATATAAGATGAACATCATCAAAAGCAAAACGAGGATAATGGAATGTAGTCGAATTAAGTCGGGTGATGCTGAGGGAATTAGATTAGGAAATGAGACACTTAAAGTAGTAAAGGAGTTTTACTATTTCGGGAGCAAAATAACTGCTGATGGTCGAAGTAGAGAGGATATAAAATGTAGAGTGGCAATGGCAAGGAAAGCGTTTGTGAAGAAGAGAAATTTTTTAACATCGAGTATAGATTTAGGTGTCAGGAAGCCGTTTCTGAAAGTATTTATATGGAATGTAGCCATGTATGGAAGTGAACCATGGACGATAAATAGTTTAGACAAGTAGAGAATAGAAGCTTTCGAAATGTGGTGCTACAGAAGAATGCTGAAGATTAGATGGGTAGATCACATAACTTATGAGGAAGTAATGAATAGGATTGGGGAGGAGAGAAGTTTGTGGCACAACTTGACTAGAAGGAGGGATCGGTTGGTAGAACATGTTCTGAGGCATCAAGGGATCACCAAATTAGTATTGGAGGGCAGCGTGGAGGGTAAAAATCATATAGGGAGACCAAGAGATGAATACACTAAGCAGATTCAGAAGGATGTAGGCTGCAGTAAATACAAGAAGCTTGCACAGGATAGAGAAGCATGGAGAGCTGCATCAAAACAGTCTCACTACTGAAGACGACAAAAAAAACATTTTCATAAGTCATAGAGGCCTTTTCTTGGCATAATTTTGACTTTCGAAGAAGCTAAGAAAAGAGCAAAATGGTTGCAGATCTAATTTCGGAGATGACGTTCTTTATAACTGGCCACTCATTAATACATAACAATCGAACAAAAGCAAACTGATGTATTCAGCGGCTACATCTTTAAATTTCCAATAGAGGAAAGATTTTTCTATCACGTTGTACTAACAATTACGAATGGGAACACCCTCAACCGAAACAAAAAGAAACTAATGAAAGTAGTAAGTAATGTGAATGAAAATAATGATTAATAACGGTATATACCCGAATCTTCGGAATCCATATTGCTTTGCACCACACTTCAAGTGAAGACGTAGTTTAACAACCAACTGCAGACCGATTTCATTCCAGTAGAAAAGCTTCGAGCGCACTGGAAGCGAGATGTAAATCGAGATTAACTCTATCGCCTATCAGTGCACAATAAGCTAATAACACAATGCCTAATCTAACAACGCACTGCTTAATCAATGCCCCATGTATCAGAGTGTCACAGAAAGTTATGCATTCTGGGAATCATCCACATTTGAAAAGTGAACTTCTGGACAGCTTTAGGGCAAAATACCCCAATGTGCGACGCGTTAATTCTCGAATGATATTCATCCAGTACTTGAGAATGAGAGCACTTAATGACTTGCGGCAAACTTTACACTTAATTTCAAATATTTGCGAAATTTTTCCTTGCTGACAGCTCCTATAAAATGATGAAAGGAAAAACGTTGACCGGATACTAATTTTGCGATATTCTTGGAGTAAAGGTACCGCGTGAAGAACGGCGTTATAACTCAACACTTCTTTCCTGCTAACTGTATTTCCGACACACTTTTACAGACTGTTTGCACATATACACTGAATGTAACTGCGAAGTTATATCACTGTACCACACATAGTTCGGGAAATATGATGTTATAAACAGTGAGACTCATGAGCAACTGCAGCAGAATGCACGATGTTTAAATTTAGTACTTCTTTGCTACTAACTCCATTCGCAATACATTTTTCAGGCAGTATCCACATTTGGCGCTCAATGTACCTACAAAATTATAACATTGAACAACACATAATTCAAGAGGTATGACATCATAAACATTAAGCATAGGCACAGACGCTGGTACGGGCATGGACATACATCTGTAAACACACTACTGGCCATTAAAATTGCTACAGAAACGAAATTTAACCGGCAGGAAGAAGATGCGAAGATGCTGTGATATGCAAATTATCAGCTTTTCAGAGCATTCACACAAGCTTGGCGCCTGTGGCGACACCTACAACGTGCTGACATGAGGAAAGTTTCCAACCGATTTCTCATAGACAAACAGCAGTTGACGGGCGTTGCCTGGTGAAACGTTGTTGTGATGCCTCGTGTAAGGAGGAGAAATGCGTTCCATCACATTTCCGACTCTGATAAAGGTCGGATTGTAGCCTATCGCGATTGCGGTTTATCGTATCGCGACATTGCTGCTCGCGTTGGTCGAGATACAATGACTGTTAGCAGAATATGGAATCGGTGGGTTCAGGAGGGCAATACGGAACGCCGTGCTGGATCCCAACGGCCTCGTATCACTAGCAGTCGAGATGACAGGCATCTTATCCGCAAGACTGTAACGGATCGTTCAGCCACGTCTCGATGTCAGAGTCAACGGATGGGGACGGTTGCAAGACAACAACCATTTGCACGAACAGTTCGATAACGTTTGCAGCAGCATGGACTATCGGATCGGAGACCATGGCTGCGGTTACCCTTGACGCTGCATCACAGACAAGAGCGACTGCGATGGTGTACTCGACGACAAACCTGGGTGCACGAATGGCAAAACATTTTTTCGCCTGAATCCATGTTCTGTTTACAGAGTCATGATGGTCGCAGCCTTGTTTGGTGACATCGCGGTGAACGCACATTGGAAGCCTGTAATCTTCATCGCCATACTGGCGTATCACCCGGCGTGATGGTATGGTGTGCCATTGGTTACACGTCTCGGTCACCTCTTGTTTACATTGACGGCACTTTGAATTGAACAGTGGACGTTCCATTTCAGATGTGTTGCGATCCCTGCGAAACCCCACATTTCAGCAGGATAATGCACGACCGCATGTTGTAGGTCCTGTACGGGCCTTTCTGGATACAGAAAATTTTCTACTGCTGCCCTGGCCAGGACATTCTCCAGATCTCTCACCAATTGAAAACGTCTGGTCAATGGTGGCCGCGCAACTGGCGCGTCACAATACGCCAGTCACTACTCTTGATGAACTGTGGTATCGTGTTGAAGCTGCATGGGCAGCTGTACCTGTACACGCCATCCAAGCTCTGCTTGACTCAATGCCCAGGCGTATCAAGGCCGTTGTTATGGCTAGAGTTGGTAGTTCTGGGTACTTATTTTTGAGGATCTATGTTCCCAAACAGTGTGAAAATGTAATCACACGTCTGTTCTAGTATAATATTTTTGTCCAATGAATACCCATTTATCGCCGGCCGGAGTGGGCGAGCGGTTCTAGGCGCTACAGTCTGGAACTGCGCGACCGCTACTGTCGCAGGTTCGAATCCTGCCTTGGGCATGGATGTGTGTGATGTCCTTAGGTTAGTTAGGTTTAAGTAGTTCAAAGTTCTAGGGGACTGATGACCTCAGCAGTTAAGTCCCATAGTGCTCAGAGCCAATACCCATTTATCATCTGCATTTCTTCTTGATGTAGCAATTTTAATGGCCAGTAGTTTAAATACGTGGGCAACGCCGACTTTTCCGCCATTCTATACATAATTCCTAGCACTGTGCGTATATCAGAACTAGTCATAATTTGTTCTTCCTATACTTTGTAGAACGTAGCTACTAGTCGTAGTCTCTGTCCGTTAATGTAGAACTAGATTTGTTCCTCATCCCTGCAGCCTCTCCTTGATCGCGGAATTTACGGAACACGTTGTGTTGGTGAATGAATAAACGAACTGTTTAATTCTGTAGGATAAGTTCTGAATGGTGCACACTGATAATGGACAACAAAACTTCTTTCTCTATCTAATACGCACACAAAGCGGTGAGAACACATCTCTGAATAATAACACCATTATCTGCACTGGGAAGCTGGGAGCCTTTCACCTGCAGTATTCGTTTATTAAAGGCCCTCCTGCAAAGTTGGTAGTTTCCGCAGGAGCGGCGGCGCTGCCTCTCGCAGTTAGTGCAGGGTGCGGCGCCCCACGAGTGGATGCGGTGCTCTGCGCTGAGCGGCTTTATATTCGTCGGCCGCTCGTTTCCTTCACTTCCCCGGCGCCCAGACGGTCGTTACGAAGTCGGCTGCAGAAGGGAGGAGAGTAAATGGGAAACTTCTGCCCGAGAGTGTGGACACCCTGAGCGAAGCCCGGCGCAAGCTGAAGGCTCCAGGTGGGGCGTCACGTTGCAGAGTTGGCAACTGCGCCACTTTTTTATTACAGCACACAAACCCGTAAAAGAACTGCCACAGAAAAGAGTCCCGAGTTAAACGTAGACAATAGGAGAAAAAAAGCTGGTGGCAATGAATATTTAAATCACAGGAAAATTTATATTTTGAGAATTCTCCATGAGGTTTCAGAGTCATTCTTCAGCGAACATGTGGTGTTTTTACTTATTACATATTACTTCTTAGTTACTTGTAGCGCTAATATCAGCTTGTATTCACGATATCTGGGAGTTCTTACGGTGTAGGCAAACCTGTATCCTGGGAACTCTGACCGAATCTGGCTGTATTGAGGAACGTCGGGAAATAATAAATATACTTATCCCAGAATGAGATTTTCACTCTGCAGCGGAGTGTGCGCTGATATGAAACTTCCTGGCAGATTAAAACTGTGTGCCCGACCGAGACTCGAACTCGGGACCTTTGCCTTTCGCGGGCAAGTGCTCTACCAACTGATCTACCGAAGCACGACTCACGCCCGGTACTCACAGCTGTACTTCTGCCAGTACCTCGTCTCCTACCTTCCAAACTTTACAGAAGCTCTCCTGCGAAACTTGCAGAACTAGCACCCCTGAAAGAAAGGATATTGCGGAGACATGGCTTAGCCACAGCCTGGGGGATGTTTCCAGAATGAGATTTTCACTCTGCAGCGGAGTGTGCGCTGATATGAAACTTCATGGCAGATTAAAACTGTGTGCCCGACCGAGACTCGAACTCGGGACCTTTGCCTTTCGCGGGCAAGTGCTCTACCAACTGAGCATCGGTAGCACTTGCCCGCGAAAGGCAAAGGTCCCGAGTTCGAGTCTCGGTCGGGCACACAGTTTTAATCTGCCAGGAAGTTTAATATACTTATTGTTTCCTAGATTAGATGGGACATAACAAATGAGGAGGTATTGAATAGCATTGGAGAAAAGAGAAATTTGTGACGCAACTTCACTAGAAGAAGGGATCGGTTAGTAGGGAATATCCTGAGGCATCAAGGGATCACCAATTTAGTACTGGAGGGCAACGTGGAGGGTAAAAGTCGTAGAGGGAGACCAAGAGATGAATACACTAAACAGATTCAGAAGGATGTAGGTTGCAGTAAGTACTGGGAGATGATGAAGCTTGCACAGGATAGAGTAGTATGGAGAGCTGCATCAAACCAGCCTCTGGACTGAAGACCACAACAACAACAACAACATTGTTTCCTAGTGTCTATATGATATACGACGTCTGTGAATCCCATGCCATTAAATTTTCTGTTTGGCCAGCAGCATACACAGAATCAAAATTACTATTTTATTGACAGTTTAGAGTGTTATTTATCCTCAATGAAATATTCCAAATGCAAAGATGCGCACAGATAAATAATATTTGGCGAACCATTCCGTAAATAGAATGCGTTTCACAATTCCTATTACAGATTTCTAGACGTTGCAGAGGACACTTCGTAGAAAAAATTTCATAAGAAACCCATGTCCAGAAATGTACTACCTGCATGTAAAATAAGTTTGAAGACCAGACCTCGTTTAAATCTCTTGTTTCGCGGTACTCACACAGCAAAGTCAATTAACTCTGACCTGTGTGATGTACAGGAGCAAATGGCATGGATGAAGTGTTGAATACTCGTCATAGGGTTTTCTTCTGAGTGAAAAACAGAAGTCCTTTACAAAGCTGAAAATGTGGCACTTCCGTGTATCACTTCAGTGAAACCTAGTGGCGAATATACCCGTTTCTCGCAGTCGTTATTCTAATGAGGCGAGAATAGAATGACAAGTCATAATTACAAAATGAATTAACGACACCTCCCTCTTCTCGGTTTGTGTGCGTACTGCGAAGCCTCGGATTTGAGACTGATCCCATAGTCACACTCGAGATCCAAGTAGTACATTTGTGGATTTGAGTTCCTTATCAAAAACTTGTGTACAAAGTCTCATCTAAAACGCGTTTTCGATGCCTAGTCGAAGGTGCAATGTAACCTTCCTTCTGATCGCCCAGCAACGTCTTGCTCGGAGTCCGGAGAGAGGGTGCACTCACAGCAAGGCGCGTTCACGTAACGCCCCTTGAGATCGGCTGGTGGGCAGTTGTTTCTCATCGCCTAACGTAGGAAGACCATAGGGCAGCTGCGAGTGACTATTATGTGGTCTGGAAGGCCAAAAGCACCTGTAATAACCGGGCGGTCTGTTGGACAAACGTTTGCATTGCCAAACTGCCACTGATGGGAAAGACGGTACTCGAAATGCTACACGGGCTTGGTTCGAACCTACTTTAGTACCCTGCGGGTACACAGGCAGTGAGGAGCAGTGAAAACATGTGAATTTGTTTCGTACGTATTGTGTGCCGTCGGGTGCATGTAATCGTTGCTTCACTTAAGCCACATGCTAAGAAGAATTTATGGTAGCTACTTTCGTGAATTTGATTTGACATTTCGCTTCTGTGATCAACCGAATCCTCCGCTAGTGTACTGTGGATAATTTACAATGATTGTGATTTGGTTGCAAATCGTATTATCGTCCAGCAAGGCGAATTTTTAATTGGTACGTTCTCCGTTTCATTGTACTCCAACTATTGTAATTAATTTATGTGGAGTTCAATTACATTTTACTAAGAATCTTATCTGGTTGTGTTTTACAGTTTTTTGATCGGAGGTTCAACATGATGTCTAATCATGTTACTTGTTCTGGCTTGGATTAAAATATTTTGTTAGCGGAAGCCGGCTGATTTAATTTATTGATAACATTGGACAATGGATTTGCATCTTTCATTGTCATTGGTAAGTCAATTGCTAATTTAACCGTAAATTGAATAACAACTTTTCGGCTGGACTCCAGCCCTTGGGCATTTATTATACATGTTTATCATTGTGGAGGTTTGGCTACAGTTTATTATTTGTGCCCATACGTATCACTCCAGTCAGGGAGACCTTAGTTCTTGGATTGCACCTGTAAATGTTTTTACTGCACTCTGCTCTTGTACTATTTTGCAGTTATGGGCTGATATGAGCCGCAGATTAAACTTTCTCTTGTGTTTGCGTCATTAGTATAAGTTGCCTAATGCAGACCCTCTTCTCTATTTCAGTGCAGATGTGTTTGCCCAACACAAGCGGAAGCAAAGATACGGGAAAGCTTAAAGTTTTGTTCCGGTTAATTATTATCTTTACAGTAATTATTATACTAATAGATTGTGTTGTCCTCCCACACTTGTCATTTTACTTAAGTTGTACCTTACAAGAAGATACATTGGTACAGAAATTGCACTCATCTATATTTGTCAATAAATGTCTTCTCTGATACAGATGTCACATTTTACTACCCAGCAACTTACCGCTCCAAGCACCTCCATGGAATCCCATAATAGGAATTGTGAAACAACATGTATTTTTGTATATTTCCTGCCTGATGCAGAATGACTTTCTAGACTTCTGCCTGAAGATCAGTAATACTCGAAAATGAAATCACAATAAGCAGAAAAACAGAGTAATTTTTTGTTCTGGCCTAGACAAAAGCGCCAGAACAAAGAAGGATACGAGACCAGAGAACACTGTGAAATGACGTCGGCCAAATAGAACCGCACCACTACAGGAGCGCCCTCAATTCAAAGTGACTATAAGCGGGGATCCTGCCCGCCTCGGCCGCTCAGATCGGCTCGGTGTATGGACATTAGTGGGGAAAAAAAAATGGCTCTGAGCACTATGGGACTTAAAATCTGAGGTCATCAGTCCCCTAGAACTTAGAACTACTTAAACATAACTAACGTAAGGACATCACACACATCCATGCCCGAAGCAGGATTCGAACCTGCGACCGTAGCAGTCCGCCTAGAACCGCTCGGCCACCGCGGCCGGCCATAAGTGGACAGTGTAGGCACAGTTGTAGACTGGCACTCGCAGATGAGTTATTCTTGACGTGTGTTCAAACTTGGAGGAACACTGCATATAGCAAAGGACTCTGAATTATATTGCGCGTCGCCCATCGTTTGCGACAAAATTTAGTACATTCAAGTTAAGTATTGCTAAATCTGCTTTATGGAAATAAAACTACTAATGTTATAAGCTTGAATTGTTGTATAGTATTCCGAGAACGCAGCATCCCTTAGAGTCCCTATAGGAGACGAGTGGACAGGACCCAACAACGAGTACCTCCATCTACATCTACGTGGATACTCTGCTAATCACATTCAGGTGCCTGGCAGACGGTTCATCGAACCACCTTCACAATTCTCTATTATTCCATTCTCGTATAGCTCGCGGAAAGAGTGAACACCTACATCTTTCCGTACGAGCTCTGATTTCCCTTATTTTATCGTGGTGATCGTTCCGCCCTAGGTCGGTGTCAAAAAAATATTTCCGCATTCGGAGGAGGAAGTTGGTGATTGGAATTTCGTGAGAAGATTCCGTCGGAACGAAAAACGCCTTTCTTTTTTTTTTGATTTCCAGTCCAAATCCTGTATCATTCTGTGACACTCTCTCCCATATTTCGCGATATTACAAAACGTACTGCCTTTCTTTGAACTTTTTCGATGTACTCAGTCAGTCCTATCTGGTAAGGATCTCACACCGCGCAGCAGTATTCTAAAAGAAGACGGACAAGCGTAGTGTAGGCAGTCTCCTTAGTAGGTCTTTTAAATTTTCTAAGTGTCCTGCCAATAAAACGCAGTCTTTGGTTAGCCTTCTCCACAACATTTTGTGTGTGTTCCTTCCAATTTAAGTTGTTCGTAATTGTAATACCTATGCATTTAAATGAATTTACGGCTTTTATATTAGACGGATTTATCGTGTAACCGAAGATTAACGAGTTCCTTTTAGCACTGATGTGGATGACCTCACACGTTTCCTTATTTAGGGTCAACTGACACTTTTCGCACCATTCAGACATCTTTTGTAAATCGTTTTGCAGATTGTTTTGATCTTCTGATGACTTTATTAGTCGATAAACGACAGTGTCATCTGCAAACAACCGAAGAGGGCTGCTCAGATTATCTCCAAAACCGTTTATATAGATAAGGAACAGCAAAGGGCCTGTAACACTATCTTGTGGAACGAGAGAAATCACTTCTGTTGTAGCCGGCCGAAGTGGCCGTGCGGTTAAAGGCGCTGCAGTCTGGAACCGCAAGACCGCTACGGTCGCAGGTTCGAATCCTGCCTCGGGCATGGATGTTTCTGATGTCCTTAGGTTAGTTAGGTTTAACTAGTTCTAAGTTCTAGGGGACTAATGACCTCAGCAGTTGAGTCCCATAGTGCTCAGAGCCATTTGAGCCACTTCTGTTGTATTGGCCGAATTCCATGCCTGGCGGTCACGGCATTTCGTGTATATTCAGCTGGTGCCTTAATTCTCTCATGTCTTTACTTCGCAGGGGCACCTATTGCTTTAACTGTTTCTTGCCGTTTTTGCTAATCAGTGTTTTCAGATGGGCGTTGCAGAACCTTTCTCTGTACATAATTTTGTCTGTTAAATTTGTATATTCAAAAAATGTGTGTGAAATATTATGGGACTTAACTGCTAAGGTCATCAGTCCCTACGCTTACACACTACTTAACCTAAATTATCCTAAGGACAAACAGACACACCCATCCCCGAGGGAGGACTCGAACCTCGGCCGGGACCAGCCGCACAGTCCATGACTGCAGCGCCCTAGACCGCTCGGCTAATATCGGGCGGCTTTTGCATCTTCCAACATGACCACACCACCTGTCCCGCCCCCTGCTCAGACGCCACAGCCGCAAGCGTCAGATGCCACATAGCTAATGCACATGTTTCCGTTTCAGATGCAGCAGATCTCAGCACTACTCAACACGGTGCAGCAGCTACTGGCCAACGCTGCGCGCCCGACGGAACAAGCACCGCCTAATACAGGTGCTGTACCACCTTCTCGACAGTTTTGTGAACAGGAAGAGGAACGGCTAGAGTTGCTGCACCAGTTCAATGCACATATGCTAGCTCACAACGTCCCAGGTACTGTGAAACGTCCATATCTATTATCTTCAGCCCGCATCTCGTGGTCGTGCGGTAGCGTTCTCGCTTCCCACGCCCGGGTTCCCGGGTTCGATTCCCGGCGGGGTCAGGGATTTTCTCTGCCTCGTTATGGCTGGGTGTTGTGTGATGTCCTTAGGTTAGTTAGGTTTAAGTAGTCCTAAGTTCTAGGGGACTGATGACCATAGATGTTAAGTCCCATAGTGCTCAGAGCCATTTGAACCATTTATTTATTATCTACAATAGGAAGTACAGTGTTCAGTTTAATCCAAAACCTCATTCCTAAAGCCACTCCCAGTGATTTTGCGTATTACAGTGTTATCTCTTCGCTGACTAACTGTTATGTCCAACAAGTGAATGTGGTAGCAGCTAGGTATCAATTCTTTAGTTGCAAAAAGCGACCAGAACAAACGTATCGCGAGTGGGTAACAGATTTGCAGGGAATGTGCTTTTGGTGCTTTGTATTCAGATGTTATGTTGCATGGTGCGAGCTTGCACAATCTACCTTATGTCAAACTTAAAGAACAAATTTTGAAACAGTCCGACACGCCGGCCGCAGTGGCCGTGCGGTTCTAGGCGCTATGGTCTGGAACCGAGAGACCGCTACGGTTGCAGGTTCGAATCCTGCCTCGCGCATGGATGTGTGTGATGTCCATAGGTTAGTTAGGTTTAAGTAGTTCTAAGTTCTAGGGGACTGATGACCTCAGATGTTAAGTCCCATAGTGCTCAGAGCCATTTGAACCATTTGAACAGTCCGATCCATTGTACTACTGCAGTGGCACTCACCTGAAGATGGCCAGAAGACTGCGCCGAAACATCTTGGCAGGACGTTACTGACATCCGGCAGTTCTCTCGTGTTTTTATGGAACAGTCCGATCCATCATTTTAGCAGGTAGTGCAAATATTAGATCAGTACGATTCCGGTGCCTTGTCGGCTCATACGTTTGAGTAGCAAGTTGTTTGCCAGGTGGGGTCGCTTGCTCGCATCGCCCCATTCCGCACTGGCACCTTGCGCTAGCCAAGCCGCGTAAACAACGCCGCACGCCGTGTAAGCATTTCGGTAACAAAAATGGCTCTGAGCACTATGGGACTTAACTACTGTGGTCAGCAGTCCCCTAGGACTTAGAACCACTTAAACCAAACTAACCTAAGGACATCATCCATGCACGAGGCAGGATTCGAACCTGCGACCGTAGCAGTCACGCGGTTCCAGACTGCGCGCCTAGAACCGCTAGACCACCGCGGCCGGCATTTCGGTAACAGCCAGTTACACAAGCGAAGAGAATTAACTCTTGCCCTCGCTGTTATTCACGGCAGAAACGCCAAGACTGCCCCTCCCGACAAGCTTGTGGTGGGAAAGGATATGTGCAATCCGTATTTTTGCAGCGGAACGAACATAACAATTCGGCCCACTCACAAAACTCTCGTCACAAAAATAAATGCAGTAGCCCCGCACGGTCTGAGGCGCCTTGTCGTGGTCCATGCGGCTCCCTCCGTCGGAGGTTGGAGTCCTCCCTCGGGCATGTTGTGTGTGTTGTCCTTAGCATAAGTTAAAGTTAGATTAAGTAGTGCGTAAGCTTAGGGACCGATGGCCTCATCAGTTTGGTCCCATAAGACCTTACGACAAATTTCCAAAAATAAATACAGTATATTCCAAGTCTGCAGCTAGAAAGCGTGTAGTTTCGTCAGTGACATGCCAGTCAGACAAACGTTTTGTTCATTTACTTCTTTGTGGGAAACGTGGGAAATTTCAGCTGCACACGGGTGCCTCTGTCACATTGATAAATCGTCACACATATGAACCTTTACGCTCCCCATGCCTGTCTAAAACTAACACGCAACTGACGGTTTATAATTGACACGACATTCCCGTTCTCGGAACATGTACTTTGCCTGAGATGTATCGCTCGCTTACGCGAACAGTGACCTTCACAGTCGCGTGAGTGTGAGAACATATTTGGTCATTATTCTTTTGATTTGCTTGGCTTTAACATTCAGGATACTGTGTTGTCAGTGTCTGCATTCAATGCAAAGGACAGTGTAGCTAGCTTTCTAAAAGAATTCCCAGAACTGTGTTCTGAAAGCTTAGGCACAGCTAACAATTTTGTTGCGTATATTACGCAGAAAGACACTGCTGAGCTGAAATTTTTCCGGGCCACAACTGTTCCCCTTGCATTACGGAACAAAGTCAAGGTTGAACTGAAATAATTGCAAGATAACGAAGTTGTTGCACCAATCTCAGCTAGTCAATGGGCAAGTCCACTGGTTTTTCTCCCCAAACCTTCAGGTAGCACTCGCCTCTGTGTTGACTAAAAGTCTACAGTCAACGCAAAAACTGTCACACCCAGACGATCTCATGGACAAATTAGTCACTGGGCGCTACTTTTCCAAAAACTAATTTGCGTGACGCGTATCTTCAAATACTGCTCAATGAAGAATCTCAAAAAGAGTGTGTAGTAAATACTCGTTTGGGTTTGTTTAAATATTCACGTTTGCCTTTTGGCAGTCCTTCCGCATCCACCATTTTTCAACGGTATTTGGAACAGCTGACTGCACAAGAGCCAAACTGTTCAAACGATGTGGACGATATTGTAGTAGCAGGTTGAACAAGTGAAGAACATATTGCCAATTTATATGCTTTGTTTCGTATGTTATCTGATGCGGGTCTAAAGTGTAGAATGGAAAAGTGTGATTTTTTTTTAATGCCTGAGTTACAGTATCTCGGTCGTGTCATAAAAACTCAAGGTGTGCATACTCTTGCGTCGCATTTATTAGAAATACAAGATTTGCCAGTTCATCCCAATATCACAGCATTGCAGTCAGTTTTAGGAAAATAAGCTATTATATTTGGTTCATACGAATGTTGCACAAATTGCAGCTCCGTTGCTTCGCTTGCGTCGCAAAAATGTCGCATTTGTTAGACAGATGAGTGCCAAGTAGCTTTTCAAAAAGTTAAAGATGCTTTACTCAGTGGTCGATGCTTAGTTCAACTTGATCCTGACAAACCAGTTCTATTGCAACTCTACCTCTTATGGAGTTGGTGCAGTGCTTTCATACAGAATTGGTGATAAAGACAAACCGATTTCTTTCGCATCGAGAGTGTTGTCCAAAGCTCAGTGTAACTATTCACAAATTGAAAAAGAGGCTTTGGCAATTGTGTATCGTGACACCAAATTCCACCAATATTTGTATGGCAACAAATTCTACTTAGTAACGGATCACAAGCCTTTGCAGTTCTTGTTTGAACCGAAGGACCCGGTTCCTGTGTGAACTACTCAAAAATTGCAAAGATGGGTTTTTTGTTGTCTCAATACTAGTACAAGATCCTGTATCGTCCGACAGCTAAATATGGTAATACAGAGGCACTTTGACGTCTTCTGAATAGCTTCGACACAGACTCCGACGCTTCTGATGCGTTTTGTTTGTCTTTTCCGCTGAACTATAAGAAATTTGCACAGGCCACGGAAACTGATCCAGTTTTGAACGTTTTGCTCATTTACATTCGCACATCTTGGCCTTGTTCCTTGCATTCCATAAGGAACTCTGTAGTGCGCCGATAATTTGCACGTCGGCATAGCCTCGCTGTACAGGAAGGAGTGATTCTTGTTCAAAATGACAGTGGACAGTCACGTGTGTTGATCCCTAAGGCTTTGCAAAAAGGAGTGTTGCTGTTACTTCACCAAGGACACTGGCGGATTGTTTGTACGGAACAGTTAGCGCGTCGACACTGTACTTGCCAGGGTATGGAGGCTCAAATAGAACAGATGACGTCACAGTGTCAGGCATGTGCGGAAAATCACTCCGCTCCGCCACAGAAGTTCTCTGCTTGGCCTAAGTCGCAATCGCCATGGCAACGCGTGCACATTTTCTTTGCGGGACCTTTTTGGAACATCCGTTGGTTGATTGTGGTAGACTCATATAGCAAGTTTCCATTTGCTGTGCCAATGAATTCGACAACAACACGTAGCATAATTCAGGTGTTGTCATCGAATTTTTGCCTAGAAGGCTTACCTGAAGTAATAGTGTCAGACAACAGACCTCAATTCACGTCCAATGAGTTTGAAACATTGGGTGAACGCAATGGCATACAGCATCTAACTATAGCAGCGTTCCATCCACAGTCAACGGCGAAGCGGAGCGTTTTGTCACAACACTCAAACAACAGGAGGCCAGACTTCGCTCCGCACGCACCATACATCAAGCCTTGCAACTGCTTCTCGCCTCATATTGTTAGCACCCTAGCCGACCGGTGTGGCCGTGCAGTCTAGGCGCTTCAGTCTAGAACCGCGTGACCGCTCCGGTCGCAGGTTCGAATCCTGCCTCGGGCATGGATGTGTGTGCTGTCCTTAGGTTAGTTAGGTTTAAGTAGTTCTAAGTTAAGTCCCATAGTGCTCAGAGCCATTTAAACCATTTTTTGTTAGCACCTACAGGATGGACCATCGCCGGCGGAATTCCTTCACGGCCGCCGGCATCGTTCACTGCTCCACCCTCCTCAACATCCGGCGCAAAAAAGGCCGCAAGTATCGCTTCGCGCCGCATTACATTGTCTTTTGCATGGTTTTTAGTGGCAGCAGAATGTGGGCGCGTGGCGCTTGGTGCTTGTATGTATCTTCTTTCAGGTCCAAATGGCTTGCAGCGCCGCCATCAAAATGAACTTCGCCTTTGTTATGTACACGAAGATCTTTCAGTCTCTCTTCCCCAGATTTACGGGTCCAGAGGAAAGTGTGGCCACAGCATCCGCAAGAGGGTGTCATCACGACGCCGTGGAGACCGAGCCTTCGCCTCCTCTGCCTCCACTCGCCCAACCGATGGATCTGGACCCGCCACAGCAATCGCCGCCTTCTTCTTCGGGTTCATGGCAGCAGGAGGTAGACGCATACCCTTCTGGTTGTCTTCCTGTGGACGGTTCTGCCAGAGCGCAGGCCGGATGGCAGGGAACGGCCGGAAGCTTGACGTCCCCAGGAGCTACAGCTTCTGGCCCAACAATCCGCCCACACTGCTGCAGCCCCCACTGAGTTCGCACTCCCTGCATAACGACGGTCCATCGCTCTGGTGGGGGGGGGGGGGGAGGAGCGGGGGAGAGGGCTGGCAAGGAATGTGTTGGCGTAACCACAAGCGCCGGAACGAAGAAGAACGAAACACCGGAGAAGGTGGTGAAACAATGTCGCCAATGGTGCGTGATAGTGGACAGCATAGGCACAGTTGTAGACTGGCACCAGCAGATGAGTTATTAGTGACGTGTGTCCAAACTTGCAGGAACTTTGCGTATAGTCAAGGACTCTGAATTATACTGCATGTCGTCCATCGTTTTCGACAACATTTTGTACATTCAAGTATTGTTAAATCTGCTTTACAGAAATAAAACTACTAACTTTATTTGCCTGAATTGCTTAAATTGTTGTACATTGAGGCGTAGCGCCGTATAACGATCCTGGCTTGGAGGCGGTTAAATGGGAGATGTGTCTCAGAAGGATCCTTTATTGTATGATTGTATGATAGCGGAACAAACACTGGTAGCAGTTACTTCTGTAAAATATCTGGGAGTATGCGTGCGGAACGATTTGAAGTGGAATGATCATATAAAATTAATTGTTGGTAAGGCGGGTACCAGGTTGAGATTCATTGGGAGAGTGCTTAGAAAATGTAGTCCATCAACAAAGGAGGTGGCTTACAAAACACTCGTTCGACCTATACTTGAGTATTGCTCATCAGTGTGGGATCCGTACCAGATTGATTTGACGGAGGAGATAGAGAAGATCCAAAGAAGAGCGGCGCGTTTCGTCACAGGGTTATTTGGTAACCGTGATAGCATTACGGAGATGTTTAATAAACTCAAGTGGCAGACTCTGCAAGAGAGGTGCTCTGCATCGCGGTGTAGATTGCTCGCCAGGTTTCGAGAGGGTGCGTTTCTGGATGAGGTATCGAATATATTGCCTCCCCCTACTTATACCTCCCGAGGAGATCACGAATGTAAAATTAGAGAGATTAGAGCGCGCATGGAGGCTTTCAGACAGTCGTTCTTCCCGCGAACCATACGCGACTGGAACAGGAAAGGGAGGTAATGACAGTGGCACGTAAAGTGCCCTCCGCCACACACCGTTGGGTGGCTTGCGGAGTATAAATGTAGATGTAGATGTAGCTGGATAGTGACAGATGGTGCGCGAGACTGTATCAGCCGATAGAGGACAATATTGGATAGGGGGACTGTGATTTTAGTTTCGATTGTACCCACTAGAGTGCACTAAGGTAATTGAATGTTTTTCATAAACTGTTCTAGTATGTTCATAAAGTGTTATTATTTCTTTTTGTGTATGTAAAATGTTATAAATGCGTTTTAGCAGTATGAATGCTGCGAGAGGGTGGTTTAAGGTTAATACCAAGACAATTGTTTAAGGAGTCATGTAGTAGGATTTAGTGTGGGAACATTTCGAAGACATATGGATATGAACAAAGGGGATTTTCTTAGAATAGATTTGTAAAGTAAGTTTATGGTAAAGGGAAAGTTAATTCAGTTATAAATAACAATAGTAAATACGTTTATGCATAAGAAAAACTTCAGCATATTAGATAATGACGTTGGTAAAATGTGCAGTCACGAGGTTTACTATTTTACGATTGGTTATGGATGAAAAGGGCGGACTGACGCGGGAGAATGTTGTTTTGTTATTGGCTGTTAAGTAAACTGACCAATGGTAAAGCAATATACTTCGCGCGCCTTTCTCTGCTGGTAGAGAAGACTTAAAGTATTATAGAGAAGGAATCGAAGCCTAGCCATGAAACAGATCGGACGTGTGTGGTAGTAGTTCCGATGGAAACGATAAATTGCCGGATCTAGCAATGTTTCATACATCAAAATTGTTGGAAAGTGACGGCATAATCATTCCGATGGACGTGTAGAAATTTCGGAATTTTTAAGTGAATTTTGTGACCGGAAAAGACATATATTCCGTGTGGCGTATTGAGCAGGTCGGTGGCTAAAAACTGTGACTGCATTTGGTACCGACAGACTTAATATTTGTTGAGTGTTCTAAATCAAAAACAATTAGTGTTTTTGTAACTATTACGTATCCGGGAAATGCAACATCGTAAACTAGCTAACGTGAGTGAAAGGGATTGTGAGTGACTGTGTTAAGACTAGCACGGGCTTGGCAATGATACTTGTTCACCTAAGTTTCAGAATATATAAATTGAGGACAAAATTCCCAACCCTTCATTTCGTGTTTCTCCCGAAACGTAGATTAGTGATTTGAATTGCAGCCTGGTTCACGTCGAAGTAAAGTAGGTTTTACTCGGCTTTCCTGCTGATGATCTGCTGAGACAATGTTGACAGGTAGGTGCAGATCCGTCGTAAAGGGACGGAAAGAACCGCGCCGCCGCAACGTCGTTCCGGGAAGGCAGCTTCCCTTAGGGCAGCCTACGCAAGACGATTGGGCAGGACCCAACGTTTTTCATGGCAGAAATAACCATGTAGAATAATTACAAGGCTACGTGGTTGGTTTTTTTTTTTTTTGGGGGGGGGGGGGGGGGGGAACCAAACCGCGGTGTAATGAGACCAATCGGATAAAGGAAGGATCAGGAAGGAAATCGGCCGGTGCCCTTTCAGAGGAACCTACAATAATTAGATGAAGGCTAATCGCACATTCAAGTATTGTCTATCTGCTACTGGACAACGCCGATTTCTGGTTAATGATCAGCCAGTCACAATTTCCTGAATAATTTCTTTTAGACTCTGTTCCATAGTTCAGTAGAATGTTAATAGGGAATTGAGGATGTTGATAACTTTATATTCTTCCTTGTTGCGTATGATTGGCTTTGAATGAAAATGAAAGAGATTGACTGTAAGTTTAACCAAAATTGTATTTTATGCAAGTTTAATGTTAACTACATCCCTTTCCGATTGTTTTAAGGAGAGCGTTGTAAATCTCACTGAGTTTCGTGATCCCAAAAACACATACATATACACACGCACACAACATTGAAATAGAATATTACAATTGAAAGAAAACAGCCCTCGGTCACTATTTTGAATGAATTAACCGTGTTTCAACACTGCTAGGAGTGTCTTCCGCAGAATTTGAATCAAAGGATGGTCTGTAACATGGCCACAAAATTATGACTAAAAACGTATGATACAGAGTGTAAGTACAGAATCATCGTGAAAGTCTGGCAGTACTTATATGTCATATATAAAATAATAAATATGCCAAAAGGGCATTAGTCACAAAGATATTTAAGATAAAAATTATGATGGCGAGCCACTAAGGGCTGCTCGTTACTTACGCGATCACAATTAAACTGTGTATCATACGTTTTTAGTCATAATTTTGTGGCCATGTTACAGACCATTCCTTGATTTAAATTTTGAAGAAGAGACTCCTAGCAGTGTAGAATCCCGTTTAATTCGTTAAAAATAATGAGCGATGGCTGTTTTCTTTCAATTGTAACTATTCACGGTCTCTGAACGTGCAGCCATGTACAAAATTTTGCGAAATAGAATGTCATGGAGGCTACTGGGCCCGGACGATCCTTGTCATCCGTGGTCAGATACCAACGTATCATATCCGTCGATAACTATTGGATAGTTATTTCCAGGGCTCTGTGTGCAATGTATTTGTAATGTACGTTATTTCGATCATATCACTCCTGCCTATGAACAGTTATCATGGCTACGTGCCAATACTCGAACTTGGGACCTTTGCCTTTCGCGGGCAAGTGCTCTACCATCTGAGCTATCCAAGCCCGACTCACGCCCCGTCCTCACAGCTTTACTTCCACCAGTACCTTGTCTCCTACTTTCCAAACTTCAAAGAAGCTCTTCTGCGAACCTTGCAGAAAGTTTGGAAAGTGGGAGACGAGGATAGCTCAGATGGTAGAGCACTTGCCAGCGAAAGGCAAAGGTCTCGAGTTCGAGTCTCGGTCCGGCACACAGTTTTAATCTGCCAGGAAGTTTCACTATCTGTCTCCGACCCTTACACTACTATCTGAACAACACAGCAGAAACACTCGTTCCCAACAACGTAAAATCCTCTCCGACCGCAACACTGTAATCATCTCTAAATGATTCCCTGTATCAGGAACTCGACTTTGGGAGAATCTTCCTTAAAATATTAGAGAAATTAAAATCCTTTCAAACTTCAAAAGACAGAAAATGACTTACGTTCTGTCCCAACAGTTACCTCTTCTGCAGCTCCCTTTCGTCAGTCCTCTTTCTCACAACACTTTTCCCTCCTCTCATCTACAGAGTTCTCTATCGAAGTGCAGTCTTTTCGCAGCAGGAATTCTCCTTCCACTTCTTCTAACACTCAACAAGACGTCGAAAGTGCTATGCTAATCAGTATCACTCTTAACGCCTATGCTATTTCATTTTTATTAACAACTACTAAATTTTATTAATAATGCAAATTACTGTTACTGAGTTTGTCACATAATAAATAATCTGTATCATTCATAATTCCTACATCATTTAATCATCATTGTTAGTATGTTATTATTATTATTATTATTATTATTATTACTGTCCATTTTTACTTCTGTTAATAATAAAAATTATTATTATTTTGAATCATATTTAATGTTTTTTTTTACGTTTTCTTCCTGCCTGGATGTAAGAGAGGACCTTAAGGCCCTTATCTGGTCAGGTTAAATACAATGGATGAATCTTTTAGTTTTTATGAATAAGAGATATATCCTTGCAACTCTGTTGTTGCCTCTCTTGGTCTTGTTTGAATCTGGGATATTCTTTTCGGGCGTTGTAACGTGACATGTTATAAAGCTCCCATTAAACTAAAAGTGCGTAAGGCATAATTGGGCGGATGCGCCCTTCTCGGAGAGCTCGGTCACTTGAAGCAAGTCTTTCTATTTGACGCCATTTCGACGACCTGCGAGTCGATGACAATGACATGATGTTGAGGGACCCGGAGTACCATGATCGAGAGTCATCAAAACTACAAGACCAGGAGCTACAGACAATGCTTCCATAAACATGTAACTCACAGTTACATTACATTGCAGCACCCAGACCCAGGTACTAAATACGACAGCACACTTTGTTAGATTCATGATTCAAAAAAAATCATTTATGTTTCATACTGCAGAGAATACCGTCTTCCTATTCGTATATAGCATTCAAATTTCCCTCAATGAACCATTCCTTCTGAAATATAGTGCACCTTTTTCACCTACATCCAAATTCCATCTGCATATACGAGGGAAGTTCGAGAAATAATGCTACACATTTTTCCGTGAAAGCACGTTTGTTTTATTCAAGATTCCAACACACCACACCGTTTCTAACTCTTTTGGCTTCAAAACTCTATTTTTCATTATAATCTTCCTTCAAAGTGTTGGGGCTAGACTTCCCCTCTGGGAGCCCTGTCGCGTCCTGACATAAGTGGGAGAGGGAAAAAGGGGTTGCTTGTCAGTCTGCACTCCGTAGCGGTACAGAGCAGAAGTCACAAGGACAATTCACAGTGAAGGTGTTTAATTGTTTTCTTAAATCTGAGCCAACATTAGTACAGGTATTTACTAGAAATGCAGGTGGTGAGACTCGGTAGGGAACTCGTTGTGGACTCTCGGACAAACAGGCTTTAGAAGTAGCTGCTTATTCCAGACGGGAATAACTAATACAGTGGAGGCTAGTTCTAGGGTTAGAAAAAGCGTGAATAACACTGTTACAACAGAAGCCAGTGCAGAAAACCCAGGAGTGGATGCCAACCACAGTAGCAAACACTAGCAGCATCTTAAGGAAACAAATTAGTTGCAAAACAAAACATACTGAATGTGACACTGTTCACTGAGGCACTCCAAGTGAGAGAGAGCAGACTTACGCGGAGCTGGACAGAGGTTGGAGTCGACGCACGCGGATTCGGCGCCCAGATCGTCTTACTGAGAACTCTGCCAAAATGAGGAATCTAGGGGTTTTAAAGAGTCGCGTGGGTGCACTGTTTTTCCCCACTTAAGGCCATCTGTATATTGAGCAAGCAGTAAAGGAAACAAGAGAAATATTCGGAGTAGGTATTAAAATCCATGGAGAAGAAATAAAATCTTTGAGGTTCTCCGATGACATTGTAATTCTGTCAGAGATAGCAAAGGACTTAGAAGAGCAGTTGAACAGAATGGACAGTGTCTTGAAGGGAGGATATAAGATGAACATCAACAAAAGCAAAACGAATATAATGGAATGTAGTCGAATTAAGTCGGGTGATGTTGAGAATATTAGATTAGGAAATAAGACACTTAAAATAGTAAAGGAGTTTTGCTATTTGGTGAGCAAAATAACTGATGATGGTCGAAGTAGAGAGGATATGAAATGTAGACTGGCAATGGCAAGGAAAGCGTTTCTGAAGAAGAGAATTTTGTTAACTTCGAGTATAGATTTAAGTGTCAGGAAGTCATTTCTGAATGTATTTGTATGGAGTGTAGCCATGTATGGAAGTGAAACATGGACGGTAAATAGTTTGGACAAGAAGAGAATAGAAGCTTTCGAAATGTGGTGCTACAGAAGAATGCTGAAGATTAGATGGGTAGATCACGTAGCTAATGGGGAAGTATTGAATAGGATTGGGGAGAAGAGAAGCTTGTGGCACAACTTGACCAGTAGAAGGGATCGGTTGGTAGGACATGTTCTGAGGCATCAAGGGATCACCAATTTAGTATTGGAGGGCAGTGTGGAGGGTAAAAATCGTAGGGGGAGACCAAGAGATGAATACACTAAGCAGATTCAGAAGGATGTAGGTTGCAGTAGGTACTGGGAGATGAAGAAGCTTGCACAGGATAGAGTAGCATGGAGAGCTGCATCAAACCAGTCTCAGGACTGAAGACCACAACAACAACAAGGCCATCCAGCCAATCCCATAGGTCTCTTGCAGGTGAATGCCAATCATGGTTTAGTTAGATCCCCTCCACTGTTCCTGAGGCGGGGATGTTAACGCAGATGCACTAACTAAGTCCGTATTTGGTATCAACGTTGTTCCGCTGAAAGCTAAACGTAAGTGCTCTGCCAAATAAGGCTTACAACATTTTTGTTATACGCCATTTAGCCCCGCCCCTCGAGCTCCCCGGAGTAGAGACTGCTGGGTCAACTGTTTTTGGCGTTTTCGCTCTCTTTCTAACCCTTGTGAGTCTACTGACGTTGCTGTTCTCAGGACTGGTATCAAACTGGCTTTATACACTAGTGCGTGCCTGTTGGTTACAAAGTTCTACGGTGACACCCTACTACAGCGTATAGACGACATATGAAGTTACATGTTAATTTCTTGAAAAGTAACTAACGCCCTGGGATGGCGTCTGGGGGCGTCTCCATTTTCACAAGGCTCTCCCCTTACAGTTTACTTCATGTAACAATATATCTCCCAGTTTCGTCTGCCCTCATCATCGTCTCTGCTTCCGCGCCTTGGAACGCCTGTCCTCCTTTTTTACAGCTTCAAGATACCACTACAGTAGCAAGGAATAATCAATACAGGGTTATTACAATTGATTGAAGCGATTTCACGGCTCTACAATAACTTTATTATTAGAGATATTTTCACAATGCTTTGCACACACATACAAAAACTCAAACTAAAACTTATTTTAGGCATTCACAAAAGTTCGATATGTGCCCCTTTAGTGATTCGGCAGACATCAAGCCGATAATCAAGTTCCTCCCACACTCGGCGCAGCATGTCCCCATCAATGAGCTCGAAAGCATCGTTGATGCGAGCTCGCAGTTCTAGCACGTTTCTTGGTAGAGGAGGTTGTAACCTCCCCCTCGCTTATCGAACTTAATGACAGTGAAAAATTAAACCGCGTGTACCTAATGGATATTTGGGAAAAGCAATCGTCACCGAAGTTAATCTGTCGTTAAAGAGGGAGGAAAGGGTTACATCTAAATGAAAGGAAAAATGCAAATGAAACTGGTGGAAATTAATTTTGAAAAGGGGTAAAGTTAATAAAGAAAGTAAATGTGCGGCCGTCACGTTAACAAATAACTAGCGGTAATAAGATATTTGAGATTTGGGGAAATTACGGTCGCCAGTCCTAAGGACAATTACTATAGTAACTGAAAAAGAAAGGTTATTACACATATAATTAGCGCTAGAAGCGTGGCAACTGAAGGTTGACACGTGTAGTGTGAAAACTGAAAGTTTGTCAGAAGTAATAAATTTCGCTACACTCTGACTTAATTTAGCAAAAGATATAATAAAATCGGAAAATCGAAAGTTATTTTAGTGACTGAAGTTAATAGTGAGCTTTCTTTCTGAAGCACATCGAAATTCAGTAAACTATGGTTAATCTTGGACTACCTCAACAATCATTTCAAAAGCAACTTGACTCCACGCAATTTAGAAATAAGAGATTTAACTTTGAACTTGAATTAAGTGATTCTGAACAATTAACAATAGTAAAATTTTGTACGTACCAAGCTGAGCTGCAGTCACAGGTAAGCTAAAATACGGTAACAAAACTCCCACTCTTAATTTGTGCTTGTGTAATGTAAATATTGTAGCCAGCTATGAATACTTTAACTGAACTTTGAAATTAAAGCAGTGAAATCGAATTATAATGCTCTAATGCTGGCGTTTGAATTTCAACGACACTCGGGTTCATTTCGGAAAAGGAAGGGACTCTGCTTGGCAATGCAATTGGGACAGTGAGCAACAAAGGTTCATGCTACGTTGCTGTAATTTTGTGATTTGAACGGTTTGAAAAGCTGAGGTCTGCCATACAGTTCTGAAACTTTACGTGCTTTTAGTCTTCCTTGTTGGTTGATTGAAGGTTTGAAGTCGCCGATCGAGGAGGTGGCGACAGTCACTCATTGTCGGCCGTCGCTGTTGCAGAAGCAGGATGCTGACGCGCCTTCTTCTCGACACGGTCACCAGGTGAAACGGGCTCTTGATGTGTGCCAGCTAATGCTTCCCGTCCGCGACACTGTGCTAGAAACTACCAAAGCAAGTCGAGCGCAATTACATGCTGCCAAACCCCGAAAGCGCGGCAACTCGCGGGAGCGTCACACAACACTCCTGCTCAACCGCACTACTCCAGCCAGACTCCCCCTCGCTGCCTGCGCTCCACGCGGCAGAGTTAACAGTACCAAAGATCCCACACACTTTCGTTCTTCACACGACCTATCGATGTATTCGTTTGATAGCATAGTTTTCCCTAGGCAAGACCCAGCGTAAAATACAAATAATATTTACAAAACAAACCAATTATACATCGACATAAATGCATAAATATATATATATACAAATATTAAAACAATTACAATATATAAAGACACAGAAATGTTATATCTTCAGGTAACAAAATAAGGAAGAAATTATGGTACAATAGATGCAAATAGAAGGATATGTACTTCCGGCGTTACAAGGTTTAAACACTGAATCTTTCACATAACCCCACAGAAAGAAATCGCATGGGGTTAAGTCGGGAGAGCGTGGAGGCCATGACATGAATTTCTGATCATGGTCTCCACCACGACCGATCCATCGGTTTTCCAATCTCCTGTTTAAGAAATGCCGAACATCATGATGGAAGTGCGGTGGAGCACCATCCGGTTGAAAGATGAAGTCGGTGCTGTCAGTCTCCAGTTGTGGCATGAGCCAATTTTCCAGCGTGTCCAGATACACGTGTCCTGTAACCTTTTTTACGCAGAAGAAAAGGGGCCGTAAACTTTAAACTGTGAGATTGCACTTAACACGTTAACTTTTGGTGAATTGCGAATTTGCTGTACGAATGCGAGGGGATTCCCTACCGCCCAGATTCGCACATTGTGTCTGTTCACTTCACCATTAAGAAAAATTGATGCTTCGTCACTGAAAACAAGTTTCGCACTGAACGCATCCTCTTCCATGAGCTGTTGCAACCGCGCCGAAAATTCAAAGCCTTTGACTTTGTCATCGGGTGTCAGGGCTTGTAGCAATTGTAAACGGTAAGGCTCCTTCTTTAGCCTTTTCCGTAAGATTTTCCAAACCGTCGGCTGTGGTACGTTTAGCTCCCTGCTTGCTTTATTCGTCGAGTTCCGCGGGCTACGCGTGAAACTTGCCCGCACGCGTTCAACCGTTTCTTCGCTCACTGCAGGCCGACCCGTTGATTTCCCCTTACAGAGGCATCCAGAAGCTTTAAACTGCGCATACCATCGCCGAATGGAGTTAGCAGTTGGTGGACCTTTGTTGAACTTCGTCCTGAAGTGTCGTTGGACTGTTATGACTGACTGATGTGAGTGCATTTCAAGCACGACATACGCTTTCTCGGCTCCTGTCGCCATTTTGTCACACTGCGCTCTCGAGCGCTCTGGCGGCAGAAACCTGAAGTGCGGCTTCAGCCGAACAAAACTTTATGAGCTTTTCTACGTATCTGTAGTGTGTCGTGACCATATGTCAATGAATGGAGCTACAGTGAATTTATGAAATCGCTTCAATCATTTGTAATAGCCCTGTATACTACAATCCTGCGTGCCCACATGTTAGCACTTTACAGGTCGACGTCGGAATCAACGTCTTGCTGCTTCAGTAACCTCCCCGTCATCCATGTACTGGTTTCCTCGGAGTGCATCCTTTATTCTGCCAAACAGATGAAATCTCTTGTTAGAAGGCGAATAAGCACATCTTTGAGTACCCCAACTGGTGAACTATTGTGTCAGCAATACCAACAGAGACGTCAAGCTGAGCAGTGAGGTGTTTGTGATCTGTCAATCATCTTGAATGAGAATGACCGACCGATCCAACACTGCGGGAGTCGCAGCGCTGTGATGCCGTTAGGAACGTGGGAGATCGGACAGAGTTGCGCCACCTTGTTGCAATGGTGACAGACACCGCGCCCAACGACTCCCCGTGCTTTCGTTCACTGCCAGGCCTCCAGAGACATTGCGTAAGTGCCCACGAGTAGTTGCGATGCTCTGACTTACCTTTTATGAAACTACAGGGGCTGAAGCGGGACTACTCCACGATGTCCTACGACAAATTCCACATTTATTTTTCAACTGAAATTGGTCGGAAAATAACGTGTAGAATTTCTTATTGAGAGCACGTCGTATACGACTACTTTGCAATCCACATGAAGTGCTTTCCAAGAGGGGTAATGGGACCACTTTTAGATTATTTTTCTACAGTTACACTCGAATAGCACGCGGGAAAATCTTCCCATGCAGCCTCTTATGTCTTTCTTATTTCATTGCGATGATCATTTCTCCTTAGGTATGGGAGTATCAGCAAAATATTTTAGGATTTTAAAGAGAAAATTCGTGATTGAAATTTAATGAAAAAGTCTCGGGGGGGGGGGGGAATTAATTATAAGATATTAATGAAAAGAAGTCGTAGCAACGAAAAACTTCTTTGTATTAATGATTGCCATCCCAATTCACGTGTTATACGCATGATATTCTTTCTGCTAATTAGAGACAACAAGGAACTATCTGCCTTTCTTTGTATTTTATCGAAGCCCTCCGTCAATACGTATTAGGTAAAGACCCAACACTGTACAGCAGTACTTCAGAAAAAGTCGGACTTCGGTAGTGTAGGCATTAGCCTCAGTAGATTTCTTGCCTCTTTTGTATGCTACCTGTTGTTCGCCTTACCTGAAACATTTTTTGTGGTACTGCTGTAATTTAATTATTCCTAATTGTAATCCCTAGGGATTTAGTTGAACCGAACACTTTTAAACTCGTGTGATTTATCGTGTAAGCGAAATTTAACTGATTTGTAGTACTTGTGAGCAAGAACTCACACATTTTTATTGTTTACAGTCAACGTCCACTTTCTGCACCGTGCAGATATCCTGTTTAAATCATTTAGCTATTTGTTTTAATCACCTGAATGACAGAATTCATCCGCATGCAATCCCAGAGAGCTCCTCAGATTGTCTCATAAGTAGTTTGTATATACTGGGAACAGCAGGCGCATATGAAAATTGATACGTGGTGTGTCTAAAATATTCATTGAATGCTATCAGAAAACAAACAATATAAACAAGTGTTCTTTACTGCTCTTCGAAATAGTCGCCACCCGCTACAATACGCTTGTAACAACGTTCGTACAGCTTCTGAAAACTATCAGCAAGGAACTCCTGTGGAATCGATCACAGAACGGCGTCATAGTATCTTCGATGGCATTTACGCCCGCACAACGTTCGCCTTTCATGGCCGCCTTCAAGCGGATAAACGCGAAGACGTCCGCAGGAGCCAGATCAGGAGAGTATGGAGGGTGTTCAAGAGCAGTTACCATCCTTTACGCCAGGGATTATCGCATACGGATCGCTCAGTGTGCAGAGGCATTGCCATGGAGCAACATCCATTTTCCAGTCCTGTGCAACTCAGGCCGAACCCGCCGGATACACTGTAGAAATCGGTTCAAAACGGACTCGTAAAATGCAGCGTCAATGGTTTGACCTGCAGGAACAAATTCGTTGTGGATGATGCTATTGCTGTCGAAGAAGGTCGACAGTGATTTCACCTTGGACTTCTGCAGACGGATTTTACTTGGTCGCGGGGAAGACGGTGAACACTTTGATTCCGGATCGAACTGGTAGCACCAGGTCTCATCTGTGACGATGATGTTCAGAAGTAATGGATGCTGGTCACACGTGGAAATGAAATCACCAGCAGCTTCCATCCGTTTTCCTTTCTGCTCGTCTGTGAGCTTGTGTGGCCAAATCGGGGGCAGATTTACCCAAATCATCGCTGACGATGGTGTGCCCCATATCCTTGCTAATGCCCAATTCCTCCGCAATCAGTTTGATGGTCCGTCGCCGATTTTGTGCCATCATTTGTCGCACTCTCTCGATCTTTTCTGGGATTCTGCTTGTCGATGGTAGACCTGAACGTGGCTTATGCTCAGTTGCTTCCTTCCCTTCACGGAAGCGTTTAAAACTTTCGTAAGCGCATTTTCTGCTCACAGCTTCCCTCCCGTAGACCTGCACCCACATTCCATGTGTCTCCGTTGCAGTATTCCCCAATTTGTAGTAGAACTTGATGTTTACACGTTGCTCCATTGCGCTGTGACACTTCGTCCCACAGTGACGACGGTCAACTCGTTGCAGTCTGTTTACACAGCCAGTCACATGCAGTGCATGCCGTGTATCGATTCTCCTCATGTCTCCGAAGACCCATGAGCATGCACGCACGTATGCACCAAGTTGCCGTTCACATATGACGCCATTCGCCGAACTTTTTAGACACACCACGTATCACTTCCGTTTTACTCGATCACATTCCTTCATTTACTGCGAACTGTGACTTGTCTCACAGGAAATAAGGAACCCATCAACACAAATGCGGTGATACTCCATAGGCATGCAATTTTATTAGAAGTCGTTTGGGGCAAACACTGTCAAAAACCTTCTGAAAGTCTATAGATACGAAATCCTGTTGGAATCCATTCATTACTTCGTATGATTAAAGAATCAGTTGTGTTTCATGTTTCGCTGGCCGGAGTGGCCAAGCGGTTCTAGGCGCTACAGTCTGGAACCGCACGACCGCTACGGTCGCAGGTTCGAATCCTGCCTCGGGCATGGATGTATGTGACGTCCTTAGGTTAGTTAGGTTGAAGTAGTTCTAAGTCTAGGGGACTGATGACCTCAGAAGTTATGTCCCATAGTGCTCAGAGCCATTTGAACCAAGAAATGTTTCCTGAATCTGCTGAATATGTGCCAATAGGTCGTTTCATTGGCGTAATTCATAACGTTCGAACACAGCGCATGTTCAAAATTCGTGCTAGAAATCGATGTCAGTGATGTGGGTCTATAATTAGGCAGGTTAATCCTATATCCTTTCTTGTGTATTGGTGCAATCTGTGCAACTTTCCAATTTTTAAGTTACATATCTTTCGCCGTGCGAGCAGTTGTATGTGACCGCTAAATTTGGAGCTATTACACCACCATACTCCGAAAGGAACCTAATTGGTACACAGTTTGTACCGGAACACTTACTTTCATTACGTGACTTCAAATGAAAGCGTAGTCCGCTGTGGGCTGTACACTTTTCATATTTATTTGCTATTGGATAATTTCGACTTTCTGTCATTCGCGAGCATCTTCGATGTAACATGTCGTAACACTTGTACCACACAAATAAATCCACTAACCCACGTATGAATCAGCTTATCAACATTAACGTGATCTGTGTTGAATAGGGACAATGTTTACCGTGCATGAGGGAGAACCACGTACGATGTATCTTAAGTAGGTACTGATCAACAAACCACTGGTCATACTCGTTACTCCATGCATCAGCACGAGACTTATTCTCATGGTATCTCCATTTCAGTTACTCCACCTCAAACACTGAATCAGTAATTTCATTTGCCCAATTCATATTGCTCGTCGGGCTTACTTTAACTTCCTCTATGTTAGAGTTTCTTGCCCCTTTGACAGGACCTGTCGACGTTACGGGCATTACAGCGTTGAGAGGCGGTACGGCGAACCGCAGCAGTCTGATGCCGTTCTCAGGACTAATTGTGAAAAACGGCCGAAGTCCACTTTGCGAATGCAGACTCATTTTTGCTTTCCCGAGGTAGATAATTTACGACTGTCCAATGAAAAAAGAAAGGAAAAAGGAGACGCGCGACCTGGGAAAGAATTCAGGTCACCTGTTTGCGCTTTTATTGTGGGCGGCCGGCGCATGACGGCCAGCACAGGAACACAGCCCGCACCTGAATAAGGCCAGACAAAAGAGCAGCTGAACTGCAACACAGAACTGCGGCGTCGACGTCCGTGTCAGTCTGGCCGGTGGAGGTCGCAGTTGAAAAGCACGCTAGTTATGCAGGTTAAGATGCCGCGAGGCTAAAACGAATACGCTGTTTCGAGGTGTCTGGAGTAAGATGATTCTCGTCACCAATCTACACCTACATACCAGTGGACAAAAACGCAACAAACACCATACACTGCCATGCTTGGTCTGGTGTAGGAAAACCATTGTCATTCAAAGTAGCTACGAGTCGCCTCGGAATGGATCAGTACAGATCCTCTACTAGTTTCAAGGTAATCTTATATCATTCGTCCTGCAAAGTAGTAGAAAGATCAGAAAATGGTGATGGACGGGGATAGCGATCACGCGCTCTTCTCTCCAAAGTAGAACACACCTTCAATCCATAGCGCAATGTAGATTGGAAGGACCGATTTCTTCTCACGGTAAACATATACATCTACGTGATTACTCTGCTGTCCACAGTTAAGTGCCTGGCAGAGTTTTCAGTGAACCACCTTCAAGCTGCCTCCCTACCGTTCCGCTCTCCAACAGCGCCTGGGAAAAACTAGCACTTAAATTTTCTCGGTGCGAGCCCTGATTTTTCTTATTTTATCCTGATGATCGTTTATCCCTATGTAGGTGGGTGCCAACAGAACACCCAAATACGCTTCCCCAGCACTGACTACCTCAGCCGTCGCCTTTATGAATGATTCGGTTATCGCCGTGGTAGTAAGTAGACTCGAAGAGAATTGTATACTTAAATCGATATGGTGTCTGTTCTTTCGGACATGTCCTGAGCAGACACCATTAATGACCAGATGTCTAGAACGAAATTAGAGTTATATTAATACCTTCAGCTGCTGATGGTCGTTGTTATATATCAGCAGGGATATACAGGGTATTACAAAAAGGTACGGCGAAACTTTCAGGAAACATTCCTCACACACAAATAAAGAAAACATGTTGTGTGGGCATGTGTCAGGGAACGCTCAATTTCCATGTTAGAGCTCATTTTAGTTTCGTCAGTATGTACTGTACTTTCTCGATTCACCGCCAGTTGGCGCAATTGAAGGAAGGTAATGTTGACTTTTGTGCTTGTGTTGACATGCTCAACAGTACTAGCATCAAGCACATCAAAACGTAGCATCAACAGGTTAGTTTTCATCACGAACGTGGTTTTGCAGTCAGTGCAATGTTACAAATGCGGAGTTGGCTGATGCCCATTTGATGTATGGATTAGCACGGGGCAATAGCCGTGGCGCAGTACGTTAGTATCGAGACAGATTTCCAGAACGAAGGTGTCCAGACAGGAAGACGTTCGAAGCAATTGATCGGCGTCTTAGGGAGCACGGAACATTCCAGCCTATGACTCGCGACTGGGGAAGACCTAGAACGACGAGGACACCTGCAATGGACAAGGGAATTCTTCGTGCAGTTGACGATAACCCTAATGTCAGCGTCAGAGAAGTTGGTGCTGTAAAAGGTAACGTTGACCACGTCACTGTATGGAGAGTGCTACGGGAGAACCAGTTGTTTCCGTACCATGTACAGCGTGTGCAGGCACTATCAGCAGCTGATTGGCCTCCACGGGTACACTTCTGCGAATGGTTCATCCAACAATGTGTCAATCCTCATTTCAGTGCAAATGTTCGCTTTACGGATGAGGCTTCATTCGAACGTGATCAAATTGTAAATTTTCAGAATCATCATGTGTGGGCTGACGAGAATCTGCACGCAATTGTGCAATCACGTCATCAACACAGATTTTCTGTGAACGTTTGGGCAGGCATTGTTGGTGATGTCTTGATTGGGTCCAATGTTCTTCCATCTACGCTCAGTGGAGCACGTTATCATGATTTCATACGGGATAATCTACCTGTGCTGCTAGAACATGTGCCTTTACAAGTACGACACAACATGTGGTTCATGCACGATGGAGCTCCTGCCCATTCCAGTCGAAGTGTTCGTACGCTTCTCAACAACAGATTCGGTGACCGATGGATTGGTAGAGGTGGACCAATTCCATGGCCTCCACGCTCTCGTGACCTCAACCCTCTTGACTTTCATTTATGGGAGCATTTGAAAGCTCTTGTCTACGCAACCCCGGTACCAAATGTAGAGACTCTTCGTGCTCGTATTGTGGACGGCTGTGATACAATACGCCATTCTCCAGGGCTGCATCAGCGCATCAGGGATTCCATGCGACGGAGGGTAGATGCATATATCCTCGCTAACGGAGGATATTTGAACATTTCCTGTAACAAAGTGTTTGAAGTCACGCTGGTACGTTCTGTTGCTGTGTGTTTCCGTTCCATGATTGATGTGATTTGAAGAGAAGTAATAAAATGAGCTGTAACATGGAAAGTAAGCGTTTCCGGACACATGTCCACATAACATATTTTCTTTCTTTGTGTGTGAGGAATGTTTCCTGAAAGTTTGGCCGTACCTTTTTGTAACTCCCTGTATATCACGGGGACCTTGTAACGTTGTTGCATTAATTTACTCTGTAATCGGTGCTGATAAGACCATAAAAGTGGGTTAAAAGCTGTGAGCTGTCTGGGGAAGTTAACCTTGCATTACTGAGCAACTGTTTCACCAGGTATCCAGTCTAGCTTACCAAGTTACCAACCAGACTAACATTAATTATAATCTTTTAATCGTCATACGACAACCGGTGAGATATATATATATATATATATATATATATATATATATATATATAAAAGAGAATTTAAGAGATGAATCAGTTTATATTTGGAAATTTATTTTAACATTGATCATTGAAATTTCAGCATATTAAACTTGATTCACAACTAAACTGGTGCCTTATTTACGATTGTGAAAATGTGAGTTTGTAATCTTACAGAACACATCAAATATGGAGCCAAGATTGGGAGACTGCATACAACACTGCATTCATAAAATAACACACGAAGAACGTTGAAACATGTGCAAGAGGAAATTAACCACAACCAACCGATTCAATTTTCACCCAAGGAAGTTACGTTTGTAGCGCAATCCTGTCCATCATGTAATTACCACACACTGGTATACTAAATTCATACTAACTCCCTGTGAAATCTTCCCATAAAGAATAGCTGAGGGCTACTTTGATGATTACACCACATGCTTCACATGGTCAACTTGGTTTACACAAAGGGTGTACTCCACAATAATTTTGATAGTTAAAATACATTAGATCGAAAAACAATTTACAAACGAAAAACCTCGAACTGGTTACTATCGTTTTACTATTAATCTGATGGGTCAAACAATTTTATAAGCACGTGGTACTGGTCTCATAAAGTACACTCCACGTTGGTTGAACATAAAGAAAAGTTGCTATATTGAAAAATATTGTCAAGACGAGACTTTATAATCTCACGCACATTCGCATTCTAAGATTGATGATCTTAGTTAGAGTTACTGATCAACACGTGGTTCCACTTAACTCACACAGTAGTGACAAAGCAACTACTGGAAGATATTCAGAACTTCTCACTCGAAACACACTGCGTTGCAATTTAAGATAATATTAGATATTTTAGAGCTAAACCTGAAATAAAGGTGATTAAATTTTCAGTTATGCTGAACTTAAGAAATCCATTGTCCTACGGACTTAGCAGACACTCGCTTAGCCGGAGATCTTACCACTCCAGACGCTCGCCGGGGGCAGACTCACCAGGGCTCCTACCAAGGGTGCTTCCGTATACAAAACGGAAGTGACCAGAGAGGCAGCTTCCTATGCCAACATGACAAGGGACGGACAGGACCATACTGAGAATAGAAACCTCTCTGCTTTTAGAAAGCGTAGCTACCTGTTCCGACGTTGATCCTACTGTTCTCTAGCAGACCGGCTTGTCTTGTACCATCAAGCATGCAACTAGAAATACATTTGCTCATTCATCCTCTCACACAGAAGGGAAGGGGGATGACAGTATCTTATCATATACAGTATATAAAAGAAAGCGGATGTAGGTTGATATGAGACTGTGTGATGTGAATGACATATAAACTGTGTTTTAAAGTGTAGTAGTGTGACAGATCATTCTTATGTATGTGTAAAAGTAACACGTTTCACTGCTCAGTCTCCTCCCAGATAGTCAGAAACACCCCAGTAAATTTAGAAGAGAAATTTATGCCGTAAATGACAACATATTTAAGAAATTAACATGAAAGGGATATACCAGAGACGTTTCATAACCCCAACGCTCCGGGAAAAGACTGTGCAGGGAATTTTCTGGCTATGCTAAGACATTCTCAAGCAGGCTTCTCACACCCTACTTAAACCAAAAATGTAAAGAATAGGCAAAAGGTCACCAGCTACTTGCTAAAACACAATAATTTCAACGCATCTTTAGAATCTACCAATTTCAAAGAGAAAAAAAAACAATCTGTTACACCTATTTAAATGATAGTGTAGACCTAATTCGGTCAGCAAGTAAAAACAATGGTCCCTGTGTCATTAATATGAAAACAATTTCTGGTTGTTACCCTTATGGAGTTCACCAGTATTTGCTCATTGCAAGAGCCAACAGATCACAGGAAAATTTATGACTGTTTATTAACAAGCAAAATTTATGGAAATAGCAAAGGTGCCGCAGCAATTAAAAAAAGAACGTGAAAATAACATCATTATTATAAAGCAGAACATTACAATGCACAATCCGCAAAAGCAAAGAAAATGATAAGAGAAAAAAACATGTTTTACAAAGTGGTTATCACAAAAAAATTCTACATCTTATAAAACTAATAATTTGAAGATTTAAAATAACTTTGTGGCACTAATTTAATCACTCTACTATATTTCAGTTAATTATCAAATAATGATCACTGTGTCATTATACTGAAACCACAATTAATTATGTGATTGTCACCCTTATGGGTTCCTCACTATAAATATGCCCCATGCAAAGGCTAATCGATCACAGTCCAATGAGAATGAAAAGCTATCTGACTGATAAACGAACCAATGCCACAGCAATGAATTTACAAAACAAAATTTCACACATCTACTACATCACACAAAAACAAACATTGATAAATAAAACAGCTCTGAAAGTACAATAGTCAACGTCTAAAAAAAACACCAATGAATAAAACACCTGCGTAATACAAGAGTCAAAGTCTAAAAAAAACGATAGATAGAACACCTGCAAAATACAAGAGTCAGTCTAATAAACACCAATAAATCGAACCCCTGCAAAACACACGAGTCAAAGTTTCTGTGACAGAAACACACATATATGCATTGAACTAAGAATCGTATAATCACTGTTCACTGACACACTCAGTATTTCCACTGTTCCGAGGCACAATATAAGGGGAGGGAGGGGGTTCGTCGCCGCAGCTGTCACTATGGATTTTTGTCCATCAGTTGCATGCAATCCCGCCATCTCTGCCCTCTCATGAAGTTTCTCTTGGTGGACCGTGTCACGTACATCTCGATTTGGTTCCATGTTTGTGTTGTCAAATTCGTGCGGTATCCTAATTTGACACGCCAGGTTGATATTCCTGGGCAAGGATGACACTTAACGGCTCTTCTTTGTGCCACCCTTAGCTACCAGAGAACATCGAACTATGATTTACTGTCGCTTGACAGTGGGCATGCGCCAGGAAATGTTGATAGGCGTCGTTGAAGTCTGCCAGTTTCTCTGAACAGTACGTGCCAAAAGGCTCCACGCCCCTTTCTCCCCTGTCTTCTGTCGTTTCACCGCGGCCGTCTCGTCACGGTAGCGTGGGTGTGGTGCGTTGCCAGCAGATGGATTTCCTCGCGGTGGACCGCTCGGGCATCTCAGGTCATCGCCTCCACGAAGGGCCGCACTGGTGCGGCTGGTTATTAGCTCCAGGTGCAAGGGAAAGTGTTTGCCTCGTACCCTTCTTTTGTTGTCGGGCGCGCTCCCGAAGTGGCCCGGTTGACAGTTTGTCCTGCTGGAAAACCTGCCTGTTTACAACTAGTCCTCCTCCTCGCTGCTCCCGCTATCTCGTAAGAGTTTAGCCGGTGCGCTTTCACGTTCTGAACTGCATTCACAGAAATCGTTCATCACAGTTATGTGATTTGAAAATGTCATACAAAATACCGCTTAATATTGTCTTTCACAATTTTTAAGAACAAAAGTGAGACTTATTCTTATTTTGCAAATAAAAAAGTTAAATGAATCGACAATATAAAAATAAAAGTTAAATGACTTGATAATATAAAAAAATAAAAGTGAAATGAATTGACAGTATAAGAATAAAAATTAAATGAACTGACAATATAACACCTAAATCCACATCACTAATGTGGTTCACTTGCGTTTTAATAAATCAAATGCTACTTTTTAATTCACTAAAGTGAATAGGATTATGCCTTGTGCAAGTATAGGTCAGGGCAGCATAGGGTTCACATGTTATTTACACACACACACACATGCACACCTGTTGTCTATACTACAAACTAACTACCCATAAACATGTATTACTCAAAATTCTACTTCAATTCACTACTACTTAAGCCAACAAGCTACTACAATGCTACTTCAACACCGTGTTTATACCACTACAACATTGTTCTAATTCGTTCTCTTCTTGACGCTTGTGGCATATATCTTGCCATATGATAAATGTGGAGAAACTTTCCTTAAACATACAAAGTAAAAAGAACAATGGTTATTTGCACGCCAAAAACATTTATACCAGTTGACACACCTGATAAGAGACTCGAATTATACATTTATCATACTCATATATTTACACATAAAACAGTAAGACAATTTCATCTAAAATTACGTTATCACAAGAATTAATCACACAGATGACTCTGAGAAGAGTAAAAATATTTTCATTATACAGGTTATACTACATTTTCTTACCCATTTCGCTCCTTCTTTAAGTTACCTTTCACTTCCAAATCAGTTATTTCGCCTGTTTTGGTCATTCTGGATTCATTTCTCATAAATGGCAAAATTGTGGTCACCTCTATTCTGTAAAACAGTTTCATCTTAACATATTGAACTTACAGCAGACACAAAAGATCTGAATCCTCCTGTAGTTTAAATGACATATGTTTTGCTTCATCCTTATTACCTTAAACCAAGCTTTCCTTCGGTCCCATAATCAAAATTATTTAATCTTCCTCTACCTTCAAGAGGGAAATTTCCTCAGTACAAATCATATAGGCTGCAGTGCATCCCGCACCAGCGAAAACAGTAAGCTGTAATGCTCACAGCATCAGCAAAACACATAAACGTCGCTTTTCTAGGACAAGTATTAACGCAGAATAATTTTTCAGGCTCTGGCTCAACATCAATCAAGACTACAGAAAGGATCCATATTTCTATTCCATTCTCCATTTGCTGAAAAACTGCACGTATTTGACTACCACAATAGTATTTGAGGGCCACGTAAATTACACAAACCACAATTCTTCTTTCACCTTGAAGGGAATCGATATACTGACGAAATCCACAGACAGCACTTTACATACTCAGCCATAAAGAACAAAAAAGACATATATATCATCACTATTTACATATCATCGCATATTGGGAAGCCAATGGTTAAACAATCGTATTATCGCATCCTGTTTTCAAGATTCTAAACTTACTCATTCCTTTCTCAGAGTTCTCCTATCTTAAAATATTCATACAGCACGCATACTACAGTAAGAGATCCTCATTTATACTGACAGATATAGAATAGCAATAGATAGATAGTAGCACGGAAAGCAGAAAATCGGAAACATGGCTACTAACAGCTGGGGACCTGGGTTTGCCAGACCCATTATACCCAAGGATCGGATATTCCACTGAGTTTTGCATTAATTCAACACAGATCTTGCTTCTCTCAGGAGCGACTCTTTTCAGTTTACACAAAAAAAAACCATAAACAGCATTTCACTTGTTCACAAAGAAACCTTTTATCTTCACATTTGAACCAAGCTAAATCCTAATTGCACAAGGAAAAAAAACCGCAAACATCACTTCAATCAATCACACAGAAACATATTTATCATTATTATTACCAACATATTATTCAAAATGCATATGTCACAAATTTAAACTAATCAATTATTTCTCCTTACCGTCCTCTCTACTCCTAACTGTCCTCTCTATATACCCTATGTACTCATTTGCCATGTCACTCAATTGTTCCGATTGGGCGCCTTCTGCGCTGACCATTTGTCATTGCCGGTTTTGTTCATTTCCATTTGCTGGATTATCTCTAGGGTTGGCCGGCCAAATTTCAACATCATGTGGTGCTCCGCCTACAAACCTATTCCCACCGTGTTCATCGTAGTATCAGTTCTGGTTGTCGTACCTGTAGGGTTCACGATCCTGTCCACGTCCTCGATCATTTCCGTTGTTCCACCTGTGTTCGCGGCTGTTACCCCAGTTTCTATACGGCCGGTCCCGATCATTGTTCCGCTCGCGTCGCGACGACCAGTCACGCCGTTGATTAGTACTACGGCCACGATTGCGGTCGCGCTGCTGTGCCCCGTAATAACTTTGTGCCTGATTAGGCGGGCATCCTCCTGTATTGTATTCCAACTCTTGGAGAAGTGTCTTAAACGTTTCCACGTCCTCTTTGCATCGTCCCGCAAGAATGACGTGACGCAAGTGCATAGGCAATTTGTTGATGCATATCCTAATTAGTTCTGCAGGCCCGTATGGGTCGTATAAAAATTGATTTGCCTGCAGCATGTGGTCGAATAGGCGTGCTGGGATACCGAAACCAGACTGGTTCAAATTTGGCAGCATAATTGTCCCATGCTTGACCCTATCTTGTGCCGCTTCCGACCAATAGGCGGACTGAAAGGCTTGTCGAAACTCCCGAGTGGAGTTGCAGTGACGCGCTGTCGACCTCATGCGAATCGCCGGTTCCCCTTCCAAATAGCCACACATATATTCTACCTTATGTGAATCTGCCCAGTCGTGGGGAAGACAGAATTCAAATTGCTCGAGCCATGCTCGTAGATGTATTCCTTTTTGCGAATTTCGAAATATCTCAAACTTTCTCACCGTAAGGAAATGTTTGAAATCAAATCCCCGCATTTCCTCCCGGCGAGGCCCTTGAATGTTTCTATTTCTCTCATGTCTGTCCCTCAAAATACATTCTTCCCTGTCGTCAAAGTCTCCCTCGTGGCCAGAGTCCCTCTCTGCACTGTGCGTACAGCTATTTTTAGTGCTATTGGCGAGTTCGGAACCACACCCAATGCAGCTTTCCAGATGCGCCACACGTTCTTGTAATTCACCTGCTACAGCTTTGTGCCGCCTGTTCACTTCGAACTGTCCCTTCTGAAATCTAAGAAGCGAATGCGCTTCTTCGGTCTCTGCGACCCCTACCTGTGCAGTACTGTTATCGCTCTCCGTCACCTTCATCGTGCCTACAATGTCCGCTAATGCCACAATCTTATATTGTATTTGTCTGTTGTCCTCCGCCCCAGTCTGCTTCAATTGTTCTACTTGCTGTTCGAGTGCGTGAATCGCTTGACTGTTGTCCGCTACTGTGTTGCTAACGGACGCGGGACAATGCGTTTGCACCTCCTGGACCCTCGAGAGTACCTGCTGGCGTTCCCTTTGGCATTCTTCTCTCAGTGCTTGGAAATTCCTAAGTAGCTGTTCTTCACTCTCTTTCGATTCTGCATCGCGACTCTGCTTGCCCTGTTCTAAGGCTTGCAGACGGTCATCGATTTGTTCAAATGTACGGCCTAATTCTTTCATAGTATCGCTTTTTATTTCACTTGCCAGATTGTTTATTCTTTGAGAGACATCATCGGACACTCTCTGCATCGACTTGTCGACTTTATTTGTCTGCTGTATTAGTTTTCCGTCTATTTGTTCGCCTAGTTCGCGGATCGATTTTTCAGATTTCTACGTCATTTGTTCGCCTAGTTCATGGATCGATTTTTCAGATTTCTCTGTCATTTGTTCGCCTAGCTCTCGGATCGATTTTTCAGATTTCTCTGTCATTTGTTTGCCTAGCTCACGGATCGTTTTTGCGGATGAATCTTTTTGTTCTCGGAACAATTTTTCTGATTTCTCTGCGTTTTCTTTATTTTGATGCAATAAGGCTTTTATGAGTTTTGCCATATCAATTTGGTTAGTTGAAGGCAAATTAATTTCTGGCTCTGCTGTGAGCCCGTTCATCCTGTTTTGCATTTCCTCTGAAGTATTCCCCATTGCATTTTCGGCACCGTCCGATGTGTTAATATTCGAAATCAAATTATCCCCTAGGTCCATGTTGCTTAAGTTGTTGGACCGCCTACTTTTAGCTTGGTTACATGTCTGCATTAGCTCAATTTATACGCGGTATGCAACACACTAATCAAAATAAATGTATCCCCCAAAAATTACGACAGTCACACGAAAGGTACCCAACCTAGTACGCACTTTTTCACACGCAAAACAAATTTATATCTTTGATCGAAGTCAGTGCAATTTACAAGCGAGAAAAAAAAAACACATACATATAAAACACACAAATATAGAAAACAAAACAAGACAAAAAACACAACACCGCTCAACAACGCCATGAATCTTTTGAAAGTCTGCTCAGAAACAACGAAGAAGTTGTTTGAGCGATACAGGGGAAAGAAATTTAAGATTATACAACGCTCGCAATCTAACGTTTCAGAGATTCCAGAGTCTAGCGGAATCACAGAACAGGGTCACCATGTGTACAAGACCATAAAAGTGGGTTAAAGGCTGTGAGCTGTCTGGGGAAGTTAACCTTGCATTACTGAGCAACTGTTTCACCAGGTATCCAGTCTAGCTTACCAAATTACCAACCAGACTAACATTAATTATAATCTTTTAATCGTCATACGACAACCGGCGATATAAACATATATATATATATATATATATATATATATATATATATATATATATATATATATATATATATAAGAGAATTTAAATAAAAGTAAATAAATCAGTTTATATTTGGAAAATTATTTTAACATTGATCATTGAAATTTCAGCATATTAAACTTGATTCATAACTAAACTCGTGCCTTATTTACTATTGTGAAAATGTGAGTTTGTAATCTTACAGAACACATCAAATATGGAGCCAAGATTGGGAGACTGCATACAACACTGCATTCATAAAATAACACACGAAGAACGTTGAAACATATGCAAGAGGAAATTAACCACAACCAACCGATTCAATTTTCACCCAAAGAAATTACATTCGTAGCGCAATCCTGTCCGTCATGTAATTACCACACACTGGTATACTAAATTCATACTAACTCCCTGTGAAATCTTCCCAAAAAGAATAGCTGAGGGCTACTTTGATGATTACACCACATGCTTCACGTGGTCAACTTGGTTTACACAAAGGGTGTACTCCACAATAATTTTGATAGTTAAAATACATTAGATCGAAAAACAATTTACAAAAGAAAAACCTCGAACTGGTTACTACCGTCTTACTATTAACCTGATGGGTCAAACAATTGTATAAGCACGTGATACTGGTCTGACAAAGTACACCCCAAGTGGGTTGAACATAAAGAAAAGTTGCTATATTGAAAAATATTGTCAAAACGAGACGTTATAATCTCGCGCACATTCGCATTTTAAGATTGATGATCTTAGTTAGAGTTACTGATCAACACGTGGTTCCATTTTACTCACAAAGTAGTTTATTTTATTTATCGTATCCAAGACATCACCATTTTACAAAAAAATTATATTACAATGCAAGAGGAGCAGTTATAATACAAAAATACATGGTTATAAGGTAAATTAACTACAATAATATAGAAAATTATGTAACATATAATGATAAGCGCTAAGGATGCGAAACAGTGCGATTTTCATATCCCACGTGAAGCCCAATACACTGCAGCTTGAATAGCCTTGTCATTTGCTTCAAATTGGTCTTGAGTTGAACACGGGTTCTTTAGTTTCCTGCAGACCAGTAGGTGTTGTGGGTCTTGCTGTTCTCCACACTCGCAGGGCTCGTGTGCACTGATGTAGCCCCATTTTTCCAAGTTTGCTCTGCATCTTGATACGCCTGCTTGTAGTCTATTCAGGGCTTTCCAGGTCGTATACGGGAGTTCAGAGCCAGCTGTGGGTTCTTCGCTGGGGCTATTCCCTGGTCTTCCTGGGTCCACATTGTACCACAGCTCTTCTCGTCGTGCTCTAGGCGATAAAAGAGTTGCTTCAGTTGTTCGTAGGAAACTCTTCCTTGATTTAAGTCGGCGAGGTTGAAGATTGTATCCAACATTGAATGCCTGGGATCTGTCTCCTGTTTATGTTTCTCGATTTCTGCGGCAGTCCTTCTTCTGATGTCTGGCGGGGCTATGCCCATGAGGTGGTACAGCTGCTTTGTGGGAGTTGGGCGGAGGCATCCTGTCACGATGCGTCCAGTCTCATTCAGTGCTATATTTACTTGTTCAGCGTGGGTGGAATTTTGCCAAACGGGTGCCGAGTACTACGCAGTGGAGAAACATAAAGCTAAAGCTGACGTGCGGAGAACTGTAGGTTGCGCTCCCCATCTGCTATTTGTTAGCTTTCGGGTAGGTGAGAGCACGGTCAAGTTTAATCCCAAGATATTGTGGTGTGTCGCAGTGAGATAGATGTTGTCCCTTCCAGCTTATGTTGAGTTTCCTCCTTGCTTCCTTATTACGTAGGTGAAAAGCACAGACCTGGGTTTTTGCTGGGTTTGGCTTGAGGTGGTTATCATAATAGTCACCCAGCTTTTCAATCACTAAAGTTAATTTACTTTCTACCTCTTCAAAGGTTTTTCCCTGGGTGGCAACGACTGTATCGTCTGCATAGATGAAGGAGCGAGCGTCCACGCTGATCGGTTGGTCATTGGTATAAATATTATACAGCAATGGGGCGAGGACGCTACCTTGAGGTAGGCCGTTTTTCTGGGTCCGCCATCGGCTCTTCTTCGACTGCAGCGTGACAAAATACCGTCTATTCTGCAACAGGCACTGGATGAATTGCGCCAGTCGGTAGTCTTTTGTGGTGTTATATATTTATGATATTAACTTACTGTGGTTTATGGTGTCGTAAGCTGCTATAAGGTCGATAAAGGCTGCACCTGTAATTTGTTTCCGCTCGTATCCATCTTCTATGTACTGTGTAAGGTTGAGGATTTGTCCGCGGTATGACCCTCCTGGGCGGAATCCTGCTTGCTCTTTAATTATATTCTTGTCTACATGTTCTGAGATGCGGTTAAGGATTATTCTTTCTAAGATTTTATAGAGCTGACAAAGCAGGGAGATAGGCCGAAAATTTTTAGGGTCTGTGGGGTTTTTTCCAGGTTTTGGTATAGCTACTACACTCCTGGAAATGGAAAAAAGAACACATTGACACCGGTGTGTCAGACCCACCATACTTGCTCCGGACACTGCGAGAGGGCTGTACAAGCAATGATCACACGCACGGCACAGCGGACACACCAGGAACCGCGATGTTGGCCGTCGAATGGCGCTAGCTGCGCAGCATTCGTGCACCGCCGCCGTCAGTGTCAGCCAGTTTGCCGTGGCATACGGAGCTCCATCGCAGTCTTTAACACTGGTAGCATGCCGCGACAGCGTGGACGTGAACCGTATGTGCAGTTGACGGACTTTGAGTGAGGGCGTATAGTGGGCATGCGGGAGGCCGGGTGGACGTACCGCCGAATTGCTCAACACGTGGGGCGTGAGGTCTCCACAGTACATCGATGTTGTCGCCAGTGGTCGGCGGAAGGTGCACGTGCCCGTCGACCTGGGACCGGACCGCAGCGACGCACGGATGCACGCCAAGACCGTAGGATCCTACGCAGTGCCGTAGGGGACCGCACCGCCACTTCCCAGCAAATTAGGGACACTGTTGCTCCTGGGGTATCGGCGAGGACCATTCGCAACCGTCTCCATGAAGCTGGGCTACGGTCCCGCACACCGTTAGGCCGTCTTCCGCTCACGCCCCAACATCGTGCAGCCCACCTCCAGTGGCGTCGCGACAGGCGTGAATGGAGGGACGAATGGAGACGTGTCGTCTTCAGCGATGAGAGTCGCTTCTGCCTTGGTGCCAATGATGGTCGTATGCGTGTTTGGCGCCGTGCAGGTGAGCGCCACAATCAGGACTGCATACGACCGAGGCACACAGGGCCAACACCCGGCATCATGGTGTGGGGAGCGATCTCCTACACTGGCCGTACACCACTGGTGATCGTCGAGGGGACACTGAATAGTGCACGGTACATCCAAACCGTCATCGAACCCATCGTTCTACCATTCCTAGACCGGCAAGGGAACTTGCTGTTCCAACAGGACAATGCACGTCCGCATGTATCCCGTGCCACCCAACGTGCTCTAGAAGGTGTAAGTCAACTACCCTGGCCAGCAAGATCTCCGGATCTGTCCCCCATTGAGCATGTTTGGGACTGGATGAAGCGTCGTCTCACGCGGTCTGCACGTCCACCACGAACGCTGGTCCAACTGAGGCGCCAGGTGGAAATGGCATGACAAGCCGTGCCACAGGACTACATCCAGCATCTCTACGATCGTCTCCATGGGAGAATAGCAGCCTGAATTGCTGCGAAAGGTGGATATACACTGTACTAGTGCCGACATTGTGCATGCTCTGTTGCCTGTGTCTATGTGCCTGTGGTTCTGTCAGTGTGATCATGTGATGTATCTGACCCCAGGAATGTGTCAATAAAGTTTCCCCTTCCTGGGACAATGAATTCACGGTGTTCTTATTTCAATTTCCAGGAGTGTATATTTGCCTACCGCCAAGTCTTGGGGATTTTCATTTCAAGAACACATTTGTTCATCATATCTAGTAACCACCGTCTGGTAACAGGTCCGAACATTTTTATTTGTTCTGGGCGTAGATCATCTAGGCCAGCGGCTTTATTAATTTTCATTATGGAAATGGAATCTTCTAATTCTTTCAGAGTAAAGGGGGTGCCTAGGTGGTCTTTTTCTTGAGTGCCTCTCTGTAGTTTCTTTCTTGGGTGATTCCTGTTGATTTTACCATTAAGTAGAGGCTGATTTGCTATTTGATTTGGTGTGACCTTATACAGATTTTGTGTATTAGATGAGGGGTCATTATTGATGTTTTTAAGAAGTTGCCAGGCCTTTCGGCTATTCTGTTTCATGTCTAGGTTTAGATTACACCATTTCATTGTTCTTGAGGCTGATATGGCCTGGAGGAATTCTTCTCCCGCCATAGTTGTTTCCTCTGAAAAAGGGTTTTCCTCGAAGAGCCGTTGGTAATGTTCCAGAAGAACCTTTGAGTTTCCGTCAAGTCCTGGGATATAACTAGTTCTGCAGCCTCGGGGGATATTTCTCCGGGAGACAGTTTTAACTAATTCAATGAAAGTGTCATATTTTTCGGTGTAGCATCAAGGTTCTGCACCTCTTTGTCAAGTTCTTCAGAGAATTTGTCCCATAGTGCACGTTTAAAATTAAAACTTCTTTGGAAATGGGTGGTTGCTGGTTTAACAACTGCATCAACCAGACATAATATAGCTCGGTGCTGTGTATGTGGGAGGGGTTCTCCCACATCCTTCCTGGTTTGATGTGCTACGTTTTCGCTGACAAAGATGTTATCTGGATTGTATCCACGGTTCCATCTGCTGCTGTTGAAGGAATATGGAAGTTTGGGGTCGTGTATTAATTTAAGGCCAGTTGAGTCTGCCCAGGTTTCTAGGTCGTCCCCACTTTTGTCTGTGTACCTGTACCCCCAGGCTGATCCATGACAGTTGAAGTCGCCCATTACTATCTTCGTTGGTTGTGAGTTGAAGTTGGTTGGCTCACTGAATCTGAACTCCCTGCTCGGTGGCTTATATATAGACGTCACAGTTCAGGACTGTAACTCTACAGTCAAGATTTCGATGTCTTCTTGAGATGTCAGTTCTGCAGATATAATACCTAAGCCCATTTTGGCGAAGATTGCGCTGCCACATTGCTCGTGTGGTCTTTCAATTACTAATTTCATTCCGTGGATCTTTGGTCTTATATTTGTGGGGCCAATGTGGGTCTCTTGGATTAGTAAGAGATCACTGTTGTGAGTTCTACATGCTACAGCAAATAGCACTTCTTTCTCATGAGAGAGTCCTTCAATGTTTATGGACATTATATTTAGCGCTGGCTTTGATAAAAGCCTTTTTGTGGTGTCTTGGTGTTGAAAGGATTGGCCGTTAGGCACAGGCACCTTTCGTGTAGTAGTGACAAAGCAACTACTGGAAGATATTCTGAAATTCTCACTCGAAATACACTGCGTTGCAATTTAAGATGACATTAGATATTTTAGAGCTAAACCTGAAATAAAAGTGATTAAATTTTCAGTTAGGCTGAACTTAAGAAATCCATTGTCCTACGGACTTAGCAGACACGCGCTTAGCCGGAGATCTTACCACTTCAGACGCTCGCCGGGGGCAGACTCACCTGGGCTCCTGCCAAGGGTGCTTCCGTATACAAAACGGAAGTGACCAGAGAGGCAGCTTCCTGTACCAACATGACAAGGGACGGACAGGACCATACTAAGAATAGAAACCTGTCTGCTTTTAGAAAGCGCAGCTACCTGTTCCGACGTTGGTCCTACTGTTCTCTAGCAGACAGGCTTATCTGCTATCATCAAGCATTCAACTAGAAATACATTTGCTCATTCATCCTCTCACACAGAAGGGAAGGGGGATGACGGTATCTTATCATATACAGTATATAAAAGAAAGCGGATGTAGGTTCCGTATGAGACTGTGTGACGTGAATTACATATAAACTGTGTTTTAAAGTGTAGTAGTGCGACAGATCGTTCTTGTTTATGTGTAAAAGTAACACGTTTCATTGCTCAGTCTCCTCCCAGATAGTCAGAAACACCACAGTAAATGTAGAAGAGGAATTTATGCCGTAAATGACAACATATTTAAGAAATTAACATGAAAGGAATCCAACAGAGACCTATTAACCTCTTCTTCGATGCGGATGAACACACAATCCCCGAACTCTTACGGGACTTGGTAAAAATGTCTACCTCGAGTAATGAGTGTGTTGGGGAGGGACACTACGAATGTAGTTTGTGGACATACAAGGTGAGAAAGTGGGTCTCGTGGGAAGTGTGTCTGAGATAGTCCCTGCATTCGCACTGCCAACTGTGCTCTCGGTGGCTCACGCAGTCTGCTTTCGGCTGCGGTGGGGCGAGGACGTCGGCTGCGCCCCGCCGTGCGCGACCGTGAGCGCTCGCTTGTGTTTACCTTCTCGCGGCGCGAGTTATATTTGTTCCAAGTTCAGTGCGACTATGGCACACACATGGCGCCATGATACGATCAAAATTACTTTCCAACCAGATCACGCGCGTCGTCGAGCCTATGAAATAGAACAGTTCATACGCGATGATCTACGTTTAGATCCGGCGACTGTCGTCGGAATACGTTTTTCTATAACGGCGAGCGTGGTTTATGTTAAAATGACCAGTGCTGAGGTCTGCGCTACTGTGGTGTCTAACTAATCGAACTCACTCAGATTCAAACATTCTGACGGGCATATCGGTGCAGTGGCGGTGGATCATGCAGGCATGGGCCTAAGGACTGTACGGGTATTTGAGCTCCCCTTCGAGGTCCCAGAGGAAGTTGCCAAGGACGCCTTCCGACCATATGGCAATGTTATCAGCCACGTTGCAGAAAAGTGGCAAACTTTCTCGACGTTTAAGGTCTACAATGGTGTGCGCCAAATTAAACTTGAGCTCAAGAAACATGTGCCGTCCTATTTGAACATCGGTGGCTGTCGTGCAATCATAATGTACAACGGTCAACCGCGTACCTGTTCCGGATGTGGGCAGGAAGGCCATGTTCGATCTAGCTGCTTACAGCGTAGAATTACGCAGACACCAGTGGGAGACTCCGTTTCGCCGACGGGGACTACACGGGCGATCGGGTACATCCATCGACGTCAGAAGGACCAAGGGAGGAAGTGGAAGGACGCCAGATGCCAACCCATATGTCGCCTCCTCCGCAGGAACAACAGCAGCAACAGTCCCACGGAATCCAGACGCAACATAACAATCAGAACGAGATGGACGTGGACGCGAACATTGTCCCGACCGTGGATTTCCTAGCGGAAGGTGATACGACGCTGGATTGCCTCCCACATTCGGATACGAATGTCCACGTTCGAAAGCAACGTTCGCCTCGACGACGCAAGCGACGTCGGCGGACCCTTTCTGACGGTTGCCTCCTACACACCGCCGGTCAAGAAGCTGACATCTCGTCGGACGGTATGGATGCTGCGCCTGTTAAGGATCTAAGTGGTGTAGACGGGATCTAAGTGGTGTAGACTGTTCACTTGCCCATACTACGAGCGCCCAGTTTCTTCTTGCACCACATATGCAGCAGGTCGCGTCGATGGATGGCGCTCCGTCTACCTCTACCAAAGAGGACGTGCGTGAGAGAGACTTAGGTGCCGACCAGCTACACAGTATCGTGTTGCACCAACTGTAGTGAAATGATGTTGAGGAACTTCCTGTAGAGGGCACGGGTGACAGGGGAGGGGGTGGCATTGGGGATGCCACTCCTCGCGTGAAAGACTCATAATTTGTAACGGGTTCGGTGGGTCCGGCATCTCTCGCGGTTATCTTCGATTGCCATGGCGTCTACCCTAGAAGAAGAGGCTAGGCAGCACACCTTTCGCCTCGCCACAATCAATATCAACGCGATAAGGGCACCACACAAACTGACAATGCTACAACGCATGCGCGATGCGGCGGACATCGACGTGGCCCTCTTGCAGGAAGTATGTGTCGCTAGTTTCCCTGACTTCTACGGATATACCGCCCACATCTCCCACGCCTCTTCTACCGATTCTGGTGTGGCTGTCCTGCTACGGGACAGCTTTGCGGCTACGGACGTACTGTACTTACCAAGTGCAAGAGGCATGGCAGTAACTGTCAACGGTGTACGACTCATCAATGTATATGCCCCTTCAGGGTCAGGGAGACGGAGAGATCGGAGCCGCTTTTTTTCGGAAGATATTACGCCTCTATTTATGGGCCGCATAGACGATATGGGGATCGGAGGAGATTTTAACTGTACATTATCTCCGTCTGATCAGCAGCCACATCACGTCCCGTGTGCGGAATTGGAAATGCTAGTGCGTGACCTGCACCTGATCGACACGTGGCGCCACATCCACGGCACAGCTCCCGGTTACATCCATTATACAAGTCATTCATTAAGTCGGTTAGACAGGATTTACGTCACAAGCACCCTTTCGACGGCGACGAGAGGAGCAGAGCTCTGGCCCACTGCATTCACCGACCACACAGCCTATATTTGCACCATTGCCCTCCAACCTGCACGTGTGTGGCGCAGTAGGCCCCCCTGGAAACTGAACGTCGCCCATCTGGACGAGCCGGCATGTAAAGGTGCAGTCGAAGAGTCGTGGAACGCGTCCTCACAGCGTCGTGGTCGTTACCGATCGACCCTTAGTTGGTGGATTGAATGTGCGAAGCCTGCTCTTAGGCGCACCTTCATGGCTTACGGCCGGAAAGCAGCGGCATGGAGGAAGAGCACGGAAAACTTTTATTACACCGTCCTACGGGAATGTCCTGCTATGGAGCCCTCACCAGACAGGCAGATCATAGTCAATCGCGCGAAAGCGCAGCTCGTCTCCTTAGCACGCCGTCATTTACAGGGCGCTGTTATACGGTCGCGTGCTCCAGACATGATACAGCCGGCCGGTGTGGCCAAGCGGTTAAAGGCGCTATAGTCTGGAACCGCGTGGCCGCTACGGTCGCAGGTTCGAATCCTGCCTCGGGCATGGATGTGTGTGATGTCCTTAGGTTAGTTAGGTTTAAGTAGTTCTAAGTTCTAGGGGACTGATGACCTTAGAAGTTAAGTCCCATAGTGCTCAGAGCCATTTGAACCATTTTGACATGATACAATCAGAAAGGCCATCTATGCACCACGTGCTCCTAGAACGCAGGAGGCGCCGTAGGGTACTGGTAACCGACATGATAACGGACGACGGACGACACGTGGCAGAACAAGCAGATATAGCAGAAGCCTTCTATGGGCATTACAGTCAACTTTATTCAGCAGTGCTCCCTGATATGGCGACGGTAGACACCGTTTCAGCACATGTCCACGGTACAGTTCCACGAGACATGGTACCGACTTTACTGGGAGAAGTGACAGAAGAGGAAGTGCTCGACGCCATTGGTAAAGGGGCTCCCCATAAATCACCAGGAATCGATGGATTACCTTTAGAGTTCTATCGAGCCTTTAAACAACTGTTGGTACCGTGTTTGACTGAAATTTGTCAGGAATTGATGTCCCCGGGTATAACATTGCCTGCACCGTTCTTGGAGGGTCTGATTGTCCCCATCCATAAGCCGAAGGGACGGAATCATGTCCGCGATTATCGCCACTTAACGTTATTGAACAGCGACTTCAAGATATTTTCGAGGCTGCTATCAGAACGTATTCGCGGCACACTATTGCACGTCCTGTTGTGTGGTCTCCGAGACAGGCTCACTGGGATACAGTTCGGCGGCTCCGTCTATCGTTGCACCGCATATGCGGATGATTTGCTGATCGTCATACGAGGAGCTGACGATATGGCCGCGGCTTTGGACTGGATTGCAACCTGCGGTACAGCTTCTGGTAGCCAAATCAACGTAGACAAGTCCGTCGCCTTGAGCATCGGGATTGCGCTACCGCAGGAGCACATTGCCCCCTTACGCTTCAGTGATACTGTGCGCTGCTTGGGCTTATATTTCATGAACGACATGCGACAAGCGACGACGCTCAATTATCGACGCCTTCTTAACCAAATTAGGGCCGGAATTGCAAATCAGCGCTTGCGATCCCTCAACACCGTACAGTGGGCGTATTATGCCAATGTATACCTTGCGTCCTGCATACCGCATGTTGCCCAAACGTTACCCATTCCGAAACACTTGGCTCTTAGCATTATGGCAGCGCTGGGATACTTCGTCACCGCTGGTATGTTATTGAAGATCAGATACGTATCTCTTACACTCCCCATGGAAAATGGTGGTCTCGGCCTAGTTAACGTCCATGATAGGGCCATTGCTACCATTTATGTCTGCTGCGCCGTTGTCCTACGAGCCTCACGAGTCTGCTTCTGACGGCGTTACGACCTGCTTCACTAAGAGCGCCAGTGCCATCACAGGACACTCCAGCGCCCCTCTTTTATGTAGGACGTTTCTATTTAGAACAAAGCTATTGCAGTGTAGCGCTTACGACACCGCGAATGGCCACACTCGACGCCTATATCACGACATGCTGCAACGCCGCCCCCAAAATGTGGTCGAACTAAAATATCCTGACGTACGGTGGCGCGTGGTGTGGAAGACTGTACACGATGCCATGCTTGATTCCGATGTTGTTTCACAATGGTACGTAGTCGTTAGTGGGAAGCTGGTGACGCAAGAACGTCTCTACAATATCCACATGGCAGAATCTCCCAATTGTGTGGGTTGCAATAAAGTAGATTCTGACGAGCACCGCCTCAGCTGTAGAGAGGCGGAACCGGTTTGGCACCTTGTGCGGCGGATGCTGGCTTATCTCTTGCGAGTTAGGCCGCAACATATATCTGCACGCACGTTATTGTTTCCGGATGAGACATTTTACCCTACGACTCGAACCAACTCTGTCACCTGGATACGTGGACATGCGGTCCATTAGCTCTGTCGTGACGGACACAAGAACTTACTTGACTTCTGGCTCTGTTTGCAAGAAAGACACCATGCTATTTCCGGGCATACCAGATATCGACAGTGCTTCGCAAACTACCTCTCGAGTGCCTTTCCACAGCCCGCCGTGTAGCTGGAATGTTCCAGGCAGTGGTAGATGAGGTCAGAACGAACTGGAAACGATCATTTATTGAACAATCCTTATCAGTGGGCGCAGTCGCTGGGAAGCCTAACTACGAAGTGGTCGCTTTATTTTCATGTTATTTATGTTTACTATCTTCGATGGTGTCTTCATTCTGTTTTAGTTTTCCCGGCTTGATTAACTATGACTGTTCGCACATTGATATCTATATAAATAAAAAATTAAAAAAATAAAAATAAAAATAATTTAAAAAACCTGGACAGAGCGTCTGCGCTGTAAGCAGGAGATCCCGGGTTCGAGTCCCGGTCGGGAAACACATTTTTACCTGTCCCCGTTGATATATATCTACGCCCATCAGCAGCTGAAGGTATTAATATAATTATAATTTCCAAGAGAATTGGTTTTAAACTCACCTTCTGACAGTCCCTCTGAAATCAGACTATAAAGTTTGATAGTCAAGTCTAAAGGAGCAAATCAATGTGAAGTTTGACAGATTAAATTGAGTTTTCTTTAAACTCAATAAGAACTGTGTTTGGTCTGACGTTCCCAGCATCTATGGCAGCACGATCAATTCCCGACCACTCAAAGGCTGGTCACGGGCTACACCACCACAGCAGCAGCCATGACAGTCTTTTGTTTCTGAGGAATGGTAACTATCAGAGGCTCGTGTTTCTACCCAGAACTGATGTGGCAATAAGTATGAGAATATTTTTACAGGAAAATGAAGAAATAGAAAAAAAAAAAACATTTTTTTTTAAATTTTCATTCCAGAATTTCACACTTGTATGATTTATCACCGTATTTTGTTTTTGTTCCACAAGTATATGTTATGACGTATTTTGTGGCTTTGTGTCATTGATAACATAATAAATAATGCTCCCTGTGGCAGGTTTCTTTATTCAAACGCCTTTTTGTGAGTTCCCATACAGTCTCGTCACTAGAAACCACATGCTTTGGAGTACGGTACGCCCAGAAAACCAACTAAACTAATGATCCTACACGGAAAGAGCGGACTGCCACGTCGTCTACAATATCGTTTCATAGTATAACGAGATGCGTGCTAGGACCATTCAGTGCGCATACTTCACGGCATTGTTCGTTTTCATGAGAAAAGAAGGAATGTCAAGTAGGCACCGATACAATGTCTTTCAGAAATTCGTTTTCGTTTTCAGTCGCTTGGTTGGTATTTCATAAGGTTCGAAGAAGTGAACAAAACCGAAATAAACAAGAGCGTAGATAACGTCACTTCCTTTTCCAGGATTTTATCAGTGACTGTGAAAATAGAGGTCGCGGCAAAGCCGACGCAGACATTCTGGGCATTCTACTGTTGTGGTGACAAAGTAAGTCATGGCGCGAATAGATAAAACTTGCAGCTATTGCAGCAGCCAACGCCGTATTACGGTTGGAGTAGTTAATTAACAACGCGGTTACGCAAACGATGAAGTAGTATCTTCACTTGATAAATGATTACATATTAAATCACGTACATAAATCGATTAGAAGTCTTTCAAATGACATGTAAATTCAACATATTGCAATCATTCCGAGTAAAATAAGTATCGATAACGCTCTGCACTCACAACTTTCGCTCACCTAGCGGCATAGCATCTATTTTTGATTTTTGTTTACTGACACTAATAGCCGTAGATATTTTCATTCATTTTTCCAAACCTTATGCATCATATTTGCTGCATCTTCTTACCTGCCCTACTTTTACCTTACGTATTTCAGGGTCTTTTTCTGTCAATAAGATAATTTGCATCTAACTCTCATTTGACGTTTTATGAATCTGCATCTGTATACATATTCCGCAAACCACTGTGTGGTGTACGGCGGAGGGTACCATGTATCATTACTACTCCCTACTAGACATTGTCTTTACCTCTTTCACTAGCAAATTGACAGAGAAAAAAACGACTGTCTACATATATGCCTCCGTATTGCGACGTCACGTTTACAAGTTTTCCCTACAGAATTATGTCCACTCACCTTCTGGTGTTTTCTTTTTCTGCAGTCCACTCCATACGTCTGCTCTGTTGGAAAACTAACGTTTCTCCGCTGAAAAGCTGTAGTAGAAGCAGCAGAACAACATTTATCTACAGGTCGCATCAAAAATTTTAGTTTCTGGCCTTTCGAAACAGTTGAGTGAAAGGCAAGTCCTCAAAAGAAATTTACTATTTCCTCTCTTCTTGGTGACAAAACCTCCGACAAGTCCGTGCTAATTGGAAGTTTCAGTTTCGTCATTCACACGCAGTCAATATCATTCTTATTTAGCCAGCTTATGGTTTTTAATCGACCCTGTTACCGCAAAGATTACAAAACAGATTGTCTGTGACAGAGTGCTTGCACTAATATTATCCAAATCAAACTCTTCGACCGTTTAGTTCTCGATCACGAATTGTATGAAGTGCCACTAGGACTTTAGTTTGATTCAAAAGCCACAGTTAACACATAAAGTCCGGACTTCCACGTACACCTCTTTCTCACTTGTTCGCGTTCACTTTACCGCAGTCGTAATTCCCAAAATTTTATATCTATTCACAGCTGCTACTGCTCGCGTCCGAACCTGTTGAGGGCTGAGTTCCGGATAAAACCTAGACTTTATAAGGCAGTTCTTTGGCACACATAATAAGCGCGAACGTCCTCTCCTCGGATTGGCTCAGAAACATTGCAGTCAATGATCTGTCAGTATAAACCTGTGTTATCTCATGTTTTTTACATTGCACCAGTCACAACTTTATAGCTCTTACGAGCAATTTATTTAATTAAAAAGTTTAGAAAACCCGGAAATATAAAAATAACTTCCTCTTTAAACAATGGTAGAATTTTTTTATTTCCCAGTACCATAAGCTGGCAAAATTTCCCCTGAGGATACGATTAACTCAGTCTCTGAAGACAATTCCTTTGCTACCAGTTATTCAGTAGACATAACACTATTTGTTTATTTTATTGATTTGCGTTCACACCTTTATTCATTGTAACAACTAATGTGAAATCAGCTATAATTAATAAAATACATAATAATCTCTGAAGATAATGTTTTATTTACAAAATACGTAGTTCTGAAAGCCTAGATTTCATAGTCTGTAAGATATTGACATCTTTCCGTCACAGTCCTTACTACTTGTAACTAACAGTTTCGTTCGATCGTAAGCGTACATCTGTCTTGCTAGAACCATGACTATTCGTTTTTATGAAGATATGTGCTATCTTCTGACTTCTATGGGAACGATTCGAAGGCGCTACTCCTCAGTGAGAGCTCTAATTTCTCTTGTATTCGCGGCTATCACGCGTAATGTTCTTTGCCGGCAGTAGAATCATTACGTAGTCAGCATCAAAAGACTTTCCCTATCTTTTTTAATAGTACTTTGCTCAAAGAATCTCGTTTCCCCTCTAGGGATTTCAATTGGAGCACACGAAGCATCTTCGTACCACTAACGTGTTGATGAAACCTAACAGTAACAAATCTAGCAGCACAGCTCTGAATTTCTTCGAGTTCTTCGTTTAATCCAACCTGCTGGGAATCGAAAAGACTCGAGCAATACTCAAGAATTGGTCGCACACGTGTTCTATACATGGAATCCTTTGTAGACGAGATACATTTTCGTAAGACTCTCCCTATAAACAGAAGTCGACCATTCGCTCTCCTTACTACCTTCTTTGTGTGCTCTTCCGTTTCACATCACTTTGCAACGTTACACCTAGATATTCAATGGACGTAATATTATCATCTCTCTCTCTCTCTCTCTCTATTCGTTTAGTCGGTTCCGACTCTTCGTGGCCCCATGAACCAAATCACGCCACTTTTTCCTGTCTTGCACTTTCTCCCGTAGACCTTCCAGGTCGGAACACATTGCTTCTGTGATGCCATCAATCCATCTCATCCTCTGACGTCCTCTTCTTCTAGTTCCTTCAATCTTCCCCAGCATTAATGTTTTTTTCCAGCGAGGCATGCCGTCGCATTGTGTGTCCAAAGTAGGTCAGCTATTGTTTTAACATTAGACCTTCCAGGGAGAAATCTGGTTTAATTTGCTCCAATATTGATCTGTTGGTTCTCTTTGCAGTCCATGGAACTCTAAGAAGTTTCCTCCAACACTACAATTCGAAGGAGTCAATTCTTCGCCGTTCAGCCTTTCTAATGGTCCAGGTCTTACATCCACACATCACAACTGGAAAGACCATAGCCCTCACAATACGGATCTTTGTTGCTAGTGTTATATCTTTGGACCTTATAACCTTGTCAAGGTTTGACATCGCCTGTCTACCGAGCAACAGGCGTCTCCGGATTTCATGGCTGCAGTCGCCATCAGCAGAAATCTGGGAACCGAGATAACTGAATGTGGTCACTACCTCCATGGTTTCTCCTGCTATATCCCACGAATTGGTAGGTGTAGTTGCCATAATATTCGTTTTCTTCACATTCAGCATAAGACCGGCCTTTTCACTTTCGTCTTTCACCTTCAGTAAGAGTGTTCTCAATTCTTCTTCACTTTCTGCCAACAGGATCGTATCATCCGCGTACCTGAGGTTGTTTACATTTATTCCAACTATTTTAATTCCTGTTTCTCCTTCATTCAGCCTCGCATTCCTCATAACATGTTCTGCATACAGATTGAATAAGTACGGTGACAGTATGCAGCCTTGCCGGACCCCTTTCTGAATCTTTACCCATTTCGTTGTTCCATACATAGTTCTCACCGTGGCTTCTTGGGCAAGGTATAAACTCCGTATCAGATGAATGAGGTGATCTTGTACACCCATGTTTTTCAGTACGTTCCATAATTTGTTGTGATCGACGCAGTCAAAGGCTTTGGCGTAGTCAATAAAGCAGAGGTACACATCTTTCTGGAATTCTCTCGCTTTTTCCATAATCCACCGAATGTTAGCAATTTAATATCTAGTTCCTCTTCCTTTCTTAAATCCAGCTTGTTCTTCTGGTAGCTCTCGATCTAGATATTGGCGAAGTCTATTTTGTAAGAATTTCAACATAACTTTGCTAGCATGTGAAATAAGTGCGATTGTTCGGTAATCTGAGCATTCTTTAGAACTTCTCTTCTTTGGAATGGGGATGAATACTGATCTTTTCCAGTCTTCTGGCCACTGCTGCGTGGTCCATATTTTTTGGCATATTGAGTGCAGCACTTTCACTGCATCCTTTCCAGTGACTTTAAACAATTCTGCTGGTATTTCATCATGTCCACTAGTTTTGTTATCAGCCATATTTTCAAGGGCCCACTGGATTTCGTTCTCCAAAATATCTGGCTCTAGTTCTAAATTAACATTAACATCAGCAGTAGGAGCCCTGTCATGATGCAGTTCTTTCTTGTGTAGGTCTTCTACACATTCTGCCCATCTTTCCTTAACATCCTCTGCTTCACTCAGATCTTTCCCGTTTCTATCTTTTATCATTCCAATTTTTGCCTGGAATTTTCCTTTAATTTCTCTAATTTTCTTATAAAGATCTCTTGTCTTCCCCATTCCGTTTCTAGCTTCAACTTCCTTGCACTGTTCATTAAAGAATATATTTTTATCTCTTCTAGCTAATTGCTGAAAATCTTTATTTAATTCAAACATAGCTGATTTATTTCGCTTGATTTTTGCTTTCCTTCGTTCTTCTGCAACTTGCAGTACTTCAACTGATAGCCATCTAGCCTTCTTACTGTTCCAATTTTTGGGAATGTGTTTCTCTGCGGCTTCCTTGACAGTATTAGCTACTTCTGTCCACATCTCTTGCGAGCTTTTGTCCTCCAGCTGTAGTACATTAAATCTGTTTTGTACCTCTACAGCATAGTCGGAGGGTATAGAGTTAAGGTCGTATCTGCAAGATGGGATACTTTTTGCTACATTCTGAAGTTTCAGCCGAAATTTTGCAATCAGGAGCTCATGATCTGATCCGCAGTCAGCCCCAGGTCTTGTTGTGGCTGACTGAACCGCTCTCTTCCACCTCTGATTACAAAGTATGTAATCAATTTGGTTCCGGTGTTGGCCATCTGGCGAAGTCCAGGTATATAGGCGTCGTTTTGGTAGTTGAAACAGTGTAAGAGTAATTATCAATGAATTTTCTTGCCAGAATTCTAGGAGTCTCTGTCCAGCTTCATTTGTTGTACCAAGACCATATTTCCCTGTTATACCTTCTACAGCTTCATTTCTCACTTTTGCATTCCAATCTCCAACTATGAAGACGATATCCTTTTTTGGTGTTGACAGTAGTAATTCTAGTAAATCTCCACAGAACTGGTCAATAATTTCCTTATATAAATATTATCATACATTTATCCAAACTTTATGCATTATAATCGTTGCACCTTCTGATCATGTTCGACTTTTACCTTATGTATTTCAGAGTGTCTACCTTCCACTAATATTATTTCCATCTAATACTAAATTGGAACATTAAAGGATTGTTTTTCCAACTCGACTGCATTAATCATACTATATGCAGTCATACTGGCTGTTATGACAGGCAGGGAGACTGGAAAGAGTTTATTTAGACTTTCGGGTATCAGATAAACTAAGTGAAGTAGACAAACTGAATAAAATGGATTAAAAACTGTGAAAAAGTGGATAATGGGTTTAGGTATGATGAGAAAATCTCATGCTATAGTATAAGCGGAAACACTGTCGAAACTAAACGCCTCTAAGGAAGAGGCTTGTCAGTTGGGTTACAGTAGGGTTCCTATTCTCCTGTAACTTAATTTAACATTTATTATAGTTCTGAAAATAGTTGTTATAGACTCAAATTTGTAATTTCCATATTAACATAATGAGAAACCCCAAATAACCTGAGATTTAACACATCAAGTTTGCTGCAGCTTTCCACTGAATATATGGTCCTTAATTATTATAGAATGAAGCGCCAAAGAAACTGGTACAGACGCGCGCATTCAAATACAGAGATATGTAAACAGGCATAATAGGGCGCTGCACTCACCAACGCTAATATGAGACACAAATTGTCTGGTGAATTTGCTACATCGGTTACTGCTACGACAATGGCAGGTTATCAAGATTTAAGTGAGTTTGAACGTGGCGCTATGGTCGGCACGCGAGCGATGGGACACACCACCGCTGAGGTAGCGATGAAGTGGGCCTTTCCAGTTCGACCATTTCACGACTGTCCCGTGATTATCAGGAATCCGGTAAAACATCAAACCTCTGACAGCGCTGCGACCGGAGAAAGACCTACAAGAAAGGAACCATCGGTGACCGAAGAGAATCGTTCAATGTGACAGAAGTGAAACCCTTCGGCAAATCAACAAGGGTCAGCGACCGAACCATTCAACGAAACAATATCGATATGGGCTTACGGAATCGAAGGTCCACTCGTGTACCCTTGATGACTGCGAGATACAAAGGTTTAGGCCTCGCCTGGACCCGTCAACACCGGCATTGGACTGTTGATGACTGGAAACATGTTTCCTTGGCAAAGGAGTCTCGTTTCACATTCAATCGAAAAATGGCTCTGAGCACTATGGGACTTAACATCGATGGTCATCAGTCCCCTAGAACTTAGAACTACTGAAACCTAACTAACCTAAGAACATCGCCGGCCGGAGTGGCCGTGTGGTTCTGGGCGCTACAGTCTGCAGCCGAGCGACCGCTGCGGTCGCAGGTTCGAATCCTGCCTTGGGCATGGATACGTGTGATGTCCTTAGGTTAGTTAGGTTTAATTAGTTCTAAGTTATAGGCGACTGATGACCTCAGAAGTTGAGTCGCATAGAGCTCAGAGCCATTTGAACCAACGTAAGGACATCACACAACACCCAGTCACATTGAATCGAGTGGATGGGCGGGTACTGAGACCATCTCATAAATCCATGGAACCTGCACGTCATCAAGGGACTGTCTAGCTGTTGGAGGCTATGTAATGGTATGGGGCGTGTGCAGTAGAAGTGATATGGGGCCCCTGATACGTCTAGATACGAGTCTGAAAGCTGACATGTACGCAAGCATCCTGTATGGTCACGTGTATACATTCCTGTGCATTGCGCATTCCGTCGGAGGTGGACACTTCCAGCAGAGCAATGCGCCACCCGAGACGTCCAGAATTGCTACAGAGTGGTTCCCTGAACACTCTTCTGAGTTTAAACACTTCCGCTAGCCACCAAATTCCCCAGACATGAACATTATCGAGCATATCTGGCATGCGATGCAACGTGCTGTTCAGAAGAGATCTCCACCCCCTCATGGACAGCCCTGCAGGATTCATGGTGTCGATTCCGTCGAGTACTACTTTAGTCGAGCCCATGGCGCGTCGTGTTGCGGCACTTCTGCATACTCGCGGGGGGCCCTACACGATATTAGACAGATGTACCAGTTTATTTGGCTCCTCAGTTTATAATGTGACTGATTTATAATTAGGTAATAATTGCTCCATTTATGATCTGTTGTCCGTGGCTACAGTTTCCTACATTTCACTTATTTGGTCATTAGCATGTTGTTATCAATGGAGAGACGTCTACAGACGTTAAAGTAACCTCTGGCGTGCCACAGGGGAGTGTTATGGGACCATTGCTTTTCACAATATATATAAATGACTTAGTAGATAGTGTCGGAAGTTCCATGCGGCTTTTCGCGGATGATGCTGTAGTATACAGAGAAGTTGCTGCATTAGAAAATTGTAGCGAAATACAGGAAGATCTGCAGCGGATAGGCACTTGGTGCAGGGAGTGGCAACTGACCCTTAACATAGACAAATGTAATGTATTGCGAATACATAGAAAGAAGGATCCTTTATTGTATGATTATATGATAGCGGAACAAACACTGGTAGCAGTTACTTCTGTAAAATATCTGGGAGTATGCGTACGGAACGATTTGAAGTGGAATGATCATATAAAACTAATTGTTGGTAAGGCGGGTACCAGGTTGAGATTCATTGGGAGAGTGCTTAGAAAATGTAGTCCATCAACAAAGGAGGTGGCTTACAAAACACTCGTTCGACCTATACTTGAGTATTGCTCATCAGTGTGGGATCCGTACCAGGTCGGGTTGACGGAGGAGATAGAGAAGATCCAAAGAAGAGCGGCGCGTTTCGTCACTGGGTTATTTGGTAACCGTGATAGCGTTACGGAGATGTTTAATAAACTCAAGTGGCAGACTCTGCAAGAGAGGCGCTCTGCATCGCGGTGTAGCTTGCTCGCCAGGTTTCGAGAGGGTGCGTTTCTGGATGAGGTATCGAATATATTGCTTCCCCCTACTTATACCTCCCGAGGAGATCACGAATGTAAAATTAGAGAGATTAGAGCGCGCACGGAGGCTTTCAGACAGTCGTTCTTCCCGCGAACCATACGCGACTGGAACAGGAAAGGGAGGTAATGACAGTGGCACGTAAAGTGCCCTCCGCCACACACCGTTGGGTGGCTTGCGGAGTATCAATGTAGATGTAGATGTAGATGTAGCTTCACAGCTTTATAGGATTTCTATATAATCTGTTTATCGTATGATCTGAAGCTTTCATGTCTCATGACGACAGTGTTACGTAGCAACGTGAGTTCGTGCGCTCTAATTTTCTCTCGTGTGGATCACTGTAGACCACGGAGGCACCGGCTGTTGCCGAGTAATGGGATGCTGGCTGCAGCCAGTACGTCTCCGACGATTTAATTCCTGCCGAAACGTTTTAACTGACGACGTATGGCTTGAGAGCGCTTATCCTTTTGTACCCCACCGTGTTCGCCTCTACCTTTCCATGTACGCTCCTCTCTCTCTCTCTCTCTCTCTCTCTCACACACACACACACACACACACACACACACTTACACACACATGAGCGTATACTCACAGGCACGGAGACATGATCAACAAAGAGGAAAACATCCCACAAGGAAAATGCGGCTGATAGGACTTACGCGTTGCCAGGACCATGTGCGCATCGTTTGCCTTAATGAGATCTCAGCGCTTGGTCCACTTTTCCTGTGGCGTCTCCTGCTCCCTGGCAGGGAATGGAGCTTGCTTTGATTCAACGGAAGTCACCGTCGTCTCAGTTTCTCATGGTGCCGTACAAGTGCGTGAGTGTGTGTGTGTGTGTGTGTGTGTGTGTGTGTGTGTGTGAGGAGAAGGGCTGTGGGAAAGGAGGAAGCGAGGAACAGAGAGAGAGAGAGAGAGAGAGAGAGAGAGAGAGAGCTCACACAGGTCGGGAAGCTTCAGTAGCAGCGACCGTCCCGACCCTGTGGCGGACTCTTCAGTTAAGTTAAGACCGCTGCTATGATCCGGCGCTCGTGAACCACGGCAGCGCTCGCCGTCGCCTCCAGCCGGGTCCTCCAGCCGGGTCCTCCAGCCCTCCCCCTTCCCTCACACCCTTCCTCAGCCGCTCACGTACCCTGCCCCGCCCTGCCACAGTCAGGGCCTCACTCATAAACTAGCGACACCGCTTCCCCACCTCCCACCAGTCCCTCCTAACCCTCCAACTACACTACTGGCCATTAAAAATGCTACAACACGAAGATGACATGCTACAGACGCGAAATTTAACCGACAGGAAGAAGATGCTGTGATATGCAAATGATCAGCTTTTCAGAGAATTCACACAAAGTTGGCACCGGTGGCGACACCTACAACACGCTGACATGAGGAAAGTTTCCAACCGATTTCTCATAGGCAAACAGCAGTTGACCGGCGTTGCCTGGTGAAACGTTGTTGTGATGCCTCGTGTAAGGAGGAGAAATGCGTACCATCACGTTTCAGACTTTGATAAAGGTCGGATTGTAGCCTATCGCGATTGCGGTTAATCGTATCGCGACATTGCTGCTGGCGTTGGTCGAGATCAAATGACTGTTAGCAGAATATGGAATCGGTGGGTTCAGAAGGGCAATACGGAACACCATGCTGGATCCCAACGGCCTCGTATCACTAGCAGTCGAAATGACAGGCATATTATCCGCATGGCTGTAACGTCTCGATCCCTGTATCAACAGATGGGGACGTTTGCAAGACAACAACCATATGCACGAACAGTTCAACAACGTTTGCAGCAGCACGGACTATCAGTTCGCGGCTACCCTTGACGCTGCATCATCATCTGGTCAATGGTGGCCGAGTAACTGGCTCGTCACAAAACGCCAGTCACCACTCTTTATGAACTGTGGTATTGTGCTGAAGCTGCATGGGCAGCTGTACCTGTACACGCCATCCAAGCTGTGTTTGACTCAATGCACAGGCGTATCAAGGCCGTTATTACGGGCAGAGGTGGTTGTTCTGGGTAACGATTTCTGAGGATCTATGCACCCAAATTGCGTGAAAATGTAATCACATGTCAGTTCTAGTATAATATATTAGTCGAATGAATACCCGTTATCATCTGCATTTCTTCTTGGTGTAGCAATTTTAATGGTCAGTAGTGTACTTACTGATCACATGCTTTGGAATCAAAATCCTCCTCCTTCTACGTCCTTGCAAGCTTCATTTCAAACCGATGACTTTTTGCTGCTCAAGATCGTCATAAGACAAACAAAAACCTTTACAACCGCTGTACCGCTGGTACGGAATATTAACAAATTTCCGTTTCACACAGATACTTAATAGAATACGCTTCCTGATGTACTGCAAGACTGTAGTTATTTGAAACCGGCTTTCAGTTTCTTTCGCCGTCTACAGGGCACGACCGAATGTCGCAAACACAGATATAATGACGTTTGATTTTTACAGATATTATTTACACAGGGGATACAAAAATGGTAAATGTAGAGGGTTTACATAGTAAAATACAAATTTTTTTATCACGGCGAAATACTGACATTAACTCAAAAATGTAGTCTTATTGAAAAGCACGTGTGGCCTACCGGGACCATCCGACCGCCGTGTCATCCCGAGTGGAGGATGCGGATAGGAGGCGCGTGGGGTCAGCACACTACTCTCCCGGTCGTTATGATGGTATTCTTGACTGAAGCCGCAACTATTCGGTCGAGTAGCTCCTCAATTGGCATCACGAGGCTGAGTGCACCCCGAAAATGGAAACAGGGCAGGGCGGCCTGGATGGTCACCCATCCAAGTGCCGACCACTCCCGACAGCGCTTAACTTCGGTAATCTCACGGGAACCGGTATATCCACTGCGGCAAGGCCGTTGCAAGAGTTCTATGTGGAGGTACATTTAAAAACGGATGAAAAATAAAGTTAATTTACAATGAAGTTAATTTACAATTTCAGTTTGTTATGGTAAATGTAAAAACATAGAGCACAGATTGTTACATTAGTATTAAATTATCAAGGTCAGTTCCCTTTTCCCCCTTACTGATTTAAGTTCTGTTACAAAAAGTAGACTTATATTGAAACTTCAACTTTTTCGGCAGTTGCTAAATTTATGTTTACATAAAATACTTTGTCTCCCTCTTTAGTTTGCCATGTATCTATTTCGGCAGGAAGTAAAAAGTAATGCTTTCGTATGTGAATGCACAATATTTACCATTTTTTATCTATTTTATCTCCTGTATAAGTAATATGTGTGTTCGCTGTACATCATTTTATCTGTGCTCGCGACATTCAGTTGTCACGAGAATAGAGCCCAAGAAGACGTAAGCCGGTTCGTGGCCAAATAAATTTAACTTTCTAAAAGATCCAGAAGTTTTTGCTATGTAATATTGCCATCATGTTTTTCCAGACACTGTCGAAAAATTCAGCTAATGATATTAACAAACATCTGCGTGTTTTTACCTTCCTGATTACTTCCTTCGTTTTTCCATCTGTCGTTGCCTTCTACTGTTATACATACAAAACAAATCGACATTTGAATCTAGTTTTTAATGGGCGGTTTCTACATTATTTTAGTCTTCTTATAAATGTAAGTGATTTCCCTCAACTACATTCTGGCTTCAGCTTTTTCTCTTAATTAGATCAGAATGTATCTGCAGTAGACAAAAAGTAGTGTTACGACCAGCACCCTCATATTTCTTGCATAGTCGATGAGATTTTTATTCCTTAGAAAGTTTATCAGTTTAGTAACATGGAGACTTTCTTAGTGACTAATAGGAAGTCTCCTTGTCTCACTGCCCACCATACACATTACTAAACCGTCCGAAACTGGTAGTGTTAGTAGTAAATAGTAAATGTAGATTTTCATTTACAACATTTTATGAATGTCAAATCGGGACAGATTTCCTACTTTTCCGATATTTTCCTTTGTTTCTGATCTTGAAGGGCGTCCCCACTGAGAGATCTTCAACGTCTTCTCGCAGTTATGGAGACAATTGAATCACTCAGAAATTCACGTATGTATAAACTGTCCTTGCCATACACTTTTTTTAGCTAAAGGTAGGTTCCTGTAGCAGCTTCTCTAACTTACATGTAAAAATTCGTGACAATTCATTGCTATATATATATATATATATATATATATATATATATATATATATATATATATATATATATATATATCACACATTTTTCCTGCAAAACAAATCAACAGTTCTTACAAAAAGAAAGGCCATTGGCACAATACAGTATACAGTCACCAGAGATGCGACATACGGCTGACTTTCGTCATTCCATCTTTGGTGTAAGCATACTGACTCAAGGATACCAAAAGCACCGTTTTTTCATAGACACACTTCGTATAAGGATGTGAGGTAACGGTCGAGTCGTCGCGCCCTGAAATTATTCCAAGTTCGGAGGAAGTAGTGGCCGCACGGCCCACTCGCAGCTCGGCAGCTATGTTGCTGTTCATGACTAATTACGTGAAGTAGGAATCTGTTGTTTACCTGTTATTCAACTTATATTTCATTTAATAGCTGGACCATCGACACCAATAAGTGTTTGGCTGAAATATATCACATTCTCAAAAGTACTTCTACTATCGTCCTAATGATTGAAAGTCGTTATTTATAGTACCTACAGATTTTATTCAATTGCAATCTTTTATTTATAAATGTCCTCAAAAAAATGGTTCAAATGGCTCTGAGCACTATGAGACTCAACTGCTGTGGTCATAAGTCCCCTAGAACTTAGAACTACTTAAACCTAACTAACCTAAGGACAGCACACAACACCCAGCCATCACGAGGCAGAGAAAATCCCTGACCCCGCCGGGAATCGAACCCGGGAACCCGGGCGTGGGAAGCGAGAACGCTACCGCACGACCACGAGATGCGGGCAAATGTCCTCATTAATTGGCAACTGCCGAGTTATAAGAACCTTCGACCATACGATTCATGTAAGTATTCATATTGTGTACTGTAGACTCGGCAGTATTTGGCCTGTAACGAGGCAACTACGTATCCCAGCCCATAGACAACGAAACTAGCCAAAACTTTTAATACTTCAACTTTGAGTCGCAGGGTACGTAGTTTAGGGTCACACCACACCCCATTTAACTTTACTTTTGGAAGCCCACAAGGAGTTGAGCTCGCTGAGCTTGACTAAGTTTTTATATTCTGTCTGAACCTTTACAGCCTCTCCGGCATAAGGAGACACATAAGTATCCCTTGAGCGTTGCGGGAAATTTCAGAAAATTACTGTTCGATGAATTTTGCGTCAAGTGAGATAACTACCATTCATCATAAAGCGCTGAAGTGGAGCGATAAACAATGAAATCAAATGGCTCTGGGCACTATGGGACTTAACATCTGTGGTCATCAGTCCCCTAGAACTTAGAACTACTTAAACCTAACTAACCTAAGGACATCACACACATCCATGCCCGAGGCAGGATTCGAACCTGCGACCGTAGCAGTCGCGCGGTTCCGGACTGCGCTCCTAGAACCGCGAGACCACCGCGGCTGGCGATAAACAATCCCTACAGAGTTAAGAGGAGTTATAAACGTTCTCCAGTAATTTTACTTTGGCAGTTTTTGAAGATCATGGTGATGCACTTCATCTGCGCAGTGTAGCAAATGACAGTATCTTTATCCCTAAGGTTAACATGGTCATTGTGGTCTCTGATGTTAAAAGCTGGTTAAACTCATCGTTTCAGTTCGAGTCTCGGCGGAGAAATGCTGGCGAGTCGGTGTCCGCTGGCGCTCCCGCCAGCTGTGGTATGCGACCATCCTCAGCAGCTCTGGCGTGGTCTGTACACCACCGGTGGCCGCCGTGGCTCCGCCGACGTTCCCTTAAGCCCCAGTGCGTAGCTCCACGGGGCCTTCCACCCACTGTGGCTGCTGTAAGGCACGGCCAAACAACAGTATTTACTTCCTTCGTAAAGCATGCAGGCTGTATGACGCTTCATTCCTGCAGTAGACATAAAAGTCCAGTGCTAATGACATCAGCAAATATGATCATTGTGTAACGCAGCCATTTGATTCAGTTAGTATGGAAACTTCATTAAACAGAATCTGAGTTAGTAACGCCTGCTTTGAATTTTATAATTTAACCAAGCAACAAACTGTAACTACAACTGTCTTCTTACAAGGGAACCTCCCCCCCCAGATTTAGTCATAATTTGGCACAGTGGATAGGCCTTGAAAAACTGAAGACAGATCAATCGAGATAACAGGAAGAAGTTGTATGGAACCATGAAAAAAATAAGCAAAATATACAAACTGAGTAGTCCATGCTGAATATATGCAACATCAAGGATAATGTGAGCTCAGGAACGCCGTGGTCCCGTGGTTGGCGTGAGCAGCTGCGGAATAAGAGGTCGTTGGTTCAAGTCTTCCATCCTGTATAAAGTTTAAATTTTTATTTTCAGACAAGTAACAGAGTTCAGGCACTCGCACATAATCAATTTCGCTCTCCAAAATTCCAGGACATATTCAGATTTGCTTGGACATATGCAGGATTTGACGGTCTTCACACGGAAAAATTTGAAAACGTTAAAAACATATGTTTTGACAGAGCACAGAGAAAACTGCGCGACTGTGAAACTGTTGCATTCATTTGTTGCACTTTATGTGACACACTCTTATATTTTCATCACTTTTTTGGGAGTGATTATCACAGCCACAAGAATACCTAAATCGGGCAAGGTAGAAGAATCTTTTTACTCATTCGCCAAGTGTGCAAGTTAGGTGGGTCGACAACATATTCCTGTCATGTGACGCACATGCCGTCACCAGTGTCGTAAAGAATATATCAGACGTGTTTTCCTGGATCAAATGTTTTCGGTTCGCATTGGAGAGGCACGTCCTTTCGTCTACAAAACACAGACACTAAACTTATTACAGTGAACAGAGACGTCAATGAACGAATGGACAGATCATAACTTTGCAAAAATGAAGTAAGTAAACTTTTCGCTCGAGGGTAGGCTTGAACCAACGACCTCTCGCTCCGCAGCTGCTCACGCCAACCACGAGACCACGGCGGTCCTATGCCCACGGTATCCTTGATGTTACTTATGTAGCTCATGGACTACTCAGCTTGTATATTTTGCTTATTTTTTCATAGTTCCACACAAGCTCTTCCTGTTTTCTCGACTGATCTGTGTTCAGTTTTTCAAGGCCTATCCATTGCGACAAATTATATCTAAATCTGAGGGGGGTGCCATGGGGAGGTTACCTTGTTAGTATGGTCACATATGGACTTCGTTTATGATATGGTACTATGGACGTGAACATCTAGCCACGTAGTCGCGCTGCATTCTACACTGACAGGCTCAGTACAGTGCGTCGCTATACGAAGTCATGCGTCGACACCTTCAAAGTACTTCCGTAATCAGTTATCGGCAAATGTTAAAACAAACAGGTTACAACTTGTAACCTCCCCCCAAAAATTTAAAAGGATATTATTTTAAGAATGCTAATGCACATTGTGCTAAGTGTAAGCTCCCCAGAGAAATTTTGAAACACAATAGTTGAATGTTAACAAGAATACAACCTAACGTAACCTCCCAGCAAATAAATTCAATGACAATGACAATTAAACAAAAATTAGCAATCTGACCCAAGTATAAGTTCCTCACAAAAAAAATGAAAGTCAATTCAGTGATAATAAAATCTCAGTGACAAAGTAAACTCAATTAGACCGAAATATCAGTCTTTGGCCCTGTGCAAAAAATCATAATTAATTTCTTACCTCATTCGAAACTGCATGTCAAAGCTCTGCTCTTATTGTTGGCCACGGCTTGGAGGAAACGCATTTCAAGTATTATTTTTTTTTTTAATATTTTTTTTTTTTTTAAATTTAATTGAAACTTTTCTTTAAAGGAAATGGAAGGAAATCGTTCGTTCAATTAAATAGTTCTTTTGTTAAAAATATTGCTTTGAAAACCAAAATTTCTATTGGGGCGATTGTTGCACAAATTAGTTACAGTTAATTTACATTATTAGCTGAGCGCATTTAAAAATAATATACCTCCTCCTGAATCTTGACCAGAGTGCCATGTCGACGCCCGCCGACTCCTCACACACAACTGCACTGGGCTGCTTCTACCGACATACTGCTCTGCCCTACTGCTACTGACAGACTGCCCACTGAATACTGCTCGCAACTGTACTGCACGACGACTACTGACAGAGTGCCGTTCGCAACTCTCGCGCGGTCAAGTGCAGACTAGCCACGATAAATGGCTCTCTGGTCAGAGACTCTGCAATGCCTCGCCATCGCCGCCACACAACATACGTGTTTCATAACCCTCCACTGGGGAGGCAAAAATTTGGCAGCGATGGTGAGTCATTTGGACTTGCCAAGCGCGGCAAAATTTTTTCTTTAATTAATCAACTTGTACAATTTATAGAATGTTTAGATGTAGTACATGAATTAAATGTTGTGCACATGCACCGAGTACAAAACATTTCAGACAAAGACAAAATGTGAGTACAAAACATAGTAGCAAGTCAGAAAACTGTATATACAAATTATTTGACAGATAACAAAGTGCACACGAACTGAAAAAATTCTGCAGCATTTTCAGAACAAATAAACAGAATGGCAAAAAATTATGTTGACAAGTGACATGAGTGCACATGCACTGCAGTTCAGAACATATCAGCAAATGACGAAATGTATATACAATGAGTAACAAATGACATAAGTGCATACGCACTGAAGTATTGAACATACAGAATGAGTACAAATCATATTGAAAAATGAGAAAAGTGCACAGGTACTGAAGTTCAGTAGAAAACATATTAACACATAACATAAGTGCACATGCACTGTAGTTCAGAACATATCATCAAAATAAAAATGTATATACAATATAAAAAAAAAGAATGCATATATGCTGTACTTCAGAACAAATCGAAAAAATGTCTTTAGCATTTTCACAACAAATAAACATAATGGCAAAAAAATCATGTCGACAAGTGACATAAGTATACTCGCACTGGAGTTCAGCAGATCGAAAAAAATGTATATCCCATGAACATAAATGATGTTAGCAAAAAAATGATTTTCACTTGTTGTTGTTGTGGTCTTCAGTCCTGAGACTGGTTTGATGCAGCTCTCCATGCTACTCTATCCTGCGCAAGCTTCTTCATCTCCCAGTACCTACTGCAACCTACATCCTTCTGAATCTGCTTAGTGTATTCATCTCTTGGTCTCCCTCTACGATTTTTACCCTCCACGCTGCCCTCCAATGCTAAATTTGTGATCCCTTGATGCCTCAAAACATGTCCTACCAACCGATCCCTTCTTCTAGTCAAGTTGTGCCACAAATTTCACTTCTCCCCAATCCTATTCAATACCTCCTCATTAGTTACGTGATCTACCCACCTTATCTTCAGCATTCTTCTGTAGCACCACATTTCGAAAGCTTCTATTCTCTTCTTGTCCAAACTAGTTATCGCCCATGTTTCACTTCCATACATGGCTACACTCCATACAAATATTTTCAGAAACGACTTCCTGACACTTAAATCTATACTCGATGTTAACAAATTTCTCTTCTTCAGAAACGATTTCCTTGCCATTGCCAGTCTACATTTTATATCCTCTCTACTTCGACCATCATCAGTTATTTTACTCCCTAAATAGCAAAATTCCTTTACTACTTTAAGTGTCTCATTTCCTAATCTAATTCCCTCAGCATCACCCGATTTAATTTGACTACATTCCATTATCCTTGTTTTGCTTTTGTTGATGTTCATCTTATATCCTCCTTTCAAGTCACTGTCCATTCCGTTCAACTGTTCTTCCAAGTCCTTTGCTGTCTCTGATAGAATTACAATGTCATCGGCGAACCTCAAAGTTTTTACTTCTTCTCCATGAATTTTAATACCTACTCCGAATTTTTCTTTTGTTTCCTTTACTGCTTGCTCAATATACAGATTGAATAACATCGGGGACAGGCTACAACCCTGTCTCACTCCTTTCCCAACCACTGCTTCCCTTTCATGCCCCTCGACTCTTATAACTGCCATCTGGTTTCTGTACAAATTGTAAATAGCCTTTCGCTCCCTGTATTTTACCCCTGCCACCTTCAGAATTTGAAAGAGAGTATTCCAGTCAACATTGTCAAAAGCTTTCTCTAAGTCTACAAATGCTAGAAACGTAGGTTTGCCTTTTCTTAATCTTTCCTCTAAGATAAGTCGTAAGGTTAGTATTGCCTCACGTGTTCCAACATTTCTACGGAATCCAAACTGATCTTCCCCGAGGTCCGCTTCTACCAGTTTTTCCATTCGTCTGTAAAGAATTCGTGTTAGTATTTTGCACCTGTGACTTATTAAACTGATAGTTCGGTAATTTTCACATCTGTCAACACCTGCTTTCTTTGGGATTGGAATTATTATATTCTTCTTGAAGTCTGAGGGTATTTCGCCTGTCTCATACATCTTGCTCACCAGATGGTAGAGTTTTGTCAGGACTGGCTCTCCCAAGGCCATCAGTAGTTCTAATGGAATGTTGTCTATTCCCGGGGCTTTGTTTCGACTCAGGTCTTTCAGTGCTCTGTCAAATTCTTCACGCAGTATCTTATCTCCCATTTCGTCTTCATCTACATCCTCTTCCATTTCCATAATATTGTCCTCAAGTACATCGCCCTTGTATAAACCCTCTATATACTCCTTCCACCTTTCTGCTTTCCCTTCTTTGCTTACAACTGGGTTGCCATCTGAGCTCTTAATATTCATACAAGTGGTTCTCTTCTCTCCAAAGGTCTCTTTAATTTTCGTGTAGGCAGTATCTATCTTACCCCTAGTGAGACAAGCCTCTACATCCTTACATTTGTCCTCTAGCCATCCCTGCTTAGCCATTTTGCACTTCCTGTCGATCTCATTTTTGAGACGTTTGTATTCCTTTTTGGCTGCTTCATTTACTGCATTTTTATATTTTCTCCTTTCATCAATTAAATTCAATATTTCTTCTGTTACCCAAGAATTTCTATTAGCCCTCGTCTTTTTACCTACTTGATCGTCTGCTGCCTTCACTACTTCATCCCTCAGAGCTACCCATTCTTCTTCTACTGTATTTCTTTCCCCCATTCCTGTCAATTGTTCCCTTATGCTCTCCCTCAAACTCTCTACAACCTCTGGTTCTTTCAGTTTATTCAGGTCCCATCTCCTTAAATTCCCACCTTTTTGCAGTTTCTTCAGTTTCAATCTACAGGTCATAACCAATAGATTGTGGTCAGAATCCACATCTGCCCCTGGAAATGTCTTACAATTTAAAACCTGGTTCCTAAATCTCTGTCTTACCATTATATAATCTATCTGATGCCTTTTAGTATCTCCAGGATTCTTCCAGGTATACAACCTTCTTTTATGATTCTTGAACCAAGTGTTAGCTATGATTAAGTTATGCTCTGTGCAAAATTCTACAAGGCGGCTTCCTCTTTCGTTTCTTCCCCCCAATCCATATTCACCTACTATGTTCCCTTCTCTGCCTTTTTCTACTGACGAATTCCAGTCACCCATGACTATTAAATTTTCGTCTCCCTTCACTACCTGAATAATTTCTTTTATCTCGTCATACATTTCATCAATTTCTTCATCATCTGCAGAGCTAGTTGGCATATAAATTTGTACTACTGTAGTAAGCATGGGCTTTTTCACTATGTGACAAGAATTAGGATAGGAAAGGGAAGGATTGCATCATGGTTGTAGCACTTTAGATTGCACACAGCTGTTCTGAAAGTCCATATCTTTCCACAGAAGTACAACACCAAGTGACACAATTTGAAGTTCTTTTCCCATCAGAATTTATCAGCGTAGCCAAGACACTGAACTGTCGTAGTAATATTCCATGTTTTCATTTTGGCAGTACATTAGGTACACCAAACAGTGGGACCATAATAACGTCTTCATCGCTCACGGTGGTGGACAGCATGTCGTGTCAACACCACGCTCTTACAAGGCACACCAACGTAGAATTAGTGCAAAAACCAAATATAGTGCTCCATGATCATGAGGATGGACAGGACAAATGGATATTGCAGTAATTCAGGGTAGTTAGCTCATAAGGTGAAGGACATTAAGTCACATAATAGGCTTCATTGAGAATTACAGTAGTAGTTTGCGGCATTCATAACCCAGTTATTGAACATTTCTGTACCAAGTATGTAGTATTAGAGAATAATGTTCATAAAATTAAATTATTGGCATCATGGGTAATCGTATTACAATAAACAGCGGCAGTCCTTGGCCAGTTACAAAGCATATTTAGTATGACAGAATAATGTTCATCAGAAGTCTTAATTGCAAAGGAGAGTCAATTATTGGCCTAGCATTAACATAATACATTGAGTGATACAAATTATTGGCACTCATTGGCCATTTACCAAAACATGAAAAGTCAACATTGAAAACAAGAGCTAATTAATGGCATAATTAATAACATAATTCATTTAGTGACATTAATTATTGGCACTCAGTGGCCAGTTACCAAAAACATGAAAGGTCATAATTCATTTACTTAGATTAATTATTGGCACTCAGTGGCTAGTAAGTATTGAATAATATAAAACATTGTTCATCATTCAGTATTATTCAGAACTTTCTTAAATGAGTAGCATTATTTGAAACTGGTGATACACACTATTAAGAAGTCATGATTAAAAATCAGTTATTTACAGTCATAGCATTAATAATCATGGGCATTATAAGTAGTCTCATTACAATAAACGGTGGCAGTTATTTGCCCGTTACAAAGCATTATTTTATATAATTTTTTTTGTATCATTAAGAAGTCATTACTGAAGTGACATACTATTCAGAGCTGATCAGTATTATTCAGAATTCTCTTAAACTAGTAACATTATTTGGGACTGGTAATACATTTTTTTGTTAGCAATGCATTGCTTAGGGTAATTATAGGGGGAAGCAAGAGAGAAGAATTTGCTTCTGGGTTATTGGTATAAATGAAAAATGTGTAACATAATTCGTCATAAGTCAGCTGTGGCAAGATTATGAAACAAGTAGAGTATATGCAACCACATTCATAGATTTAATGAACAACTGCTTATAGCACATTAATCTCATAAATAATTTCTCCTGCAAAAAATATATAAAAATGGTTATTAAGCTGAAAAGAGAAATGCATTTTATGCTGAAAAGTAGTGAACTTCGAATTAACAGGTAGTGAAATGTGTATAAAAATGTGTTCTATAGCTGTCCTTTCCAAAACCTTCAGTCATTATACTGTGTAATATAACACCTGCTGTCAAAACGAACTGCAACAAATACTTAAATAACTACATAGCCTAAATATAACTTCAACATTATCCTCATCTCCAAAGAAAACTTCATTATCCATATCATCAAAAACTCCATTATCATCATTACCTGTAAAGAAAAACTTCATTATTCATAGTAGCATATTCTTCACCATTATTCATCAGCATTCATTATCATCTGCAAAAAAAATCACTTCATTACTCATTACACAACTATTCCTTATCTCTAGCATATTTCATCACTAAAACTAAGATGTGTTGTTCTGTCTGACAGCCTGCATCAATCACCTCGTATTCTGAAAGAAAAAATTAGTTAAGACTGCTATTCTACGATGAGTATAGTATATGCTTGTTAATGCTTGTTAATCCTGATCCATTTGCTCTTCCTCATAAAGTTATTGCATCTTCTTTGTTTATTCCGTAGGTGAAATTCCCATCTCTGTTGAATTTATTTCTTACATGCATCATTTCTTTCTGAAATTGATGTACAAAGATTAATGTCTTGCATTTAAATCATATACCCACTAAATAATGACTGGTTTATGGTGACATAATTAACCATACAGCGTAACATGACATAAAACGTAATATGTCAAAGACATTGACAGTGTTCAGATGCAAAAATGTACACAGAATAATACATGCAGCAGAAAAAAACGTAAAACAGTCACGATTTTGAGATGTCATAGGACAAAAAGAATGTCAAAGTCAACTGGTGTGTTACACCTTAACTATTTCACAGTGCATATAAACAAAACATGAAAACAATCGTACATAAAAAGACAAAATGTGACGTTCGTTGTGTTCAGCTTGTATGTAGTGTAGTTAATAGAGGCGAGAATTAAAGACTTTAATGGAGAGAGAATTTGATAAAATTAATACGTCATTACATAGAATTGCATAATTATTCATAAAATACGTAAGTTCATCTGGAAAAATATGCACGGTCTGATGTGTAACGACAAGAAAAGCGACCTGCTAACCTTACCTTGCCGGGCACTTGCCAAGAAAAATACGATAATCATCAATAATTAGTCATGTGAATATAATTGCATTAGTAAATGGCATCATAGTGTGTTGAATCGTACAGTGTCTTCATTCAATAAAGGGTTTAATATTTGAGCAATGGTGGTTGCCTTTCGATTTTCTGGTTCTCAAAGTTTCGACGTGTACCACATTGGGATGAGGAATGCTGCGAATCCGATATGGTCCTGCGTATAGAAGTTCAAATTTACTGCACTTACCTTTTATTCTGCTGGATAAATAGTGTGTACGCACTAATATCTTCTGTCCAACGTGAAAGTCGCGGCGTGTACAAACCTGTTTTTGCAATCTTCTCCGGCGCTCTGCGGCACGTTTGATGTTGTTCAGCGCAATGTTAATTACTTCATGGTGACGTAGGCGACGATATTTAGGGAAGTTTACTAATTCTTTAATTTTGTTTGGTGGTTCAACGTTTTTCAGTATAACAGACGGAGATAGCATAGTGGATTCATTTGGAATGGAATTAATTACATCTTGGAATGATAGTATGTGTGTATCCCAATCAATATGTCTTTTGTGGCAGTATATTCGGCACAGCTTACCAATTTCTTTCATTAATCTTTCACAGGGGTTCGAAGAAGCATGGTACTTGGATATATAGATCGGAGAAATGTTTCTAGCTCGTAACATACGTGTCCATGTAGCAGAACGAGATTGTGATCCATTGTCAGAAATTACTTTCATCACATGCCCTACATGAAATAGAAAATGTTTTACAAATGCTTTCGAAACAGTTTTAGCAGTAGCTTTGCGTAACGGAGTGAAAGTAACAAATTTTGAAGTGAGCTCAACGGCGACAAATATGTAGCAAAAACCTCTGTTAGTTCTCGGAATTGGACCAAAAATGTCTACAGCGGCCATGTGTCTTAATTTAACAGGTATAATGGGATATAAAGGAGGAATATGTGAAGTGGTGTCTGACTTAGCTTTCTGGCAAATTTTACAAGACGCTAAAACTCGTCGTATACGTTTCTCCATGTTGGTAAAATAACAGTTCTGTCTCAGTATAAGAAAACATTTTCTTGCTCCGTAATGTGCGTAACTTAAATGAGTGTACCAGATTAATTTGTTAACCAGTTAGTCAGGAATGCATAATAACCAGTTGTTGCTGTCAGGATGAGAGCGGCGAAACAGAATGTCATTGCGTACAGTGTAATGGTTTCTAATCGTAACATTATTCCTATCTTGCCAAAGGTGTTTAATTTCTTTCCACACGTTGTCTTTATTTTGCTCTTTTGCTATGTCCTGTAATGACGACGAAATAAAATTTTCAAATGCTACTTGCTGAATGTACATGACACTGAAACTTGCTTTGCAGAAGTTGGTTGCTACGTCTTGCTGATTGTTGCTCAGAGAACGCGATAGTGCGTCTGCTATAATATTTTGTGTGCCGGGAATGTGAACTATTGTAAAATTAAATTCCTGCAAATAAAGTTTCCATCTGCTCAACCTGTCGTGAGTGAATTTAGCCGAAAGTAAAAATTGTATCGCTCTGTGGTCTGTGTAGACGGTGGTATGTCTGCCATAAAGAAAGTACCTAAATCTCGTGAAAGCCCATACAACACAAATTTTTCCAGTTCTGTAACGGAATAATTTCGTTCAGCAGGTGACAAAATGCGACTTGCAAATGCGATGTTTTTAATTACTATTGAACCATCTTCTTCAATTTCCTGGAAAATATGTACGCCTAAAGCGGTATTAGAACTGTCGGTGGCAATGGAAAAATTTCTAGTAAGATCTGGGTGCGAGAAAAGTGGTGCATTCAACAAAGCATGATTCAGGTTCACAAATTCAGAATGTGCTTGCTTATCCCAAGACCAAATACTGTTTTTACCTGTTCATTGGCATCATCTAGGCGTGTCTAAAGCAGAGTGATGAATAAATTTACGAAAAAAGTTAATTAAGCCCAAAAAACTGCGTAATTGCTTCTTCGTCGTAGGAACAGTAATGTCACGTAAAGCTTGAAGTTTTTCCGGATCAGGCGCAATGCCTTCTGCTGAAATTACGTGTCCAAGAAATTTTATGGAAGTTTTGCCAAAGTGCGATTTCCTGAGGTTAACTGTAAGTCCTTGTGCACGAAAAGTTTGTAACAGTTGTTCAAGAATCAGATTGTGTTCAGACCAGTTAGCTTCTGCAATAAGAATATCGTCTACGTACGTCGTAATTCTGTCTTTAAGCTCTGTCGGAAGTATTGTGTTCAAACCGCGAATAAAAGCTGCTGAAGAAATAGTTAAGCCGAATGGTAATTTACAAAATTGATAACAGTCGCCAAAACAAAGAAAAGCTGTATATTTTCTGCAATTCGGATGAAGTTGAAATTGCCAGAATCCCGATTTCAAATCTAGTGTAGAATAAATAGCAGTACCGTGAAATTTCTGTAAAAGTTCCTCTAGTGTCTGTGGTCAATCTGTTTCATTAATAATAATGTCATTAATGTGACGTGAATCAAGTACGAGACGAAGTGAGCCATCTTTTTTCTTAACAATATGTAGCGGGTTTATGTACGGACTAACTGCCGGTTCTATAATTCCTTGGTCAAGCATATCCTGCAATTCCTTTTTAACTTGTTCTCTGTGAATATATGGAATGGGATAATGCTTTGCTTTAAATGTGTCGTGCTGTTTCACTTGAAATTCATATATAAAACCGGACATAGTACCAGGAATGTTGTCGAAAACTAGAGCTTGCTGTAAAAGAATTTTGTGTAATTGCGTTCGTTCGTCGTCTGTATTTGCACTGCTTTGTCTGACTTTATCGGAAATCATCTGTATTACGTCGTAGTCAGTTTCGTCTGGAGTATTATAGTTGTGTACGTACATATCAGTGAACAATGTGGAATTACAGTCAATGTTACGTGTTGCGGAAATGACCTCTGTGCGATTAATTGTTTGCTCTTCAGCAGATAGTGAGTGCTGAAATTCTATAGCAAATTGTATATTTTCATCCTTCAACATTAAATAAGAATTCTGAAAATCAATAACTGCGTCGTGTTGTACCAGAAAATTCGTGCCTAAAATAACGTCTGTTGTCAATAAAGGAACAATCCAAAAATTTGAGTGGAAGGTATGACCTGCAATACAAAATGATAAATGCGTCTGTAATTTAACGTCTACTCCTTTACTCGATACTGCTCCTTTCACTTTTGTTTTGCCTAAAGGTAATGTCGGATAGGTATTCTCTTTGTTACACTCGTTAAAAGTTTCTTCATTTATTACTGATATAGGTGATCCGGAATCAATTACTGCTGAAAATTTCGATGAACCAATTTTAATTTCGATGACAGGATGTGAAATGGTTTTTCGAACAAATGGTCTTTCCTGCAAAAGAGTGTCTCGTATGTCGTCAAAAGTAATTACATTCTCATGAACAACATTCTGCGTGTCTAAAGTAGTGCTTGTGTTACTGGAAGATGCGATCTGTACAGTATCTAGTCAGATTCTATCTGACGTGTTACTATTATCAGGAGGATGTTGTGCCATTTCTACTATTTGAACTGTTCTATTACTTCTTCCAGACGTATTACGTTCTGGATGGTACCTACTCTCGGGTTCATTCATGAGAATATGCTCTTGCGTATGATTTTGCTGTTGGTGAGACCGACTGTTATTATATGTACGCTGATAATTGTGCTCATCGTTTTTACGTCTGTCGTGATAGTCATTCCTATACGGTGCATTGCGATAGGAATTGAAATACTGTCTTCTTTGTACGTAGTTGTTTCCTTGCTGTCGTGCGTTACTATTTGTTGGATCTGGGACTATACGTGCACGCGGCGGAACATTAAAGTCTGGTTGACCTTGTGCATTCCATTGTTGGTTAGGTATGCTAACCTACTGGTTTTGATGTTGTTGTTGTGAAACACCTCTATTGTTACTAAAGTGTGCTTCCTGCTGCTGAAAAGTTTGACGATATTGATAATTAGAATTTTGGCTGCTATTAAAGTTTTGGTAGTTGTCGTTCCTAAAGCGTCTGTTACTTTTCCTATTGAAATTACGTCCCTGATCATAATTACTGTAAGTTTGTTGACCTTGGTTATTATACGAAAAGTTTTTGTTTACAAAAGAATAATCAGATAGCTGCACTTCTAAAAGCTGCAATAGATCCCTGAACGCCGAAATATTTTCTTTTTGTTGACCCGTCAGAAGTGACACTCTTAATGACCGTGGTAATTTAGAGATGCACAATTGAATAAGTGCAGATTCACTGTACGGTTCACTTAAGTACTGGTTTTGTTGGACCATATGCTCAAAAAACTGCGTGACACTGGGAAAATTGGAGTTCTCATAATTTGGCAAACTAATTAGTTGATCTTTAATTCCGCGCTGTGTCGTCTTCGACCAGTACGCTGACAGAAAAGCATTCTGAAACTCTTCTACCGAGTAACATTGCCTCGCGATCGGTCTCATACGAGTTGCCGGTTCGCCTTCCAAAAAACTGCAAATAAATTCCAGTTTGTGCGTTACGGGCCAAGTCGGTGGAAAAGCAAAGCTAACCTGTTGTATCCAAACCAGTGGGTGAATCTGTGTTCTGTCATTCGTAAACACATTAAATTTCCTCACCGATAGAAAATGTTTGTAATCGAAATTCTCATCTCTATATGACGGAACAGGTTCAGTATTGTAAGAGAATCTATTTGTCTGTGTCCGTTCTGAATCTAAGTCCCGTACTCTCTGTAAATTACCCATATTATATGCGCTGCGTGAGTCTGACAAATGTTCGAAAGGTGGCGTCTGCTGTGATGTGTTATTAACTGAAATATTTTTCATATCTGTTACCTCTTGTTGTAAACTCGATAACTTTCTACGTAACGTGTTATTAGACGAATCGATCTCATTAATTGTCTGCTGTAAATTTTGAAATTCAGGTGTTTGATTAAATGAAACCGGTGAAGTATCGTCTGATTTGTTGTCATTACTACTTTCTATAACATCAATACGACTGGCCAATTCATCATATTTTTCTGTCAGTATTTTTACCTGCTCATCAGACTTAGTGTCAGAGGCATTAATCTGTTTTTGCAATTTACGCGTAGTTTCATTCAGTTTATTAACGTCAGTTTTGGCGACATCTGAATCCTGTGTTAGTTCTAATTGTTCGAGTCTGTCGGTCACTGTTTGAAAATCGGTTGTGTATGTGTCTGTTTTCGATTTAAGGTCAGAAATTTCGTCACGTAATTCTGTGTTCGACTGTTTAATGGAATTAATTTCGTCGCACACTGTAGCAATATTGTTGTCTACATATGTCTTTGCTTTCGCAAACATTTTACGTTTGTCTTCCTGTCTTTGTGCAGTGATTGTTTCCATGACTTGACGTTTGCCTTTATTTTGATCCTGAATAAATTTGCGGAAACGCGTATCACTGTTTTGTATGTGAAGATTAAAGCGTTCGTCAATTTGAGTGTTCTGCTGTTCGAATTTCGCGTCTATCTTTGCGTCCATTGTGCGCGAAAGTTCCACCGTGTTTGCTTTAAACTCGTCCCGTAATTGTGTAGCTTTTTCAGAGCATTGTTTAGCGACTCCGCTAATTTCGTCTCTGAGTGTTTCTGTTGCAGCTGTTTGCAATTCCCTTAATTCCTGAGCAACAGACTTAATTTCTTCGCTACTTTTCTTTGAGCTAGCCTCAATTTCCTCGCGCAACTGTTCCTTAGTGTCATGACACTGCGCGGCAACGGCTCTAATTTGTTCACTAAGCTGTCTGGAATTGTCGTCTAATTTTTCATTTAACTGTCTGGAATTGTCGTCTAATTTTTCATTTAAGTGTTGTTTGAGTTTTTCGCTATCTTGTTTGACCTGTTCACTAAGTTGTTTGAGATCTTCACTCTGTTGTTTGGAATTTACACTAAATTCGTTCTTAAACTGTAGCATTACTGCCATAAATTGTTCCAAACCAAAAGTAGCTGCAGCATTCTCAGTGCTCTGTGATGGAGTACATGCAATTGTCACGTTCTGTGTGACCATTTGGTCATTCTGTAATTTGCAAAAAGATTTGTCAGTTAAACGTACACCGTCAGTCACTATTTCGGAATTAAATAAATCCGTCGTATTTTGTGTATCCTGTTCATTTTCATTAGACAAATTTGTGTGTTCATCACGTAAATTTAGCAAACCGGGTGTGTTAGGCTGGGCAGCGCTCATTACAATAGAGCGTCCCGCGTCATCGATTGTCGTCAAATCAACAGAGGACATAACCGAGTTCGTTTGTTCATCATTAAGACAAAAGTCATCATTAGTGGTTGGAACGCATTGATTGTCAGTGAACGCAGGATTGTCATCATTACACTGCGTGTCACAATTACTATCGGTCACGCTGTTTAAGTCGGTAATTTCATTCAAATTACCTCGCGATACACTATTCACAGTCTTTCGCGGCATTTTTTCAATAGTCACAAATATTCACAAAACAAATAAGCACAAATGCAAAAAGGCAACAAACAAATACAACAGAGTAACGAATTGCCGTTGACCTGTACAAAGAAAGTCACAATATTAGTAAAAGCGTTGCGCCAAATCCTAATTATATCTAAGCAAATAAGAGCAGATATCTGACTGTTTTTCAAAAGATTCTCAACGAAATACGATCCTGGACTAGGTGTCGCCAAGTGTAACCTCCTCCCAAAAATTTAAAAGGATATTATTTTAAGAATGCTAATGCACATTGTGCTAAGTGTAAGCTCCCCAGAGAAATTTTGAAACACAATAGTTGAATGTTAACAAGAATACAACCTAACGTAACCTCCCAGCAAATAAATTCAATGACAATGACAATTAAACAAAAATTAGCAATCTGACCCAAGTATAAGTTCCTCACAAAAAAAATGAAAGTCAATTCAGTGATGATAAAATCTCAGTGACAAAGTAAACTCAATTAGACCGAAATATCAGTCTTTGGCCCTGTGCAAAAAATCATAATTAATTTCTTACCTCATTCGAAACTGCATGTCAAAGCTCTGCTCTCATTGTTGGCCACGGCTTGGAGGAAATGCATTGCAAGTATTATTTTTTTTTTAATATTTTTTTTTTTTTTTTGAAATTTAATTGAAACTTTTCTTTAAAGGAAATGGAAGGAAATCGTTCGTTCAATTAAATAGTTCTTTTGTTAAAAATATTGCTTTGAAAACCAAAATTATTATTGGGGCGATTGTTGCACAAATTAGTTACAGTTAATTTACATTATTAGCTGAGCGCATTTAAAAATAATATACCTCATCCTGAATCTTGACCAGAGTGCCATGTCGACGCCCGCCGACTCCTCACACACAACTGCACTGGGCTGCTACTACCGACATACAGCTCTGCCCTACTGCTACTGACAGACTGCCCACTGACTACTGCTCGCAACTGTATTGCACGACGACTACTGACAGAGTGCCGCTCCCAACTCTCGCGCGGTCAAGCGCAGACTAGCCACGATAAATGTTGGTACAAATTTATATAAAATGTTATGGAATAAAACTTTCAGAAGAAAACAGCGATCTTTTAATATAACTTATTTAATAAACAAAGTCGCGGTCGCATTTGTTTATTAAAATTTTTAGATGACTGTCTTTTTTGTTCTAAGAGATCACCTTGATATCTTACATAGTTTTTCAGTTACAACCGAACAGGTCGCTAATAGAAAATAATGCAATAAAAATGGCAGCTGATATACTCTTGACGACAGCAGGAACCGCTGACGTGGAGCAAGTCCGTCTGTGCAAGCGTGGAGAATACTGCTGAATACGGGTTGGCTGCCGCTAGTTAAATAGCGGAAGCCCCGCACATTGTCTCTGCCGTAACATCATTGGTAGCCAGTGACCGGGAGACATGACTGCGCTGTGCAAACAGCAAATATTAGATTTATAATTGTTAGGAGTCCGGTCCTTGAGAAAACGCCGAAGGACATTTTGATGTTATGAGGAAGATAATACGTTATAAAAAGCGACGAAATAGAAAAACGGTCACTGCCAATGAGAGCGCTCATTTAAACGTGGGCTGCCCTCTGCAGGGCCTTCTGGTAAACGTAAACCAAGAAGACGAAATACGTTACGCCATTAATGAAAGATGTTATGAATTCCCATTGCCAAGAGGGACGTCATGGAAACAATGTGTAATCAATAAGTACCGTCAGTTGGCAACAGATGTACGTAACCATCTGAAGATAGTATAATACACTTATGTAACACGTATTTTACGGAAATTACCTGCTTTTATGTCGTTACGTTTGTCCAAATGTTGCTGATCTTTATTTAAATGACCGTATCACTGCTCACAAGGAAAATACACACCTAAAGCATAGGTTGCAAGGCATATAATGTACATACATACACCAAGAATGCACCAAATTCCTGATAAGAAGTTTTAGTCGCAAGGAGCTATAAAATAAATAACAGTGGTACGTTTTACAGTAAGTGCTATCCTGTACGGCCATTTGGTAAATATTTATTTGTGTACAGAGATTTTTCAGTTCGGTAAAGCGTTACGTTGGCACAGACATAATAATTCTCATTTAAATGGCCACGACACTGTTTAAAAATATAATAATGCAATGTTACAGTATGGATGATAAAATACACATGTAACTTTTATACGAATGTAAAATACATAAATGAATCAAGAATCTGAATGACTTCAGATTATCGATAAGCAAAGAACGATAAAATTAATAACACTGATGAAGTGGTATGGCAAAATCAGTTCTGTGTAACATTAAATGTACGCCATTTATTACAGGTTAAAATTCCGTAATGGGGGAATTATGAAATACAGTAATACTTGTTAGGTATTCGATTTATATAACGCACATGTTGTCATGAGAATAAAACATTTAAAATAGTAAAATAATCTATATAAAAATGTTGGACAGCTGGTGTCCCATACGTAAACAGAATTTTGAAAATACACATATTGTAACGTTCGTCTTAAAAAGATTAAGGCTTTAGCATTATGTTGAATAAATGTCTGAACTGTGGCATGGATACAAAACTCCAATTATTGGATTGCGTGTTGTAAGTGCAAGTGGTGTGCTTACTCTGTGTTATTGTTAGCAAAAGCTTTATACGATCTGATTCGGGAATGCAACTCCTAATATCAATAAAATCAAAAAAAAATACAGTCACTGTGAAATACATTCAGCTCTTTGGGTACTGAATCATCTGATCCTGTTCAAAACTGATAACCTTGGTCCCTGTTCACGTAACAAACAAATTAATTTGTCTTACCTCTAAAGCAGCAGTGGTGGAACGCGATATATTCTGGTCTCTCACAAAAAATATAAATATGCTACTACAGGCTCAGTGGTGTGCAGTGCGAGCCGTTGAAATGCAAGTGAAATTGTTTTGTCTGATAAACGAAAACATTTTAAAGACATCCAACTTCTCTGAAAAACATATGACCTGGACCAGTGGGTGGTACTGATTATGGTGAAATACTAACACTTGAGTTTTTTATACCACAATTATATTGCAAGTTCAGTCTGTCTTTTCAGAACCATCTGACAATTGGAGTTACATTACTTACAACTGATTCACGAACATTCAGATTTAAACAGCAAGTATTATCTAACTTCATGAAACCAGTATTTAGCCCTTTGTAAAAACAGTCTACGTCCATTCTGGAGTTACTCAACAATTACAAATTATCACCGTTCTACGTTTTACCTTGCTTGCATGAAGACTTCTGCTTCCATATTCAACAATACTGATATACCTAAATTAATCTAACGCTCGGTGGCTTCACACCGCACAACACTAGAACTGCCTACTCCATCGTCTTTTCATCAAAGACAGCTGCCTACAACTGTGTGAGAAGCGCTCTCTTTCTTCAACGCTTTAATAATCTCAGACCCGAAGCAGTATCCCTGGCTCTGAGCTCTTAGGCATTTTTTGAGGTGTGCTGTGTGAAGCCATCAAGTGTTGGATTAATTTAGGTACGTCAGTGTTGTTGAACATGGTAGCAGATGCCTTCAAGCAAACAAGGTAAAGATTTTAAATAACTATGATTTTTGTTTTTGTCTGCGCATTAGTAATGTGGCTGATAATTTATAATTGTTGAGGAACACCAGAATGGACGTAGATTGTTTTAATAAAAAGGCTATCTAGATATTTCACTTTCGTAATACTTCTAATATTAAAAAAGCTGTATGTAATTAGATCATTTACATGTATACTGGTTTGATGAGGACATATAATACTTGGTGTTAAATGTTATTGTTTGTGAATCAGTTGTGAGTAATGTAACTTCAATTATCAGATGTTTTTGAAAAGACAAACTTAACTTACGATATAATTTTGCTATAAAAACTCAGTGTTAGTAATTCACCATAATCAGTACCGTCTCCTAGTCCAGGTCATATGTTTTTCAAAGAAGCTGGATTTCTCTCAAATGTTTTCATTTATGAGCCAAAACAATTTCATGTGCGTTTAGAACTATTACGGCCAGCATTGCACACCACTGCGCCTGTAGCTAGCATCCTTATATTTTTAATGGGGGACCAGAATATATCGCCTTCTTCCACTGCTGCTTTAGAGAAAAGCCTATCTAATTTATTTGTTATGTGCACAGGGACCTAAGTTACCAGTTTTGAACAGGATCAGATGATTCAGTTCCCAAGGGGCTGAATGTATTTGACAGTGACTGTATTTTTTTATTGGTACTGGGAGCTGCATTGCCGAATCGGATCGTATACAGTTTTTTCTAACAATAACGCAGAGTAAGCACACCATTTGCAGTTACAACGATAATTCGAGTTTTGTATCCATGCCGCAGTTCAGACATTCATTAAACATAATGTTAAAGCATTAATCTTTCTCAAAAGAACGTTTCAATATAAATTGCATAGGGTAGTATCTACAACACATGAATGTTTTTACGAAAGTTTTTATTATATTTCTAGCACTGCTGAATATTTTACATTTTACCATCAGAAAATAAAAAAATGACAATATGTGCCACGCATCCATTTTGTTGTTGTTGTTGTGGTCTTCAGTCCTGAGACTGGTTTGATGCAGCTCTCCATGCTACTCTATCCTGTGCAAGCTTTTTTATCTCCCAGTACCTACTGCAACCTACATCCTTCTGAATCTGCTTAGTGTATTCATCTCTTGGTCTCCCTCTACGATTTTTACCCTCCACGCTGCCCTCCAATACTAAATTGGTGATCCCTTGATGCCTCAGAACATGTCCTACCAACCGATCTCTTCTTCTGGTCAAGTTGTGCCACAAACTTCTCTTCTCCCCAATCCTATTCAATACTTCCTCATTAGTTATGTGATCTACCCATCTAATCTTCAGCATTCTTCTGTAGCACCACATTTCGAAAGCTTCTATTCTCTTCTTGTCCAAACTATTTATCGTCCATGTTTCACTTCCATACATGGCTACACTCCATACAAATACTTTCAGAAATGACTTCCTGACACTTAAATCAATACTGGATGTTAGCAAATTTCTCTTCTTCAGAAACGCTTTCCTTGCCATTGCCAGCCTACATTTTATATCCTCTCTACTTCGACCATCATCAGTTATTTTGCTCCCCAAATAGCAAAACTCCGTTACTACTTTAAGTGCCTCATTTCCTAATCTAATTCCCTCAGCATCACCCGACTTAATTAGACTACATTCCATTATCCTTGTTTTGCTTTTGTTGATGTTCATCTTATATCCTCCTTTCAAGACACTGTCCATTCCATTCAACTGCTCTTCCAAGTCCTTTGCTGTCTCCGACAGAATTACAATGTCATCGGCGAACCTCAAAGTTTTTATTTCTTCTCCATGAATTTTAATACCTACTCCTAATTTTTCTTTTGTTTCCTTTACTGCTTGCTCAATATACAGATTGAACAACATCGGGGAGAGGCTACAACCCTGTCTTACTCCCTTCCCAACCACTGCTTCCCTTTCATGTCCCTCGACTCTTATAACTGCCATCTTTATATTTTGCAAATGGTACTGTATATGACAAGCTCTGCGGCACTGTACGTCAGCTTTAAATGTTTGTGTTTACTTTTTGTATAACATGAATACATAAATGTAGTACCTAATGGCTACAATCAAGCTTTTACTGCACTGTGTCATCACTGTTGTTAACTTATCATTGCTAGGTGAATATATATACGAGGTGGACACAAAGAAACCGGAATTATTTTGTAAAAGCTCTGTTTTCAAAATGTTTACAAACCAACCTTATACCCTTCAACAAACTCTCCATTACAACCAATACATTCGTCGTGCCAGTGCTTCCACTGTTAGATACATTTTTTTGTAGTCATCTGTGGAAATGGCTCATAGGCCCTCCCTCGTTTATTTTCTTGACTTCAGTTTTGTCAAATCAGCGTCCTTTCATGCCCCTTTTCATGCATGGAAATAAGAAAACGCCACACAGGTCAGCAAGTAAGGTACTTGCAGCAGCGGAACAATGCCAGTTTTAACCAAAAACTAACAGAGATGGCTGTGTGAGCAGGTGCGTTTTTCGTGATGGAAGAAGCAGTCTCCTGTCTGCCACAAATATACCTTTAAAATTCACTGAACCTAGCTCCAGGATAGCCAACTAATCTCTGAGAGTCGATCGATTGTCTGTCGAAGGTCTGTGAGCACAAGCTCTCAAATTGTTTCAGCTTTCCTCAACTCTGGTAATTGATGGACGTCCTGAACGAGGTTTGTTATCGACCGACATGTCGAAAATATTTCAGGAAAGCTAACCATTCACAAACTTGAGTTTTTCCCGTAGCTTCATGTTACAGCTGTTCTACATTAAAGAGATTCAGCAGCATTTTTACCGAATAGAAAACAAAATTTCTTAGATGTACGTTGTTCATTTTAACTTACCATCATAAGAAACGAAACGAGAACAAAATAGCGCCAGCAAAAACAATGACTGCCGACCGACAGAACAAGCCAGGACGACAACACAGGTGGCACCGAACTGGCAATGAGTTGAGTTGTACACGTCTAGCGGCAGAAATTGGTACTACGCAAGCTCCACCCACGGCCCACGGCAATGTAATTCGATTTTTTTTTTTTTTTTTTGAGAGGGGTACCTTCTAGTGTAAATGCATCTTACGTATTCCATTAAGAGTCGGTCTATATTCATCACCTTTATTGCAATCTGTATGCTGTCATCCTCTGGATTCCATGCTTTGTAGTTGTAACCCCCCCTCACTTATCGACCTTAATGACAGTGAAAAATATCCCGCGTGTACCTAATGGAAATTTGGGAAAAGCAACCGTCACCGAAGTTAATTTATCGGTAAAGAGGGAGGAAAGGGTTACATCCAAATGGAAGGAAAAATCAAGTGAAATTGGTGGAAATTAATTTGGAAAAGGGGTAAAGTTAATAAAGAAAGTAAATGTGCGGTCGGTACGTTAACGATTAATTGGCGTTAATCCGATATTTGAGATCTGGGGAAAATTACGGTCACCAGTCCAATGGACAACTACTATAATAACTGAAAATGAAAGATTAATGCACATATATGTAGCACTAAAAGCGTGGCAACTGAAGGTTGACACGTGTTGTGTGAAAACTGAGTGTTTGTCACAAGTAATAAATTTCGCTACACTCTGACTTAATTTAGCAAAATAACTAATAAAACCGGAAAATTGAAAGTTAATTTAGTGACTGAAATTAATAGTGAACTTTGTTTCTGAAGCACTACGAAATTCAATAAAATAAGGTTAGTCTTGGGCTACCTCAACAATCGTTTCAAAAGCTACTTGAATCTACGCAATTTAGAAATAAGACATTTAACTTTGAACCTGAAATAAATGATTCCGAACAATTAACAATAGTAAAATTTAGTACGTACCAAGCTGAGCTGCAGTCACAAGTAAGCTAAAATATGGTAACAAAACTGGCACTCTTAATTTGTGCTTGTGTAATCTAAATATTGTAGCCAGCTATGAATACTTTAACTGAACTTTGAAATTAAAGCAGTGAAATGAAATGATATTACTTTAATGCCGGCGTTTCAATTTCAACGACACTCGGGTTCATTCCGGAAAAGGAAGGGACCCTGCTTGGTAATGCAATTGGGACAATGAGCAACAAAGGTTCATGCTAAGTTGCTGTAATTTTAGTTACGAAAATGGAACAGTTTGAAAAGCTGAGGTCTACCATACAGTTCTAAGACTTTACGTGCTTCCAGTCTTCCTTGTTGGTTGGTTGAAGGTTTGAAGCCGTCGATCGAGGAGGTGGCGACAGTCACTCATTGTCGGCCGTCGCTGTTGCAGAAGCTGGACGTTGGCGCGCCTCCTTCTCGACACGGTCACCAGGCGAAACGGGCTCTTGATGTGCACCAGCTAATGCTTCCCGTCCGCGACACCGTGTCAGAAACTATTATAGCAAGTCAAGCGCAATTACATGGTGCCAAACCCCGGAAGTGCGGCAACTCGTGGGAGCGTCACACAACACACCTACTCCACCTCCCTACCCCAGCCAGACTCCGCTCTGCCCACGCTCCACGCGGCAGAGCTAACACTACAATAGATCGTACACACTTTGGTTCTCCACACGACGTATCGATGTATTTACAAAACAAACCAATTATATATCGACATAAATGCATGTATATATATATATATATATATATATATATATATATATATATACAAATAGTAAAATAATTACAATATATAAAGACACAGAAATGTCATATATTCAGGTAACAAAATCAGGAAAACAGGTTATGGTACAATAGATGGAAATAGGAGGATATGCATTTCCGGCGTTACATAGTCAAGAGTTTTAGTATGTGGTAAGCAAACTACTTCAACTTTTTTCAACAGAGATTCTTATGTTCTTTCCTGACTTGTGGGAAACGTATAATTGATTTAGTCGCCCATTGAACAACAAATCTGTTATAAAGAATTACATGAAACTATGGTTTCTGGCTTAAGAGTCTTTAAATATTCCTCAGTTACGCAACTGTAAATGGATGTCTATCGAGGCAGCTGTATGTAGCTTTTGGAATAGTGAATGAACTGAACCCTTTTTACCAACTTGCCAGAGTAAATAAACATTGTTGCATGTTAGAAATTTTGTACAGTGTGTTAAGTGACGAGAAACCATCCAATTTATTTTATATGAAGCCAATATTTAGGAAGTCCAGGCGGTGAACAAAGTTTTTAAAAACAGCACTGCTGGAATAACCAGGTACTTATACAAAATATTTCTTGTTACGTTGATCGGTAATTGTACGTAGCAAAAGTTAAGTTTATGTAATCTAACATGTGAAGTGTTTCAAAACATTAAAAACCGATGAGTAAATTTTACTCAAAAACTCGTCGTCGAATTAGAAACAAGTGTACCTAGAAATTTTGCAGATGTAAAAAAAGGAACTAACTTAACAATCGTCGAAATAGCACATTAATTTAAAATGGATGCAACAGTAACTGATGATCTTGTATGCTACTGGCGAAACATAGTCAATATACACTGGCAGTGTACTACGTCTACTTTTAAATTTCGGTGTGAAGTTCGCGTCTACAAAGACGCTGCTGGAAACAAACCTTTTTCTTAATTAGCAGGACTTGCAACCAAATTATTAACTTTACCATATTCCAGCGAGGACATTCATCGTGTATGCATCCAGGTTAGCTTGGTTAATACTAAACTGAGGAACAGTTTTAAATAATCAACATTAATCTAAATTTTACACGTAAGATCTGGATTGAAAACAGAGAATAAATGCTGTCAAACTCACATTGTTCCGGAGCTTGTACCACAAATTTTTTTAACTAAAATGTATTTCTCTTGTTTCAGATAGTTTTGACGATGCAGTTGTCTTACTGAACCAAGTTAATTAATATTTTCTGCTCGTTTCATCCCACTTTAGACATATGTTTGACAAAAACGTTCGTTTTTTCCTGGTAGCGGTAAATTCTGATATTTCGGTTGTGTTAGAAAATGGAAAAGTTATCGTAAGGTAGGATTTTTAGTGAGATTTTTACGAGTAAACAAGTGTTCTGATGTAGTTTTATATTGGTAGGTTGTAAAGATTTGGTAGACCTGTAAACTTAGGCTCTAGAACGGTAAGGTACAAAAGTGGTAGACAAATGTATGGTAGATATTTTACTTGAGCTTAAGGAAGCGTTTTCATGTGATAGGGTTCGTAAGTGATATAGGTTTTTCTAGGTAGAAATAACATGTGGTGGAATTGTTTATAGCTATAGTTAATTTTTTGATAGTCAAGGTAATTGTGTTGGCATTTGTACCGGCTATTCAGTAAACGTCAGCATATTATTGGCATTTTCTTAACGTTGATTCGGCCTAAAATATTATTTCAGATTTGGCAAAACTGAGAGCTACTTCTGCGACAGTTGCTTTTGAAGAGTAGACTAAAAAATTACGTTAAAATAAGTTCCTATATGTGTCACTCCGCTAAAAAAAAAAAAAATGCGTTCCGTGCAGACGCCTGTAAAATTACAAACAGGCGCTGTTATTGCCAGTGGGTGTGAAGCAATTCCTCCGTATCACAATGGCACGCCCTTCATTTACATAAACAGAAGATTATATTTACTATGCAACACTCATCATTCGTGGTTTTGTTGCTGTCTGTCTCAGCACTTACATTTAAGTTAAACACACGACGAGATAAACAACCAAATTGAAAATCCCTTCTGTACTTTATGGCAGTAGCTGCTCTGCTGATACGGGTCTGCTTGGGTCGTTTACACAGACCGGGGTAAGATGTCTAGCACTGCTGTAACGTTTTTACTGCACGCTAATCCCTCGCCGCTAATCCTCAAGTCGTTTCCCCCGGCAGTTTCAGCGATAAGAGGCAGCACCAGTAGACGGGCTTCTGCTCGTAGTTGCTGACTGCAGAAACCAGGAATGCTGCCATTTGCATCTTCTCAAAATGAGCGTGTTATCTTACCATATTCCGTACACTGCTGGCGAGGAATCTTTTCTGTGACTGCTGGTACCGTAATATTATCGGTCCGAAAGATAATTCCTCATAACCAGTGATCAATGTAATACTTGATAACAAGTCTATTGTAATGCGGAATGACTGAACGGAGATTGTGTTATACGCATTGCATATGGGAAAAGAAATCGTTGGGTCATAAACGTTTGTAAATTTATCGTGTGTATGTGAAGCTGTATCTCCATTACCGAATTGTTTTTGTACGTTTCAAAGCGACCTACGTGTAGGCTAAAAATTTAAAAAAGAAGTCCAATAAAATCAGCTACATTGGGAAAGGCCCCATCACACAATCTGCCTCCACAAATCAGATGTATGCCAATTGAAACAGTGATAAGATATGAAGTCCAATACTTTTTCGTTGCGGCATACGCTAACCTAGCTTGTTGGACCGATATATCTTGCCTTAGGTACATTTAGAGCATTAAAGCATTGTATCTATGCTTTATAGATCTGGAAAAGGCATATGACCGGGTTCCTAGGAGGAAGTTATTGTCTGTTCTACAAGATTATGGAATAGGAGGCAAACTTTTGCAAGCAATTAAAGGTCTTTACATGGATAGTCAGGCAGCAGTTAGAGTTGACGGTAAATTGAGTTCATAGTTCAGAGTAGTTTCAGGGGTAAGACAAGGCTGCAACCTGTCTCCACTGTTGTTCATATTATTTATGGATCATATGTTGAAAACAATAGACTGGCTGGGTGAGATTAAGATATGTGAACACAGAATAAGCAGTCTTGCATATGCGGATGACTTAGTTGTGATGGCAGATTCGATTGAAAGTTTGCAAAGTAATATTTCAGAGCTAGATCAGAAATGTAAGGGCTATGGTATGAAGATTAGCATCTCCAAAGCGAAAGTAATGTCAGTGGGAAAGAAATATAAACGGATTGAGTGCCAAATAGGAGGAACAAAGTTAGAACAGGTAGACGGTTTCAACAACTTAGGATGCATATTCTCACAGGATGGCAACATAGTGAAAGAACTGAAGGCGAGGTGTAGCAAAGCTAATGCAGTGAGCGCTCAGCTACGATCTACTCTCTTCTGCAAGAGACTAAGTTATCTGTGCACCGTTCAATCTTTCGACCAACTTTGTTGTATGGGAGCGAAAGCTGGGTGGATTCAGGTTACCTTATCAACAAGGTTGAGGTTACGGATATGAAAGTAGCTAGGATGATTGCAGGTACTAGTAGATGGGAACAATGGCAGGAGGGTGTCCACAATGCGGAAATCAAAGAAAAACTGGGAATGAACTGTATAGATGTAGCAGTCAGGGCGAACAGGCTTAGATGGTGGGGTCATGTTACACGCATGGGAGAAGCAAGGTTACCCAAGAGACTCATGGATTCAGCAGTAGAGGGTAGGAGGAGTCGGGGCAGACCGAGGAGAAGGTACCTGGATTCGGTTAAGAATGATTTTGAAGTAATAGGTTTCACATCAGAAGAGGCACCAATGTTAGCACTGAATAGGGGATCATGGAGGAACTGTATAAGGGGGGCTATGCTCCAGACTGAACGCTGACAGGCATAATCAGTCTTAAATTATGATGATGAAGCATTGGTTTGAGACCAGCCTCTATGAACACGGTGATATGGTAGTTATTAGCCATTGTAGTGCATTGACCCTCACCGCTTGTGATATTCTGATCTTGCATCGTGTGGCCGCTGATTGATGAGGACATACTTTCTGATTTAGTTTGAAAGTAGTGCCAAGGAATAAGAACAGTACCGTTGCAAACGACAAACTGTTTTTATATGGACTGTGTCATTTCAGATCACCCATTTATTATCTTTCTCCATATCCGATTTATAGAACTGTAATTGCGTTAACGACACTGCATTCCAGTTTCCAGTATCAGGGCACAGTCTGATAATTTGGGGTTTCACACAGTCCACGGCATTTGTTCGACTGCCAAGGTATATAGTGGTTGTTAGAGTGGGCTAAGATCGTGAACCAAATATTATGATGCTGATAACGAACAGTGTTCACATAACGAACATATTGTACCAGGGAAAGACAAATGACAACTGATTATCAGCCGCCATTGGACCATAAAATGATTTCATTCATAATTAGTCACCGTACGTGTTAAGACATTTATCCCACTGGGAGACAAATGTCGGTCGGCCGCTGACGGATCCAAAACTGCATCCTCTGGTACACTTCGTCGTCCGATTGAAAGTGACGTCTACGCAGGTACTTCTTCAGGTTACCAACGATGTGAAAATCACTCGGCGAAAGACCCGGGCTGTAAGAAGGATGCTGCACGTTTTTCCCAATCAAATCGCCTAGACGAAACCTTCACTCAGTTGGCAGTGTGGAGGGAAGGGGGGCGGCGTTATCGTGCAACAGAATGATTCCGTGCAGTAGCATTCCGACAATTCGATGGTAAACTGAAATTCCAACAGCGAGCCATCGCACATCGCCCCCCCCCCCTCCCCCTGCCAAAGAAATCGATAGCCGTTCGCAGAAGTTCCTGTGAGGTAACGACCTCTTTCGACTGCAGGGGCTCTCTGCTCGTCGAATTTCACGCCCATGGAACGCCAATCAATGCGCAGCCTATGAAGACCCATTGCAAAAGTTGCGAAGGACCATAGAGTCAAATGGCCCAGGAATGCTGTCGGACGGAATCAGCCTGTTGCACGATAGCGCCCGCCCACACACTGCGAATCGGATCACGGTCACGCTTCAACAGCGTGGTTAGGAAACACTGCATCATTGTGTGTACAGTTTGGATCGTTCCCCGTGTGATTGTCACATCGCTGAAGACTTGAAAAAAAGACAAACACTGACGTCTGTCTCAGTCCGACGAGGAAGGGCAGGAGTTGATGCGATTGTGGATCCGCCAGCGGCGTACCACGTATTAGGAAACTGGAGTTCTTGGTCTTGTCTTCCCGTACGATAAATGTCTTGACGCCTATGGTGATTAGTTTTCAATGGAAACCATTCAATATTCACGTTGTGGCGGGTGTTCGGCTTTCACTTGACTGCCCCTTACACGTCCATCGTACATGACAAGTTCTTAACGGAATTTTGAACAGAGACTGTATTTGTTTGTAGCTGGTTGCTTGCTACCCATCTCTATAGCACTAACTTTCGTATATGTGCATTTGTGCTCTGTGAATTCCTGTAAACTCCGCAATTTGGAAAGAAAAATAGGATTTTAAAGCGTTCTACGATGATTTCACACGTTAGCAGATCTGTGTGAGGTGCTATTTGTGAAATTTTACCATCACCAAGACCACGAGATTTCTACCAGGAAACCAGTTCTTACATGGCCTGAAACTGACGAAATTCCAATACTTTTACCTTTTGGGACTGCTTGTTCCATTATCTACACTATGTGATCAATAGTATCCGTGCACCTGGCTGAAAATAACTTAAAAGTTCCTGGCTCCCTCCATCGATAATGCTGGAATTCAGTACGGTGTTCGTCCACCTTTAGCCTTGATGACAGCTTCCACTCTCGCAGACATACATTCATTCAGCTGCTGGCAGATTTCTTGGGGAATGACAACCCACTTTTCACGGAGTGTTGCACTGCGGAGAGGTATCGATGTCGGTCGGTGAGGCCTGGCACGAAGTCGACATTCCAAAACATTACAAGCATGTTCTATAGGATTCAGGTCAGAACTCTGTGCAGGCCAGTCAATTACAGGGATGTTATTGTCGTGTAACCACTCCGCCACAGGCCGTGCATTATGAACAAGTGCTGGATCGTGTTGAAAGATGCAATCGCCATCCCCGAATTGATCTTCAACAGTGAGAAGCAAGAAAGTGCTTAAAACATCAATGTAGGCCTGTACTGTGATAGTGCCACGCAAAACAACAAGGGGTGCAAGCCCCCTCCATGAAAAACACGACAACACCATAACACCACCGCCTCCGAATTTTACTGTTAGCACTATACAGGCTGGCATATGATGTTCACCGGGCTTTCGCCATACCCACACCCAGACACCGGATCGCCACATTCTGTACCGTGATTCGTCACTCCGCACAACGTTTTTCCACTGTTCAATCGTCGAATGTTTACCATTTTTACACCAAGCGAGGTGTCGTTTGGTATTTACCGGCGTGATGTGTGGCTTATGAGCAGCCCAGTCGCTCGACAATGGAATCCAAGTTTTCTCACCTCCCAAATGTCATAGTACTTTCAGTGGATCATGACGCAGTTTGGAATTCCTGTGGGATTGTCTGGATAGATGTCTGCCTGTTACACATTACGACCCTATTCAACTGTCAGCGGTGTCTGTCAGTCAACAGGCGAGGTCGGCCAGTACGTTTTATGCTGTATGTGTACCTTAACGTTTCCACTTCACTGTCACATCGGAAACAGTGGACATATGGACGTTTAGGAGTGTGGAAATCTCAAGTAGAGACATATGACAAAAGTGACACCTAATCACCTGACCACGTTCGAAGTTCGTGAGTTCCGCGGAGCGCCCCATTCTGCTCTCTCACGATATCTAATGGCTTCTGACGTTAGGTTGACTCTAGTTTAATAACCAAAGACATGACGTCTGAGACCACGCTGACTACTTACAATAGCATGTTATACTGTTGATTCCGATTATCGGTTTAGTCATTTTTCACTAGTCGTCTTCATATTGAAATTTAACTACTGCGAATCGCAGTTCGTCATAAGGACAATTTTTTAGCTGAAACTATTGTAAAAGGCAATTGTGTAGTCTTGATAACTGAGGCATTGCTGTGACGATGAACTGCTATTCCCTATAATCAAATCTGGAACGCAAGAAGACTTGTATCAGAAGACGAAACCAGTAATCCGAATACATATAGAAACTTATCCTTTCTTCCTGACTGCAGGTTGATTCGTAACGCTAGCACTGAAACATCGATGCTCGTTCCACGGTTCAGATTGACGTTTAAGCACAATACGCGTGTAAATGGACTGATCCCCTGCAACAAAGTGGCACAGACTTCCACGGCCGTCGTTGCCAATTTACAGCGACTGAGATGGTTGACCGCTCCAAAATTTCGGTAAAATCTTTGGAAAAACAAGGATCTCGTAATCTGTATAAAATAAGTGAAAGGAAAGCAGTCTTGATTGTGATGACTATTTTATTAAAATGACCGGCAGTTTCAGCGACTGAAGTCCACTGACCGTTTTATGAATCGTCAACTTCAACTGATACTGTCTGAAGATGGCATAAGCCTAGACGAAAGCCGGTCAGTTTAAAAGTATAGCCGTCGCTTTCAAGACCGTTATTTTATTGAATTTAGGTTAACGTTATGTACGGTTTACAAGACAACGAATTAGGGGTCTCGACTCTTGTTAAACGTGACCTACTCATCACTCCATTTCTCGCCACAGAACGTTGAGCAGTCAGAAGAATATTTCGTAAGCGGCAGGTGACCATCTTCTCACTTTTATTCCATTTGAACAGCCTCATTAGTCTTTGGAAACCTGGAGAGTGTTAAATAAGATATGAGTATTGTACTAATCCTGTTCTTGCGATCATATGTCTCCTTCACTTGGAGGGTTAGATAGAAGTTTGACTGTTCACTGTAGTAAGTCTGTGCACATTCGATTACTTTATTCGTGCTTTATACTGTCATAAAGCGACCGTGCAGCGTGAATAACTAAGAAAATCAAAATATCCACCCGTATGCTGCCGGTCTATAGTGTCCAACGGGCACAATATTTCGGCGATCATACATGTCGCCATCATCAGGTGAACTGACGGACTGAGCTCCTGTGAACGTGCCGGCACGGAGATCCGTGCGCTATGGCTGCTCAGAGGGAACTGGGTTCGGTCGCGGCGGTGGCCGATTTAAATACCCTCCGCCCGCGGCGCGCTCCCTCCGCCGTCCGCGCCCCGCGCCACGGTAGCGCGGTGGAACAGATTGCGACGGCGTCTGAGATGACGTCGGTGTGATGGCTCTGTCCGCCGTGGCCGTCACAACTATACGTTTGCTCGATTTACTCTTGATTAACCCGATCGCTGGTTCCCAAGCCTTGCTAAGATTATAGCCACAGTCACGGTTTATGAGGTCGTCATTGGTGCGAATTTCGATGGCCTCTCTAACAACTCTGTCCCAGTATCTCGACGTCTGTACCAGAATCCTCGTACGGTCATACTCCATGGCGTGAGTTTCCGACAAACAATGTTTAGCGACCGCCGACTTGCTCGGATACATAAGTCGAGTGTGTCTCTGGTGTTCGCTGCATCGATCCTCGACGGTACGCATCGTCTGACCAATATACGACTTGCCACATTGACACGGAATCTGGTACACGCCGGCCTTCCTCAAACCCAGGTCATCTTTGGCGCTCCCCACCAGTGCACGAGTTTTATTTGGAGAACAAAACACAGTTCCGACCCGGTGTTTCTTCAGAATGCGGGCGATTTTCCCCGAGAGTGCGCCTGTGTATGGAATAAATGCAGTGCCTACTTCTTCCCTCGTGACTTCATCCATCTCAACAGGTTGTGCTGCATTGGTTGGGCGGAGAGCACGTTGAATCTGCCACTCTGAGTAACCATTTTTTCGAAATACAGTTCTCAGATGTTCCAATTCCTGGGGTGGACTCTCTGGGTCAGAGATAGTGCGCGCCCTATGTACTAGAGTTTTAAGTACCCCATTCCCCTGTGAAGGGTGGTGGCAGCTCTCTGCGTGCAAATACAGATCAGTGTGCGTAGTCTTCCGATACACCCCATGACCTAGGGAGCCGTCAGCCCATCTCTTGACCAAGACGTCAAGGAAAGGTAATTTACCCTCCGTTTCAGTCTCCATAGTGAATTTGATGTTGGGGTGTATGGAGTTTAGATGTGTAAGGAAGTCAAGGAGTTTATCCATACCACGTGGCCAGATGACGAACGTGTTGTCCACGTAACGGAAAAAGCAAGTAGGTTTCCATACGGATGACGACAGGGCTTCCTCCTCGAAGTTCTCCATGTACAAATTCGCTACCACCGGTGAGAGTGGGCTACCCATGGCGACTCCCTCCGTTTGTTCGTAGTATTCTCCATTAAAAAGAAAATACGTGGAAGTCAAGACACGCCTAAAAAGTTCAGTGATCTTCTCGTCAAACTTCTGACTAATCAATTCAGTTCACCTGATGATGGCGACATGTATGGTCGCCGAAATATTGTGCCCGTTGGACACTATAGACCGGCAGCATACCCGTGGATGTTTTGATTATCAAATACGCCGGGAGAAACTCAAGAATCACAACTAAGAAAATTTTCTTCGTAGTTCTGGTCCCTCACTGAATGTTATCATTATGAAACCAGCTCTAGATATAATTCAGTAGAATTAGTAGCTGTACAAAACCATACATCAAATAACTGTTAAGTGTTATAGATACCGCTAACGCAAAAATTTGCATAGTCAGCAATTTAGGTAACTGGCATAATGGAAGAGAACAAAATTACCTTCGCCCAGAATGGGGCAACAGCAGCCTCATTGCCTTCAGCCTTCATCAGCTCTTCGTCACTGCATGACTCACGGAAACAGGTGATTCATTGTTGGTTGTACTTCGCATTGACAATGTATTGGTCCCTTGGAAAATCCCCACTTGGCAAGCTTGCCTCTGGATTTACTAACACCTGACTTTATCCTGTTGAGTGATCTCCAGGTAGACCAATATACAGGAAAACAGAGGTAAAAATTGAGCAGATTTCATTCACGTTTGAAGTTTGTCACGTGTAACTGCTCACAGTTGTTCTCTGGCAGCATTTGGAGACACGGTGCTGATGTTGAGCCGAAGACACTTTTTCTGAATTTCAGCGTAGACATTGGTGGTTGGTGGCCACGGAGAGGATTTAAATTATTTTGTTCAGCTTTTTCCCTTTCAACGTCTGCTGCTAATTTGCAATATGGCAGGCGGTGCAATACATGCCAAGCAATAAACATCTTTTGTAGGTGTCTGTTTCAGACATCCAGTTGCCGTACGAGCATTTTAGTTCTGTGCAACGTTCACTTGCTTCATATGGGCAGAGCTGTACCAAACAGGTAGTTTAGACTTCAGAGTAGCTGAGAAATCAGACCCTCACTGGTTTCAGATGAAATATTTGGGTTATTGGAAGTTTGGTAGCACATACGTAAGGTTATAGGTGTATGTAAAAGGCAAGTTGTTGCCTAATATGCAGTCCCAATAGACGCAGTTGTAATACGATCTTGAACTAATCTGATGAGTATTAGCTCGTTAAAAAATTATATAAATATATATAAAAATATGTTCAAAAGGTAATTTTCCTGCCGCATGTTATCATTTGTAAGCCATTTAATATTATTACATTCTTTTACATTGCTGATGTTTCACAACACGAAGGTAATGAAGTCTGGGCGAAAATTGACACATTATAAGTTACCGCTGGCGATACAGATATGATATACAGAATACATAAACCAGCAGCGGCTGCAAAGCGATATATCTCTCCATTTCATCTGTTAAAAGATTCTTCATGAGGAGTTCTCTGTCAATAAATCTTGCCATGTGTAGCCAGTCAGACTGCCAACTAAAGGAATCCGATTGTTATTCGGAGCAAGTGTCTCGTCGGCTAAGGCGTCTAACCCGGACCGCGTGTAGCAGAGGGTACGCTGGCGAGGCGGCCGCCATATTGCATAAATATTGAGGCGCTCAGGACGTGCTCCGTATTCAGTGGAGTGTGTGGGGCGGCATCCTCAATAAACTCTGATCTCGTGTCGCAGAGGGCTGGGAAGTGGAGTAGAGTAGGGGGGTGGGTGGGTGGTGAAGAGGGTGGCGGGAGAGCACCTGACGGGAGAAGCCAGCTCCCCAGATCCATTATTTGCTGATACATATGGATGGCGGGCCAAGGGAAGGAGCGTACGTCCTACACAAGAGCCGAGATCAACAGCATGAAGCGAGTTCACCATGTTTAGCTGCGAGAGGTCGGCAACATCAGAGCAGATCCCAGGCTGCTGGGAGAGTAAACTGGAGCAACACACTTACTAGTCGTACATAGTTTACTACGGTAATGCCAAGACACAGCTATCAACAGGTTACTTCTCAGCGACATAGGTGAGGCTATGTGACACAACTACTCTGGACAAGACAAGTTGCTTTGCAGCCAGCAACGAAAACGAAGTATTCAAAACTTGTCAACCTGTTGTTGTTGTTTTTCTCTTCAGTACGAAGACTATTTGGATGCAGCTCTCAACACTCTCCTGTGCAAAACTGGCATAGATGATGTTTGTCTTTCCTCCTGACTGCAGGTTGATTCGTAACGCTGGCGCTCAAATACCGATGCTTACTCCACTACTGCAACATATATCCATTAGAACCCCTTATTGTGTACGAAGCATTGTCGTTCTGATACAATAAACCCTCCACAACTTGCTTCCCATTACTAAACTGACGATTCCTCCATGCCTGACAATGTGTCCACTGAAGCGATACTTTAGCGATACTTTCTTTTAGTCATGTTGTGCCATAAATTTATTTTTTTTCTCCACTTCGTTTCCGTATCCTGTCATCAGTTACTCGATCTATCCATCTTATTTTAGCACTCTTCTGCAGCACTATGTTTCAATAATTTCTCTTCTTATATGAACAGCTTCTAGTCCACGTTTCACTTTCTTCAAACACTCGATACAAATGCCTTCGGAAAAGACTTACTGCCATTTAAATTTGTAATAGATGTTAACAAATTTCTCTTTTTCAGAAATGTATTTCTTGCTATAAGCAGTCTGGACTTTATGTTCTCTCTAATTCATCCATCATCAGTGCTAAAATAGCGAAAACCATTTACTACTTTTTATGTCTCATTTCAAATCCAGATTCCTTCATCAAAGTCGGATTTAATTCGACTGCAATCCATTATCATCGGTTTATATATTTTGATATTCGTATCATAATCTCTTTACAAGACACTGCATAGGGTGTTAAAAAAAATTGTTGAATCCTTTGAGAGGTGGTAGTACTCATCGGAAAAAGAAAAATATTTCCAATAAACATGGGTCGGAATATGCATAGTTTCTGCGATTAACACATGTTTACAGGAGGTGTTCAACATTAAGCCCATTCATGACAATGAATGACTTACACTTTGAAGTACACCCGGTTGTTGTTGTTGTACCTGCTGGCACTCATTAAAGACGCGACACTGTATGTCCGCACGTCGTTGATTGTCGTGACGTAGGCCAATTCCATTAAGTGTCCCTATAACCAGAAGTGTAGAGGATTCAAGTCTGGGGTACTAGTAGGGCAAGGTGTGGCCACCTTCCCCTCATCACCCCACATGTCGGTATGGAAACTTTTCAAAATGCGGGATGTCATGGACGACTCGCACTATAGCCCTGCAACAAACATTACATTCTAATTTACCCTATTTTTAATTTATTTGGGTTAACAGGTATTGTTCCATTTAAAAAAGTGTAAAATCTGTTGATTGGCTAACAATACGAGCCTACCAACTATTCTGTTAAAACTACACATCAATAGCAATGTTTGCTGTGCAAAGTTGTACGTCATTCACCCGGTATATAGGTAATAATAAAAGCTCTAGAACCGGCTAATCGAAGTGCAGACCACCTAGACAGAGCTCTGTTTATTACAAGTAGCAAAAATTCTTCACACAAAGCAGCCGTATTAAACGTGGTTATGGGCGTAAGAATCAGAACTATACAAAGACACTAAATTTTAATTAAACTGCTCATTTAATTTCTTTGTTATCTATACGATGTCATCGACAGACCGTAAAGAATTAACTTCTTCTCCCTGAACATTAATTTTCTCTCCATATTTCTCTTCTCTTTGTGCTTGTTCAGTGAACCGATAGAGTAACATCTGGCTACAACCCTGTATCACTCCCTTCTCAATCACTGCTTGTCTGTCATGTCCTTCGACTGCTACAAGTTGTAATCCCTGACACAGTACTCGTTAAAGCCTGTGCTATGGTAAGTGAGCGGGATTCACCTTATGAGAAAGGATTTTCGCATAGATATCGACCGCGTGTACCTGAATGGTGGCAAATCAGACTTACATCCAATCTGTAATAACAATGATCCTTCAAGTAAGTTTAAAAAATGCAATTACACGTCAGGATGGATTACAAGCAAACCAGAAGATGCTACCAAAGTGACAATAATACGGTCGCCAGCCTAGTTAGGCATTAATTGAGTTTCTTCCCTGTACAAGTTGGTATATATTCATGCAAAACAACAAGTTGTAACACTGCATAATATAGTAGAATTTTAGATCCTGCGGATCTATTGAACTGATAGTTTCACGTTCTGTACTGATATGGGATATCAAGAATACATAACACTACACTGTATTGTTTAGTACAAAACATTATTCTGTCTATTAATCTGATTGAAATCGGGCATAGGTTACCCTAGAAATTGTACTTTCGTGCCACACATAAAATGTCAATTTTGATAAAGATAAAACACTGATAAATTTTGACTTTTATATTGACTTTAAGTTTTGCTGGTCAAACCAATTTAGAACACTTCAGAATTCAAATGAATAATGGGGCGGGGGACCCTGAAACTGTTATGATGGCTGTATTAAACAATGATTACTGAATTTATTATTCATTCAAGATTTCCAGTATATAAGTTACTACTCTTTTCATCTTATATACTGCTCATTTAAATGCCTTTAAATCTGTCTCGAAATAATAAACTTAATTACTATAACAATGCTAAAGTTATCTTTGGATTTCGTTAGACCTTCGCTATTCCTTTACTGGTTCATTAACAAAACATTTCTTTCAACACCATTCTAATATAGCTAGTTCTGCAAATTATTATTATTAACACTATTTTTAATTTACATTTCGGGCACTCGGATTACACAACGTTCGGAAACGACCATGTCTAGGTTAATTGTGTGGATAATAAAATGATGGTAAAGTTCTGGTAAAATATAATGGCTCTGAGCACTATGGGACTTGACATCTGAGGTTATCAGTCCCATAGAACTTAGAACTACTGAAACCTAACTAACCTAAGGACATCACACACATCCATGCCCGAAGCAGGATTCGAACCTGTGACAGTAGCGGTTGCGCGGTTCCAGACTGAGGCGCCTAGAACCGCTCGGCCACACCGGCCGGCCCTGGTAAAATTTAGGTTATTATTGCACCAAACAGACACAGTTAACTCTCTGATCCATACGAATACAGTACTAAAAGTTTCAATCTGCTACTACCGATGCGGGGGTTGGCGGGCGGCAAGATGGCGAGGCACAGAGCACACATACAACCACAGCTATGGCTCTTGATGTATCGGCACTTTAATTCTTCTCAGCGTCGCAATACTTTTCCATTTAGTGCCTATGCAATTTTGCCATGCTGTGTGGGCGTTGGAACGTCATACCCGAGGCTCAGTGAAGCTATGTCTTCCAGGAGAGCCTCCTCGCTCCAGAAGGTGTTGCTCAAACCAGTGCCAAACTCCAACAGCTACTGCTGAGCCCGTTGTGCCGTGCAGTGCCCGCTCGCATTTTCCCGCGCTCGCCTGCTATCCACCTTTTACCGCTCCCTTACAGACAGGGTATTCACCCGAGGTTTTGCATTCTACATATCCAAACACTTTGCCTATGTAAGGACCAGACGCCTAGTTACAATTTTAAATTTCTCACAACAGTTTCAACATTTGTTACATTTCAGTTCTATTACAATATTGCTTGACATTTTAATAAACATTAATATTCACGTTGAAACTTATTTACAGTTTTCTTAACATAATGGCATGAAACAAAAAAGAAATGAAATCAGAACATCAATTACACAAGTTTATCGTAAAATCAGACGAAAAGAATTACTTATATGTACAATAGTACAGAGTCGTTGTTGTTACAAAGTGAAGTCCGGTTTCTGAACAAGCTGTAAATGACGTTTTGCTCGCTGTATTTTATCCCTACCACCATCACAATTTCTAAAGGTGTATTTTCGGCAACATATACATGTGTTCAGTTTAATTGGGCCAAAAGGATATTATTTTGTTCCTTTATTGTTGATGGTTGTAATTGATAGTTATTTCGAATTAATAAACTTAGAGTTGGGAAACGTTGAACAGAACACAACAGTCGTGATGGGTGCCACGAGGAATGACAAAAACGGTGGGAAAACATTTTTGTTTGGCAAGACTGACGGGATAAAAACTGCAATGTTAGTAGTTATCTTCAAGGACGGAAATGCGGAGTATATATAAAGAAAAAAGCAAAGGCGTTGTACAGTATGCCTTAGACAAGTATCTGCCGCGGAAGGTTGTGGCAGATGGAAAAGATTCACCCTGGTTCAGTAAACCTGCTTGAAAGTTGCTGCGAAAGCAAAGCGATTTTCATCTTTGATTCAAGCTAAGTGAAAGCCTAGTACAAAAACAGAAACAAAAATAAACCAAAATCAGCTTGAAGACTGCACTAGGAGATGTAGTCGGTAAATGTGAAAGTAAAATTTGTGCAAACGATCCGGCTAAAAGTCCTTGGACCCTTCGGTCAAAATAAGATCATAATTGTCTATTCCGATGCTAGCAACCATATTCACGTCGGAAATAAAGATGACTGAGATTGGGACGGTATTCTGAACTCAGTAATCTGAAGCAGTTTTACCGTAGCAGATCGTAATACGGTTCTTCATTTCCCTCACGGCAGTGGCAGATTTTGAAATACGCAGTCACAGAATAAAGAAATCAACTAAACCTGCTTAACACTGGAAAGTCAAGTGGATGGATAAGATACCTGTGAGATTCTAGTGATATTACGATGTCATATTTGAAGTATACACAAACTATTAACGAAGTAAAGTTGAACAATTTATACAAGGTACAACATTTACTCAAGTTTACCTATGAGATGCTTCGTCAGACAAATTACGACCGTTCACGGATACACAATACTCGAGGCTTCGAACGAATCTTTTGTGTCTTATGGAGGAATTCAGGAAATTTCATCGTGAATTCGATGTTGTAACTGTTGTAAGCTTCTCGGCCGGTCGGAGTACACTGTCGTCTTCGAATAACTCCCAAAGGTAAAAAAGAATGACACGGTTAAATGAAGCGAGCGAGGCTGCCATTCGACACAAGCGTAATTATGCCGTTACCAAACGCTTCACGGAGAACTTGGAAAGTCTTGTTGGATGTGTGGCTTGTTGCGCCGCCTTGCTGGAAGTTTTCGTAACGAACGACGAAAACTTGCCTGTAACACTTTCGATGTTGCCGGTAATTCGGACGGATTTTCGAGGGCCGGTTGACTTCCGATTCGATGCACTGGCTACTGCACGGAAGTTTCTTACCAGTCAATACTGCTCCACAAGCAGGAATTGGGTATCGCGTCAGAATCTTAAAACGCTTACGAAAGGCACGCTGCACGCGCACTCGCACTGATTCGCCATTTGGAAAATGGCACTACACCGCGAACGCACGATTTTACGATTTTGATTCGATCTGTACGACGTGATCACTGACTTGTATAGGGGCTCCGAACTATTAATAGAAAGCGCCAGTTTCGCAGCATCCTGTTCTTAGCGCGCGTTGCTCAGATCTGAAATCGTCAAAATATTCTGAAGCACCTGTATGATGTCGGTGGAATTCGGAGCCCTCAGGGAAAGGAAATGAACCCTGTCTAATCATACACACACACACACACACACACCCTGCCGCGTGAACCAGAAGGGTTTGAGCTGTCAGTGGCAACAGCCTGTTTTACAAAAGATAATTAGAAAATTAAGCAGAGTCGGATAGAAGATCTTTCAGAGCAGTAGGATAGTTCACCAAACGAAACATTCTAAAGAGGTAGAATATATTCCCCAGTTTCAAGAAATTATCGACAATATAGTTTATGAAACAACTAGTAATTCCCCGGCCGAACTAATGTTGGACAAGCCAGTGATTACGCCAGTAAGAGAGGAGGTGAGATTACACGCTTCCCATACGGCTGAGCTACCCTGAGGAGGATTCGGATGAAGAAAGATATGAGGAAAGAGAGGCACTTCTTGAGACCCGCCAAAGTGGGAGACCTATTGTTAGTCCGAAGTCATCCTCGGTAAGATGTGACAGAGGAAAAAAAAAACTCTAGGTTCTATCTTTCATACGACGGTCCTCACCGAGCAGCGAACGTCTTAAGCGATCAGTCACATATAGTTGACCCAGATACTTGCTTTTGTAAGGGATACAGACAATTGGGAGCATCATGCAATTTATTATTACGCCCTTCCTTCAATATGTATATTATATTTTTATGTCTACAGGCAGCCCCGTATGTACAATATTTCGAAATCGGGGGCAAACTTGATAGTGCCCCCCCCCCACCCCCTTCACCATCAGCTTGCTCGTCATAGAGAGTTCGAGATGGGACGTCCAAACTTAAGAATTACCATTTTTTGAAGTGCCCTCATCGCAAATGCTACCCGCTTCAGCTCACGATGCCGCTAGATCTTTTATGTATAGCATTGGAGGGTACACCTTAGTGCTCTCCAAATAGTAGTGCGTGGGATGCCGGTGAGACGCGTGACTTCACCACGCGAAGATAAAACCGTTAAAGTCACCGTACCTTCCTGAACCGTCCAAGCAGCGGTAGCACTTGTTTCGTGTCTATCGCTACGGGGCCCAGCGTCCAAACAGCCTGTGGTTTCGAACTTGGTGGTAATTTTCTTCACAGTCACACTTGTCACACGGACTTCACCGTTTCGTAGGCTCGGATCTACTATATTTCCGAACCGGGGCACAAACTTGATACTGGCTCCCGCCTCCTTACCCTTCTCCCTCGAGCGTTTGAGATGGGACGTCGAAAATTAAAATAAAAGCTCACATCTTTCTGAAGAGTTTCATAATGTTCGAGGAAATGTAAGACACGTTATTTGGTCTTAAGTGTACCAAAGTGCAGTGCCACGCCTCTTCACGCAGCATTCTTCTATCGCGTGTCACTGTAATTCGCTCTGTGGAATTCAAAAGAGTAATGGAAGCCATCAAACCCCCGTATTGAGGACGGTGGAATTCAAACATCCTGCGGAGCTTCTTCTGCTACCAGTCGGCATGTTTGACATAGAATCCCCCAAAAAATAAATTAAAAAAATTACAGTCACAATTAATACCGGGAGAATAAGATCTCTTCAGAAAATTAGCTCCCTTTATTGCATGTTAGCTAATAACTTCCTCTTTTTTGCGACATGAAATTGAATATAGGGAATATAAAAGCAGTAAAGACGAGAGACAAGCAAGGCAGTATATATTTCTTCAACCCTTAGGTCCCAGTACTTTTTTCTCTCTAATAATGTTACAGCTTTACTATGTGTGCTTTCCCTTCTGCGAAAGAATCTATTACCTCACCGAAGTTCGTCAAACATTTTGCTACATGAAAAATCAAAATGTCGTATTCTAATACTGAAAAGGCTGTTAATGCGAATAGTACGCGAGACTAGTTTGGTTTCTCGATTTGATTAAGACTGTCTTGTCCCTGTCTGTTAGAGAAAACGAAACGGGTCGTTCTAATATTGCAGCATTGTGACACACTCCATATAAGCGAAACTGTTTTGGCACAAATTGTCATTTTTATCTACCTCAGTTTCATAAAAAACACGACAGGATACAATTCACAAAGTACCAATATCAAATGCCTATTCGGCTTACTACAAGCAAAAAGTTTTATGTGACTAAATAGTTTCAAATTTAATTCTCAGGGATGAGATAGAAAAGTAGCAGTAGTACGAAATTTGTATATAAATCTGGAATCGTCATAATTAGTGTCATGTCTCCGTTTCTTCTCCTTCGTTGTTCTAACAAACAATCTTGTCATCACTAATTTTGTAATCATTCCTGCTATTGTCAAAACTTTTTGTCTGGTTAACTACACTAACACTGCCAGCCGCGAGCCGCGAGGGGTGGCCGCGCGGTCACAGGCGCCATGTCAGGGATTGCACCCCCTCCCCCCCCCCCCCCCCCCCCCCCTCGCTGGAGGCTCGAGTCATCCCGCGGGCATGGGTGTTTGTGTTGTCCTTAGTATAAGTTAGTTTAAGTTGTGTGTAAGTCTAGACACCGATGGCCTCAGCAGTTTGGTCCCTTAGGAATTCACATTCAACATTTAAACCCCGCCAGAATCACCGGTTCAGTTGTCCCGCGTTTATTTTCTGGTTAGGTGTTATTACCTGTTAGTACAACGCGTTTTCCGCGCTATTCCGAGAACGGGATTAAGCGGCTGCTAACCGGGTACTGTATGACAGGCCCATAGTAGTGTAGTGATCTGGAAAAAAAATTCTGTCAAAATATGGGTCACCATCCGATAACAACTCCAGTCTAATCCTTAAACAGCGCCTGATTCTACGAATTATTTCACTAATAATTATAACAACGCTTATCATTCGTACACCCAGTCAACCACAGAAATAAACAGCGATTGGCAGTCATCCTTCGGGTTTATCCGGCTAAGGTTCTATTCTATAGTCCCGTCCCCTTCTGTCTGCGGGAAAGTGTTTTATTTCTAGATGCGACGGGGATTACCCTGTTAGAGATATCGTGTACACTGTGCATGCGTTCAAAAATCAACTTATGATTCGTGCGAAAATGTTCAAAAACCAACAGCGGTGCGTTTCAAAATCATGTGAACAATCAGTATAACAACGTGCTCCGGATGCCAGCCGCTTTATGAAACAAGGTTTCTTTTCTTCAAAACTATGGATTTGGCGCCCCCTGAAATTGCTGTCCAGGACAGGTACCCCTGTTTGCACCCCATCCTACCTCCCACTCCATATCCTGGCCTGACTATAGGTTGTTGCAAAGTAATTGGTAAGACCAGCTGATACTGCTTCATATGATTACCTGCAAGGGCTGTTTACTTAACCTTTCTGTTGTACCGGAGCCAAGGTAGCCCTGAGAGCCGGCAACCCGTATAACACCACAAAGGACGAGGTTGTCCACGCCCAAGGGGTACCCAAAAGCACCATGCTAAACACCGGTTATTTACATAGAAGGTAATAGAAACAGACATTCCGAGTAGTACTTCCTTTAAGGGGAGCTCGAGCCACGGTCTGCAGGACGTATCACTACGCCAAAACCTGATTGGCTGGAGACAGCTAATTAGGGGCTAGAACCAACCCCGAAGTTCAGTTCGCGCCGGATGACGATTTCGTGTACTGCGACCGTTGAAGAATACGTCTTCGACTCGGAATTGGACTGTAACTAGTTTGTGAGCGTGTTACCACGAACCTTTGTGGAAAATTAGAAGTGAACTTTTTTTTGCCCCAATTAGGAGACTTTTTTCGTTATTGTTACCTTTCGTTTGTATGTTCAGTCTTGTGAACTTACATCAAATAAAATTTGTGTTTGTGAGAAATTGCAAATTGTCTGTCACAACACTTCCGCGTCGTTATAATATGAATATTGTGATTCCTTAAGATATAAGGCAGTAAATTGTTACACAGCCGCAGGTGGTTTCGCTGAGCGAACCAGGAGGCAAAAATTAAGGCGACACTTTGTGGAGTCAGAGAGGAACAAAGTGAACGGGCAGAGTGGACGGGTGCTCCAAGAGTAGGTGGGGCTATTGGAGACAGTTGAAATACTAGTAGCGACAGCGGTTGTCACTAAAACATCCGATCTTCGGTTATATCGATTTCTTGTGTTTCATTTTTTTTTCAACGCCAGATTAACCTGAGTCTTGAAACCGTTAAGAACAACTGCTTTCCTAAACAAACGATTTTCGGTTTTTATTCCTATTATTTCCAGTCATAAACGCATAAATCGAGCAAGGGTTGAAATACTTTAATTCCATCAGTTTCAAGCTACATGTAACGAAAATATTACATTAAATAGGCGCACAATGGAGACATAGACCGTCCATCAACTGCTGCTTTTCTCGAAATGTGGTAAGTGCTTCTGTAATCTCCCTCTTACTAATCGGCCTATCCTGCTTGCGATATAAAATATGGCCGTGGATGTCGTGTATGCTTAATGGACTTTTCTAATTGGATAAGGCTATCTTACTCGCAGAAGTGATACCAATAAGTAGGAGGAAAGTGCACAACCGACCCTTCTGATGAAAAGTCTACTAAAAATAAAAAAGAAATTAAACCGAGCAGGGTTGTAATATAGAAAATCAAACTAATTTTCTGCATTCACTCACGAACAACACTGGACCGAAAGGGGTACCACTGTTCATGAATCCAAAAGTTACACTAATCAACAAAAAGAAAATAGTTAACGGTCGCTAGCCCGCTAGGGCAATTTACATCCAAAATCCTTAACAAGATAATGGGAAAGAAAAACATATTATTTAACACTGACGTGCCAACTGAAGGTTGTCACGTTTTTTGACACTAATTTTAAGTGAGTATGTAATGATAAAGAAAACTGTGAAATCACTCATACATTATGTTTGGAATTAAGTTTTGAAAAGGGCAATATATGTTAGTACTGAACTTCGTTACGTGAACAATGACTTTCAGTGACCTCAGCGTGATGTAATCAAAGAAATTTAGGGAAAAAGGAAGCACTTTTTACTTTGCCGTTACTGATTTTGCAAATTGGATTTCTTATTATTGCCTGAACAACTGAGCCTTTTTTTACTGACATTAACAGAATTAAATACTACAATACGTACCAAACCATACAGCCATGTGCTCCAAGCTATATGTAAAATAAATAAAAGTTCCGCACTCTTAATCTGTGCATTTATTTAGATTTGGTTTTTTTCCAGTGATTGATTCTCAAACTTGAAAAATGAAATTGCTTTACTTAGTCATATACTGAAGCCTCTGTTGTACAGCAGTTAACTGAAAGTAGACTGAGGCTAAAATTCTTAAAAGACAATTTATTCATTTATAAACTAGCTGTAACTATTCAATTTGTTTCTTATAACACTCAGTTAGCATATTAGGAAAAAAGAGAACAAGGATCCTGCTTGGTAACAATGTCTAGGGTCAACGACGTCACAATCGCCCTGAGTTTAAGTGGTTATTATTTAAATAAATCTTATCAATCAAATCGTATTCAGTTGTGCTCCTGGGTTAGCTGTTAATACTTTCTACCAATGAACAGTCTTACTTCAGTGCTGTGCATACGACGAAACTCGGAGCCGACGACGAAACTGTGTTGTTGGAACTGCTACTGTTGTTGAAGACGGTAGTTTATTGTGGAGCCACGGCTAATTACAGGAACGGGCAATCGTAATTAATACAGCCTCTTCCTCCCGTCCACTGTTCGTACTCCTGCTCTAGACATCTGGCCGGCGCGCGTATATAATGCCGCCTAGAATGGTACTCTCTACTGCGAGAGCGAACACCACACTTTCGCACACTACAAGAGCTGCAACCCGTCTCTCACGCGCTCTGCGCAACAACCCCGTACCCGAAGATTTTACAACGCACAAGCACTGCATTATCGTTGCTAGTCGATGCAAATAACAATTCCTTTGGATTTTTCCCAGAGCTTATAAGTTGCACAGTAAGACATAGATAAATCCATTGAAACGTCCACAGACTTCTACTTAAATTTACGCATACAGTGAAGCAATGTTCTTACTTATTAAAATAATGCTTTTAAATTACAAATATTTACATACAAGTTAGAAAAAATATATATATATATCGGTAGCAGGTGCCATGCATCCTGCATTTTCGGTGTTACACTTCAACACTGCAAAAGTCCCCTGTGTTCCCTGTTGACTCTGATTGTTTGGTACTCTGCTGAAAGATAACGTTGTATTTGAGGATCATCCCACTATTTTGACATTAAGTTAGTGAGTGCTAAAGGGCGAAAACTGAGACTGTAGAACTATTTTTCACATTAATTAGTCCAGTTTGAAAAGCTACAAGCACATAAACGCATAATATGTAGACACAGCAACAGATCAGCTACTTTCCATTTTTATTGTCCGAATGGATTCTTAAGTTTCAGGTTTTTTCGGTATACGATGTCGCAAGTTTGTTGTAGCTCCTCCCATTCTTAATCTTTTTAAAGCAAATGTACTTCACTGATGAAGCTTGTCGTAAAATGGACCCATTCAAATGCAACTAATGTCCGACAACATCAGCAATGAACTATCATACAGGCCAGATGGGATAAATCTCGCACACTACATGTACACACGTACTATGCAATAGGTCGTCCACATTATTGTCGAAACAATGCTGTACGAATTCCTATGCTATGTGTTTGTTGCTCGTTTGTGTCGATATTGCCATTACAGCAGCTTTTTCCATCTTCTGTTATAACACAATGTTACAAAGCAATGGACACTTTATGAAGAACAGTTATTCTTTTTCAAACGGTGGTTTATTTAAAAACTGCTGCTTTGGCTAATTGATATTTAGGCTTTTCCCGGTTATTAGTAAAAATTATAAAAAAATACCTGTTGCAACCGAGACCAAATAAATTCCCCAAAATACCAGTTACTCACAATTAAAATACCCGTATCAGTTTTAATCAGTCGGTTTCTCACATCCGTAAATAGCATGAGAGAGCTGTTCCTCTCGCTGCAGAATACATCCTTCTAGTGGCTACCCCCCACACCACCCCACACCCACCCCCAACTTCCCTTCAATTGAAATTTTTGTCGAAGGCAGTTCGAGTCACAGCACCAATGATTCTGACTTCCTCTGTCAAGCAGGCTAACTCCAGTTGATATAGTTAACAAATGGACGGCAAACACTCAATCACACACACTTTTCTCACATGCACTGAGAGCAAATACTGAGTAAGGAAGAACTGTACAGTGCATAACATCAGTTGCATACATGGAAGAAGGTGCAGGAAGTCGGAGCAACTGCACACAGAAGGAATAAGGGGACGTAAATGAACGAGAACAAGTGAGGCAATAGGTAGAAAAGGGAGAAAAATAGACGATTATGGGGAAACTAGAAGCCATTAAGTTAGCAGCACGGTCTGACCAGATGTTAAGAGGAGGGACGAGATAGAATATCGCCTATTGAAATGCAGAATTGAGTCAATAAAACGTCCACAACAGTTCAATGGGGTGGTGTTCGTTTCTCTCTTCCAGCACTTCCAGCAGTTTTCGCAATTACACGTAAGGTTAATTTGTGGTGAAAAGGAGGGTGGCGTATTATTCTCTGACATTACGTTAGCTCTCGCCTAAGTAAGCATAGCTCTGAGAAGTAATACTCATTGCAAATCCGAGAAAAGGGACATGAAGTAACGGTTGAAACGGAGTTAGACATGGTTTTTCAAGAAGAAAACTAAAAACAAAAAATGTACAGAAAAGTATTAAATTTAAGAAGCAGTCCAAGGAAGCTAAAATTTTCTGTATATATGACACCAAATGTAAGGAGAGCGACGGGCTCCAGGTTCCTTTAACGGTGTCACTGACGCATAACGGCGGGCCTGAAATTTGGAATGCCAAGGGGAGTTCATTTACCGTGCTATAAGTATTATCATGCCAATTGTTTTGAACGTATGTAAATGAATAGTCTGCTGCTTGAAGAAGAGTGCTCACAATTGCGCGGCCATAGTTTGTCCCTGTGTTTTAGTGTACCACAACAGTTCCTGATCGCAGATATTTGTTTATTCAATTACCGCTTTCAATCATAACGATAACGTTTGCACTGATAGATTAATATCAGCAAGAAATCAACAAAGCAAATAAAATACCTGGCAACAAAAGGCACTGTCACATTGAGTAAAAGTTCGATAGCCGGCCGGTGTGACCGAGCGGTTCTAGGCGCTTCAGTCTAGAACCGCGCGACCGCTACGGTCGCAGATTCGAATCCTGCCTCGGGCATGGATGTGTGTGATGTCCTTAGGTTGGTTAGGTTTAAGTAGTTCTAAGTTCTAGGGGACTGATGACCTCAGATGTTAAGTCCCATAGTGCTCAGAGCCATTTGAACCATTTTTAAAAGCTCGATAAAATGGCAAACACTCACGTCTCTGTCGGGTCGTATCTGGCTTACTATCGCTTCAAGCGTACATCGAAAGTCTACTTACAAACTTTCAACAACCAGCATTAAGTGGTAACGTGCGCAGAGTCATTAAAGCAATCATTTACCCTGGCTCCACACGTGACAGGAATGAAAAAAAAATCCTGTCTTGTACCTCACATTTATATGCAAAGTACGTAAACATATTAGATAATGGCCGGCCAGAGTGGCCATGCGGTTCTAGGGGCTACAGTCAGGAATCGAGCGACCGCTACGGTCGCAGGTTCGAATGCTGACTCGGGCATGGATGTGTGTGATGTCCTTAGGTTAGTTAGGTTTAATTAGTTCTACGTTCTAGGCGACTGATGACCTCAGAAGTTAAGTCGCATAGTGCTCAGACCATTTGAACCATTTTTTTAGATAATGCCACTATAGCAAAAGAAACGTCTTCTTGCAATTTTGTCATATGACGACGTGGTTGGAGACCGTGACTGTTATTTGAAGACAAATGTTTGAAGGAGAGTGTATAAACCGTCTGAAGATGAATCATAACGATTCTAAATCGGTAACGGTACCCTTTGAATAAAGGAACTGAAAGTAAATTTGTGGCTGGTTGCTGTCCCAACACCATCAACGCTGTCTTCTTATTGAAACGCATGCTAATGAGTATATGAACAAATTGTTTAAAGCACGTTAATCTCGAAAAAAATTCCAAGAATTTAGTACTTATCAGTTAGCCTCATTAACTTCCTGTCCTACAGCAATAATATAAGCAATCGAAGAATTGGAAGGCGACAACTGTCAAGTACAAATGGATTACATAACCCACACTTTAAAAATAGTAAAGCGCAATAGATAGCCTACATTTTTGGCAGACGAACTAAAAATTAAGTAAAAAATCATTTATAGTGGACATTGTGTTTTACAGAATCTCGACTTACGGATTTAAAATGTTCAGAATACAAAAACACTTTAAATTAGTTGTTTGTAGTTTAGCCCTTGTATATCCTACAGAATCCGTTTAAAATACATAGTATTTTCACAAATATTTCATAACTGATGTACTCAGTAATGTCACTGTCATTGTTAATTCATCTTTTTTCAAGGTTATTTGAAACTGTAAACCGAACAAAAATATTGGTCGTTATAAAAGTATCAAGGACTTAACATTAGTGCTTCAAAACGTCAGGAGTACATATACATTCAGTGATCTATCACAGGATAGAAAATATCTTGTGGAATTACGGAACTTCTTGTTGGGCAACTGTTTGTACCCCATGGAAAAGTATTTACTTGATACTAGTATATTGCTTCGTAATAGATTAGTATTAGCACTGTTGTTCCGTAGTATTTAATTTATTGTGTTGTATTACATTGTTGTATTGATTTCACGTACCAGAGGTCAATCCCTATACGATTCATCGAATGCGACTGAAGTAAAGCGGCAGATTCCCTCTTAACACTACTTTGTACGAATATCCGTGGAAATGGGTTGTTGGAAACGAATCCACTAATAATACGGAGCATCAAAGAATAAACAAAACTCAAGTTCACCCTGCTGAATGCAATGTAACCACTCTGCGATTTACTAAACCTGACAAACGGAATTGCAAACAGCACGGGAAATCGTCTGATGCCAGTAATTACGGATATCAAACAGACTTTAACGTCTTCCAAAAAGAAAAAAAAAATATTCAAATGTGTGTGAAATCTTATGGGACTTAACTGCTAAGGTCACCAGTCTCTAAGCGTACACACTACTTAACCTAAATTATCGTAAGAACGAACACACACACCCGTGCCCGAGGGAGGACTCGAACCTCCGCCTGGACCAGCCGCACAGTCCATGAGTGCAGCGCCTCAGACCGCTCGGCTAATCCCACGCGGGTAAGTCTTCTAAGACTGGTTAATAAGATCGGAATTTGACATGACAGTAACTTAATCAGTTCTTCTCGTTTCCACATTATTAGTCGAAATCCGATTACAGAGAAATAGGCATAAAATTGTATTAGCAAGATTTACGCTATTGGTTACACTTTTACTTACACTAGAAAACCCTTGTTCCTGGTATCCACGCCCCTCTGTTAGGAACGTCGTGCGTTAAATACGTTTCAACCATAAGAAGCAGACTGTTCTCTGCAGAATGTTTAACTGAATCCGTATATGAATAACTTTTCCCTTATTATCACTTAGTGCGAAATGCATTTCAGCATAATGTAAGTTTCGTGAAGAAACACACGACATAGTACGGGCAAAGAGAGATTTTTGATAAGATGTCAGCACTGAAGGAACTTAAGAAAGGAAGCAAGAAAAACTACACTGGAAAAATAATGAGAAATTTATCTGAAACGTAGCAAAATGATAAAAATATAGAAACAGGAAAGAGACAGGCAGGGGAAGAAGACTGAACTCAGTAGAAAAGATAATCTGTAGAGATAACTTAAAATTGATGTGCAGTCTGTGTCTGCACAAAACTTTCGTTCATTGTTTGCACCGCCTCGCCTGCGTTTCATCCGAGGCGGCTCGGCTGTACTCAAGCTGACGAGAAACGAAATGCAAACCTGTTGCTGACGACACCCGCGGCTCTTTGAAGGCCCAATTACTCTCGCTTATCCACCGCTGAGCCAATCAGCTAACAGCAGCTACTGCCTCCATCTCCCGGATTAACGCTTTGTCTCGTAAAACACGGCACGCGTAAATCCCCGCTCGCGTCTGCTGTCAAAGCACTTTCCTTGTTTGTCGCTCCCTGCTCTTCTGGAGAAAATTACAGTGGAGCCGTAGGCTGTATTGGAGATCATCACATGCTGTCTGTAAACAGCTTTTAAAGGAAAGATCCCCATGAAAACGTTCCCCATTTGGTTTCAGCCGACAACTCCCACAGTGATTTCACTGTATGGTATCAAGATCGAAACATCCAGGTAAATGAACAATTTACTTCCTTCTCCTCCGGTTAAAACTTTTGTTATATTCCATTCCTTTATCTTATTCAAACTATAAATGGTTGAAATGGCTCTGAGCGCTATGGGACTTAACTTGTGAGGTCAACAGCCTCCTAGAACTTAGAACTACCTAAACCTAACCAACCTAAGGACATCACACATATCCATGCCCGAGGCAGGATTCGAACCTGCGACCGTAGCGGTCGCCCGCTTCCAGACTGTAGCGCCTAGAAGCGCTCGGCCACCGCGCCCGGCAAACTGTAAATGAAAAGTAGGTATTTATATTTAACTACATGTGAGACTTTGGCATCTCATTTACTCTGTAACCTTGGAGCTTCTAACGGAAATAGCACTATATAGTGGTCTTTACAAAAACGCAAACTAAATGATGTTAAAATTTCATTATATGATATAAATTGCATGTAAAATAGCGACTACTTTAATTTATTGTTAATATAGTACAGCTTTATTCAGCCACTGTCTTCCATGACCCTTGCAAAACATCTCGCATCAATTTAAGTATCACATCGTGTCCTCTATCTGCCCATCATATGATAACAGTTTCTTCATAGCTCGCTGACCAACTGTATCGCTAGCTTTTTGTGTTCTCATTTCGTTTATTTATTTAACCTTATGACAAAACTGTCTTCGGACTTCCTCTTACGTCGGACCAAGCGTTTAAGGAAATGAAATTTCTTGGGTGTAAGCGTACTTAAATAATTTTACTAATTTTAATATAGTAATACCATGTGTAACAATAATATCTGGAGTCATAGCAATGAAACATTTGTCATCATACAGGAAGTTAGATTTATTTAAAATAATAATACGGAATAGTGACAGCGTATTTGATTAATAATCAAAACAGCATGTGCCCCAGATCGTACAGCCACTGCTTAAATTTTGAATAAAAGTCACCAGCAATGGCAGAACTTGAAAACGTATGTAACACCGAAAATGCAGTTAAGATACCTTCTGCACCATCTAAAATTTTTCGCCGTTTACTAGCTGTTGATAACTTCTAATATACTGCTGTTTATGAATCAGTAAGCTTAATTACAGAAACTATATTTAACCCTTAATTGATGTAATAGTGTATTAATTTGTGAAAGTATACAGTTGATTGTAATTATAATGTCAATATAGTAAATTGCTGGATAATCGCCAAGGGAACTTCGTGTAAGTGTATCGATAGCAACGACGAAACGGCAGTAGCTGTGTCGTTGTTTAACTTTGTGTCTGGAGACTCTCTGTCACGCTGCCAGCAGAGAGAAGACATAACAGTTAAGAGTCTTGAAAGACTGCAAAAGTATGTGTGGGACACTCCCTCAGACGCGTTGTGCCGTTACGACTGCGCCAGTGAAGGCGCACCTACTGTATTAACCAGCGAGTATTCAGAGCACGTTAGGAGTGGACAGGCGGAGCAAGCTGCAGTTCTAGCTGTTGCCTGTCCCATAGCTGTCCGTGGCTCTGGAGACGACTCGTGGTTCTCAATCAGCGGCAGCGGCAGCAGCAGCAGCAGCAGTAGCTCAGCATTGTCGTCGGCTACATTCTTTGTCATCCGCTCACTTCTGTATTGCATAATAGAGGCTTAAATCATCTGCTATTTTAAGTATTAACTTCACTCACTGAAAGCAACGTAAAACTTCACTGGCAAAAGTAATAACGGAATAAGCCACACAAATGAAGGGTGTGCAATTTCATTTGTTCTGTATTTAACTTAGCGAGTGACTTCTGCTCCCTTGGAACGTATTTTATTGTTCTTATGTTGAAATGAAATCAATTGCTCACTTGCTTAAAGTAAATTCAATTCAGTCTTTCAATAATTAGAAGTTCATTGCTTGCCTTAAAGAAAATTGTGTATTACTTTACGCTGAGGTTTTTGAAAGCCATTTTCTATGTAATCAAGTTTCAATTATAGTAGGTCATATATGTAATGAAAAACTTCATTTAACTTTGCTTCAAAAATTTGGTACTTCACAGTAAGTAACTGCAAACTCATTGCTTCTTGATTCATTTACTTTCTCGTGAACTGTGTTGTGGACAACCTTCTGTTGCCACACCAGTGATTATTTTCTTAATTTTCTTTGCCATTTTCGTTCTTAGGATTTTGGATATTCTTTGTCCTAGTGGCCTGGGGACCTTTTAATAACCGCTTTTTGGCTGATCAACGTAATTAAGACAGTATCAGCAAATAGTGTATCTTTTCCTTTTACAACATGGCCATGTGTTCATTTTTTATACAAGTCTTTCAAGAGGCATATTTTATGTTCTTGTATGCAGCATCAAATATGTGATATTTCAAAAAGTTTTAAGGCCAAGCCCTACAGTAGACGGCAATTCCTTTTATATAATGTATTTTAAACAATGATTAAATGGATGAAAAGTACTAGACAGAATTAACGACATCCACATTGGCTGTATATAATGTGATTCTACGTGAATATGCTTGACTGAAATTGTTTGTAGATATTTGCTGTAATTATACTTATGTAATGTTACTATCTTCGTTCCAGACACAATGTCTAAATATTGTTAATGGGTACAATATCTTCCGCAGAAGGCGGTTGTAAAACCTTCAAAACCAAGGTCAATGTTCAATAAAGCCGTATTTTGCTACTAGTTGGCTGTTATTTCTAATCTACTGAATCTCTTGACATGTAATTGCCTTAAAGCACAATAAATGCCTCCTCTTTTGCAACTAACTTCACCTGCAGCTTTTAGGATGTTTTATAAATCTTTTTAACACACAATTAACGTAGAGTAATGAAATTTTGGGAATGCATTTGCCTCAGGAACATATTTAAGTGTATAACATGGCAGGATCACACGTTAATGTAAGCGCGAATTATGCCATTACAAATGTGAAATGCTGTTTCATTAACAATCGGTGTAACCGCTAGAATGTTGAATGCAAGTACGAGTATGCAGGCGTACATGCATTGTGTTGTACAGGGACAATGTGCCGGATGTCTATTTGTGCGACGAAGTCCCAGCATGTTGCACTTGGTCTGTCAGTACAGGGACGGTTAGTGATGTTTCACGAAGATGCTGGAGTTGTCCGATGATGTCCCATATGTGCTCTATAGATCTAGTGATCCAGTAGCCCGAGGCAACATGTTGATGCGCTGTGGACCCATTTCGGGCTACAACAGCGGTATGCGGGCTTGCGTTATCCTGTTGGAAAACACCCCCTAGAATGCTGTTCGTGAATGGCGGCAAAACATGCCGAATCACCAGACTGACGAACAGACTGGCAGTCAGGGTACTTGGGCAACCACGCCAGACCACACGTCCAGGTGTACGCCATTATTTCTAGAACGCAGACATGTCGGTTGTAGGCCCTCAACTGGCCTCCAACTAACCAATACGCGACCACCACTGGCACTGAGGGACAGCCAGGTTCCATCAAAAGCATAACAGACCTCCACTCTGTCCTCCAATATGCCTGTCACTTGACCACTCTCAAGTCGCAAATGACTGACGGTGGTATGGGGTCAGAGGAACGCACGTCGCAGCGAGTCTGTCCCGGAGATGTCCTGAAGTAATTTTTAACAGCTGATTGTATCACTGTGGTGCTAACTGCGGACCACATTGCTGCTGCAGATGCAGTAGGATCCGCCAGAGCCACAAGCAGAACACAATGGTCTTCCCTCTCGGTAGTGCGACGCGGCCGTTCGGAGCCCGTTGTTCTTGCGACCGCTGACTCATGTGAGCACAGCTGCCTGCAGTCATGTTGAAGCCGGCCGGGGTGGCTGAGCGGTTCTAGGCGCTACAGTCTGGAACCGCGCGACCGCAACGGTCGCAGGTTCGAATCCTGCCTTGGACATGGATGTGTGTGATGTTCTTGGGTTAGTTAGGTTTAAGTAGTTCTCAGTTTCAGGGGATTGATGACTTCGGAAGTTTAAGTCCCATAGTGCTCAGAGCCATTTTTTGAATCATGTTCAAACTTCCCCTTTGAATGTAAAGAATGAGGGTGCTGGAAAACTCTCACGCTATTTGATTTTCACACAGCTGAACAAAACTGAACGCACTCAGACACTTCTCTGTTTACTTATTCTGGTCATCACTAAACTGACAAACAATATTTTTAGCGCAACGCAGTGTCACTTTTAATAGTCCCTACAAAAGAATGGCCCTGACTAACAATAACCTATACCTTTCATGAATCACTTACCTCACAAAAACCTTCGTTACTCGAACTACTGCAATACAGCGAGCGCCAAAGCCACTAACTACTGATAGGCATAGTTAGCAAATAAAAGATTTTGATAGAGAACAAAACAATGTATTTATCTTAATAGTGTTCAAAGGTCATAACATATATACATATATATCAATTCATGACATCGAGTTTGCCCAAATTCTTATTTACGGACACCTCCAAGTCGTCCGTTCATAATAACCTCTCAAAACTCTGCTCACGTCCAACTGCCCAACGCTACGCGCTGTTCACAACCAACTGCCCAACGCTACACTAGCGACTATTCCAACAATGAGTCCAACCAGCCACACAGACTGCACACAGCGCAGTCAGCGATTTTCTTACAGAGCACTACGTGGCGTTACCAACATAAAAACTTAAACAGCCTACTACAAGACCTCGTTCAAATGTAGTGATGTGTTGATAATGGCGTCATTGTCGTCTTAAAAGCATTCTTCACCAACATCAGTTCACCACGTCGACTCTCAAAGGCAATTAACGCTTACGCCGTTACTGTGTGAATTTAAAAGAAACCTGGTAGCTGTATAGACTCATACATAAACCGTCAAATGTATAAACACACCTACCAACTTCCTTTTATGTCATACAACTATTACTCGGTGTTGCATTTTTTTCCGTCATTGTATTTAATTAGCACTGTCCACGCTCGTCTTGATGCAGAACCCGACGAACCATCTACAGTAAATGCTGTACAGCAGAGGCTGGTAACCGGAGGACCTCGCCCAGCAGACTGTAACAATTACCAACTGGATCTGAGATGCCTGATGCCGAATCGGATGGTTTTCGAGTTTTTGGCATTGGTTGATACATAGAAGAAACTGTTTCTCAATCTACAGCGCTGATAACAACTTCCCATCATCAGCGCGAGCACCTCCCAATATACTACTTGGAGAGCCACGTGCAGCCAGCGGCGAGGCATAGAGAGGCAGGGCCACGGCTCGCGTTGTCTGTCCCGCTTGCATTGTCCCTGCTCCACGTGTTTTTCACTGTCGACTGTCGTCATCTTACTCCTACGGCGCAAAGACACCATTCTTTTAACAGAGTTTCGCGAAGAATGATGCATACCTGCAATACTCGCATGTCAATCTAGCCTACAGGTAAGAAATCTGAGTCGCTTGGACGTCTTGCTTTAATTCACCCCAGTGCTATGTGAAGGAGGGGGGGGGGGGCGGCGGAAGACGGAGCGAATACCAAGAATGAACAGCACATGTTGTGTTTACTATCTCGTTTACAGACGAATCACACTTTTCTAACAACTCCTCCAACAAACAGAAGTCGAGCATTCGTCGTCCCTACAATCATCCCTATGTGCTCGTTCCAATTCAGACCGGTTTGCTTGTTACACCTAGACATTTAACCGGCACGGCTGTGACAAACTGCCTACTGCAAATAGGCAGTTTGTCAACAAGTGGCCACGAAAGCCTTAACAATTTTGTAGCACGACCGTGTTAAGCAGTGATGTGGTAAAGCTGCATTCGAACATTACGGGGTTGTTGCATTTCAAACGGGGTCGCACATTACACCTAGACATTTAACCAACAAGACTGTGTTAGGCAGTGATGTGCTGAAGCTGCATTCGAACATTACGGGGATGTTTCCTTCACTCCTACTCGTCCACATTAAATGACATTTAGATCAGACTGCCATTTAACACGCCAACTAGAAGTGTTGTCTCACACAGTCACTCAACGACGACGCTGCAGCACCATCAGCAAACAGCCACAAATTGTTGTTCATCGTGTCAGTCAGATCATTTGTATGTATGGAAAGGAGGAAGTATTCCTTAACAAGTCTTCGAGCAACTTGCAGATCTTGGAACCTAATCCACATGCTCAGACCACCGTTAAAAGTCTACAGTGGGGCGCAGTGTCAAATGATTTTCGGAATTCTAGGAATATGGACACAGCTTACAGCCATAAGCTATAAAGTTTTCTGTAAGGGGATAACTGACAAGTTCAGAAGTGACCATGTGAAGGAATCCACATAGTTTCACTATTGACTGTTAATACTAAGAGTGATACGAAATTGAAATGCGAATGTAAGATTAGGATTTGTTGTAAGTGCTTTGCGCGCGATTTCTAGAGTAGGCCCACGACTGTAAAAACACATGTCAATAATTGGTAAATTCAAATAAAGTGCTCAGAGATTGCTTTACAGGCATTTCTACAAATTCTCAACTAAATAAGATAAGGACTGTTTGACCTAAAGTTGCGTTAGGTGTTATGCGTAACACTCTAGGCAGCTTGCGTCAAGTGTAATGCATCAAGAGTCAGGCCAAGCATCATGAATTAGGTGTTAGCCGCTCTGCGTTCGGGATTAACTGTTACTGGTGTATGGTATCCTACTGTGCTTGCAAAGTGTGCGAAATCCTACATATAACACCTTTTTTCTCAAATATTCCTGGAGGGGATAGGCATGTATTTTAATGAACTGTACAGACATTTAGGATGCGGTAATGTTTAATTTTAAGCCTCATTGTGCTTCCGGAGTATATCAGAGGCATACACAGATAGGAAAGCTTTTGGTAGTGGGGCGACGGAGGTCTACTCTTAAGGGGTCTGTGGTGTTCACTCTTGGGCCAGGCGCTTTGACATCGTAAATAAAGTTTCCGACCCTTCAGAGGACGGGCGGTTGCGACGTCCTCCGGAAAGTAATCACTTGGTTTGATCTGAGAGAGGTAGAATATTCGACTAATCGATAGTACACAATGCGGAAGGGTATAATTATTCCCACAGTTGTGTGCTAGTGTTTCGATTCCAAATGAATCACAAGGGAGACTGAACAGTCCTCAAAAAATCTCGTTCTACGTAATCACAGGTTGGATAACATATTAATATTGAACACAACGGACAGTAAAATGGCTAACAATATTACACGAAAAATTTACTCCCACTCTAGGAAACTACACGCTCGAGTGGAATGATAGCTGACCTGGCTTTCGAACGTCGCTGCTGCTCAGATATTCGTCCATCGTGAATACGGTCATGAAGTATTTTCTCACATCCTGCAAGTTTACCTTCAATTCTCCTTATAATTTTATGCTGTTGTTTCATCATAGTGCAACATGAACCCCATCCTGGTGTTACTCGAAGCCTATTACTATGCGTAATTTTTTTATCAAAACAGTTATACTGAACACTGCAGTCTTCATCATAGATCACGAAGCAAAGACTTACTCTGGTTGCTTGTATTTTGTTTTGGATACTGAAAACAAACGTCTTTTAACCAACAGAGCTACTGCTAAACAATTACAGATGTTGTACTGTTCATGAGCGTTCACTTTGCCACTGCCAAGTTGCTACAGTGTAAATTCTGCGTTGACTGTAGAAGGCTGTCGTTTCATGAATTATTGTTTCCCACAACGAAAACCATGAATATGTGTGAACTGTTGTTTTTACAAATATCGTAAAACAATAGCAAATAGGTAACGACTGTGATTTCCTCTTGCTGTATTGATCATCTTCCTGGGCTGTTTACTACATAAATTAGTTTCTAGCTTCAACTTCTATGAATACAACTTAGTAATTCACTCGTCGCTGCAGACTTGAGTTTCACACCAGTAACTCTACTTGCTAGTCGTGTTTCTAAAGACAGTATACCTTACTAGCCAAATTTTAATAGAACTGCATTAGAAATTCAGTGGTATTTGTAGGAGTTAGTGTAAGACACTGTTACAGATCACATTATTGTTTTCATTTATCTCTTTAAACTGAGTAATAAAGGTCCACACTAGAAGGTCAGTGAGTACCGAAATCCCAATAGTATATCTTACAATCTCCTAATAAGTACGAAATAAAACTAGTCGGTGGAACTTGTATCACTATTGTGTTACTCGATTTCTTAAACATAGTTGAACTTCTAAGACTTCGCAAAACCACCACATAGTATTTGTATATTATCAGCAGCACACCCACATTTCTTGTAGCTCACTCATTAATACATGTGTTCAAGTGACGTATCAATGATTACGTTTCACTGCCCCAGTTATTGCAAAAATATTCACTTCACTCTCACGTTTTAAAACAGTAAAATCGATAGGCGGGTCACTGCTCTTGTCACTTTGCCAAGTCTTATAGACACAACTGAACTTTGAATACAGCACAATTAAACATAAATGCAACTCATAGAAACTTGTTATCCTACAAAATTATACAGCATTCTAGTTCTATTCTCGTCGAAAATGTGGTACTGCTGCTACTCTTTTATGATACAACAGTACAACGAAATCAGTAACCACCGAAAACTTATGCACAGAAGAATAAATGAAACAGACTGCATCTTCAAAGCAGATCAATGTTGGCGGAACAGTAACACTGAGAATTAAGAGGTGGCGGAGCTTGCGTATCATATAGTTTTAGTTCATCCACAATTACAGCGACAGTTGAATTTCCGCAATAACAGGAGACACGGTGCGTACTGAATATCACACAGCACCGTATATTTGAAGTTAAAAAAATTGCAAGTATGTGGGTAGAAAATAAATGTTTGGGTAGCATACATTTATTTTCTATTTTATTCTTGAAAAGCTTACTTAGGTGTAATTTTAGATGGAAAAGGAACGTCGCATTTCATTGTTCAACAACCAAGTTTTATTCTAACAAGCTGAAACATTACCTTTCTGTAAAATGTAAACATTCACGACCAGAAGTGTCACAAATAACAAAATGTTCCGGACTGTTATGACGCGCTCAAATGGATTATATATTAAAACACAACTTTTCATCTACATTTGTTGAGGACATATTCAAGGGGGTAGAAGCTTCTTCGAGTGTTCGATTCACAACATGTCTCGCTATTCACTGTAGCAAAATTCCGTTTACACCTGCTTCCACGTAGTGACGTGACGTTACATGTTTCAAATACCAGAGCACAATTAAAGAAACTTTTACTTGTCAGTGACACCTCATCAGACGAAAGTGCCTCGTTCTTAAGTTTTGCACACGAGTGTAATTAACCATCACACTTTGTGTGCATTTATTGTTCCCGTAGCTCCTACATCTCACAGTAAGTCTGCAGTGGCCCGAAAACAGTTAAAAGCACATAAAAAGTCCTCAAAAGCAAATAGTTGTGTATTATAACCACATAAACCAGCAATTAGTTTTCTACTTTTCGCGAAATGCATAGTTTTTCGATCCCGTACACTTAAAACAATTTGAAACTTCTTGAACCAATTTGAAATCTGCAAAAAGACTAAGGTTACTATTAATATTGTCTATCAACTCATTAATACACACTGCTAAGCAAAAACATTATGAACACACCGCGATGTTGGATACCACCTGGTTGCATTACGGACACGTGACGGGGTAACAGAAGCATGCAAGCGCAGCAGACACGGACGGGGGATTACCCTAACGAAGACATGGCCTGCAAATGGGGAAATCAATTGAGACGAGCACCTTTGACTAAGGGCAGTCTTTTATCACGCAAAGCGTGTGAACAAGTGTCTCGAAAATGGCAAAGATGGTCGAATGTTCACGTGCTACCGTCGTGAGCATCTACGGAAAGAGACAGGACGATGAAACTACCAGTAGGAACTAAATGGTTGGATGTCCACGATTCCTCACAGAACATGTGGTTCGGAGACTTGTCTGCTCTGTAAAGTAGAACAGATGGTGATTCGTGGCATCTCTGCCGACAGAGCACAATGCTGCTTTTGGAGCACACCGTTCATTGTACATTGTTGAACGGGGAGTTCCGCAGCAGACCACCCCCACGTGTTCAGATGTTGACACAATGACACCGTCAGTTACGATTGCAGTGGGGGTGGGATCATCGGGAATCGACAGTCGATCAATGGAAACGTGTCGGCTCTTAGGGTGAATCAGATTGTTGCTGCACTAGGTCGATGGTGGTTTCCCCAAACGCCGCCATCGAGGTCATCGACGCCTCGTAACGTGCAGTACGCCATGGATGTGGGCTGGTGGGAGCAGTACTACGCTTTGGGAGACATTCTTCTACCCTTACATGGGAGATGTGGTAGTAATAGAAGACACCCTGACAGCTGCGAGCCATCTGCAATCCCTTCAAGCTTGAAGTCGTCCCCGAAGGCGATGTCATCTTTCAGCTATGTAATTGTCCGTGTCTCGGAGGAAGAACCGCAGTACATTGGTTTGAGTAGTATTACAGAGAACTCACGTTGATGTCTCGGTGACCAAATCTGCCTGATTTAAATCCTCTGTAAGCAATCTAGGTGTATAAGCAGGCATTCGTAGTGTGGACACGGTTTCAGCAGAAGAAATCCGTATAGGAGTTGTAAGAGTGCTAGCTCGCGCAAAGCCTCCAAAAAGTAATTTAGCTGTGGGTGAGAGAAATGCTATAAGACGCCTGAATCAGGACGATAGTATTATTATTAAACCCGCCTGTAAGTGAAATGTGACGGTTGTTTTGAAGTAAAATTAATGACTTACTAGATCCTCCGGTGTATAGCAAACTGCGTAAAGACCCCACTGAGAGAGTTCATAAAAATGTTACGCGCTTGATGAAAAAGTCCTCCGTCGACCAGAGTTTGCAAAAGAGTTTGCCGGCCGCTGGTGGCCGAGCGGTTCTGGCGCTACAGTCCGGAACCGCGCGACCGCTACGGTCGCAGGTTTGAATCCTGCCTCGGGCATGGATGTGTGTGTTGTCCTTAGGTTAGTTAGGTTTAAGTAGTTTTAAGTTCTAGGGGACTTATGACCTCAGCAGTTGAGTCCCATAGTACTCAGAGCCTTTAGAACCATTAGAACCACAAAAAAGTTTGTTTAAGTCAGTTGTGCTACCTCCTAAACTTTATGGGCTGCCAAAGTTTCACAAAAAATATCTTCCTCTAAGACCTATAGTGAATGCTATTAGTTTGCCCACTTTTTCGATCGCCAAGTTCTCGACAACATTATTACGACTGTATGTAGGTGGATCGGTTTAGTATATCAAGACTCGACGCATTTTATCAGTAAATTAAGTGCACAGTGATCCTGTCGGAGGACATATTAATCAGATTTTATGCGGTATCACTATTCACTATGGTTACGCTAAATGAGGTGTTAACAACTGTTTAAATATACCGTCCCAAACACGTATTTGAAACGGAAAGATGAGTGGTATGAACAGACGGATGCCGTAACTATGGGGAACCCATTAAGCAAATTTATAGGGAATTTATTTATGGAAAAACTGTTGGAGCAACCATTTAAACTGCCAACAGGGGACCAAATATTAGGTTACACTACGTGGATAATACGTTTGTTTACTAGAGGCATGGCAGAGAGGGACTAGGTCGTTTTCACAACCATCTCAATGGGATTAACCCCAAGTTTTTGTTTACTACGTAGGAGGAGACAGGCGGAAGATAAAATTTTCTTGGTATGCATTTTTCAAGAAAGAAGATGTTAGCTCAGACCACACAATTGACCGAAACCCCACGTTCACAGGCCGTTACCTACACCGGAATTCGAACCGCCATTCACAACAAAAGGGAGGCATCATAAAAACGCTGGCTGAATCTTCGAACCAGTACTGCTTGACGCAGAATTAAAAATCCCACCAATGCATTGCTGAACAATGGTTATCTGTTTGCTGAGGTAAGAAGCGTCAGAAGAAAACGCTCTTAGCGATGCAGAAGCGTATGTGAAATCAAAAGTTTTCCAGCGTCTCATTAAGGACAAAACAGGCCCAATAGAAAAAAAAAAAAGTCTTGAAGAAACGGATCATCGTGCTAATCTACAAACTCACCTGGTAGACACAAATTTACCTAAAAGTGGTCAAGGGCGCCGGCACACCACCAAAGAAAGCAGTAATTTATACGATTCCACGTAGTTGGGGTGAGGTGCACGTCAGTACAACAAAAAGGACAGTCAGAAGACGACTAGAATAGCACAAAGGCAATTGCAGAAGGGGGACGACTAACAGACAACCTGCTGCGGAAAGTGATTTGCAGCCAGGAGACCACGACATTCATTCTGATAGGACCCAAGTACTGGCAGCCATAAGCGGATACCATGAAAGGCTGTACAGAGAGACCATAGAGATTATAAAACACCCAGGAATATCAATAGGAAGGAAGAGGGTGTGAAACTAAATGAATTAGGATTCGGGTGCTGAATAAGATGTGTACGAGAATGAAATTTTCACTCTACAGCGGAGTGTGCGCTGATATGAAACTTCCTGGCGGATTAAAAGTGTGTGCCGGGCCAAAACTCGATCTCGGGACTGGCGGAATTAAGGCTGTGAGGACGGGGCGTTAGTCGTGCTTGGGTAGCTCAGTTGGTAGAGCACTTGAGCCCGAAAGGAAAAGGTCCTGAGTTCGAGTCTCGGCCCGGCACACAGTTTTACTGTGCCAGGAAGTTTCAAGATGTGTACCAGTATTCCATCACGTGGTGATAGCAGCAGTGCACAACAGCAGTCGACAACGGCCAATTGCGCTCGGGTATTCAAAACTTATCTGATGATTGTGGTAGAAGGAGAAAGAGGAGTCGATAGGGAAGATATAGGGAACCAGTATTAGCACCAGAATTTAAAAGACTGCAAGTGCTGACAAGTGCGAGAGTTATCGCACGATCTGCTTGACAGCTCATGCTTCCAAGTTTCTGACTGGGATAACATACAGAAGATTGGAACAGAAAATTGAGGATGTGTTAGATGACGACCTGTTTGGCTTTTAAAAAAGGTGAGGGCACAAGAGAGGCAATTCTGACATGTTGGTTGAAGACTAAAGAAAAATCAAGATACATTCATAAGATTTGTCGACTTGCAGAAAGCGTTCGACAATGTAAAATAGTGCAAGATGTTCGAAATACTGAGGAAAATGGGGGTAAGCTATAGGAAGGGCCGGTTCATATATAATATGTACAAGTGATGAAGAATTGCGGGATATACTGAATGGAACGAACTGTCCAATGAGTACAGAAAATGGACTGAGAGTAAACTAAACCGCTACAGACATAATGGGCTCGACATGTACACTCTTTCGTACAGGGGGAATGCAGAAACTGATACATTGCACACTTGGGCCATGATTACACTGTTGTATGCGGAAAAACTCGACAAATTCATAGCACGACCCTCTTACATATTAACGCCAGCATGATAGCCTGTCTACCGCCAATGGTAGCGAACGGTATAGATCATAGACATTCAGAACACTCGAATTCTTGGGTAACATTAATTCAAACATTACCTCACCACGCATATCAACTACTGAAAACTTAAATCCAATGGCAGAAACTAGGAATATGAAATGCATGAAACTCTTCAATTGTTTTCTGATCTGTATACACCCACATACTGCATAGGTAGTTCCACTCATCTGATGAATACTGTACTTTATCTTCAATAGGTTGTGCCTTTTCTACCTTTATACCTACTTCAAAATCGCTGTTGTTCCTAAATTGTACTAAACGCTTTCTCTGAGAATTACTTTCAACAATTAGTTCATGAGCCCACACGAATTGTAAATGGTTGCGAAGACACACTTGACCTCTTATCCACAAATGATCCTGATCTAACAGAGAGCGTCATGACGGATACAAGGAATAGTGAATACAAGGTCATTGTAGCGAGGCTCAAAACCATATCAACCAAAACCTCTATAAATAAACGGAAAATATATCTATTTGAAACAACAGAAAAAAATTCGCTTGATGCCTTCCTAAGAGAGAGTCTCCATTCCTTCCAAACTAATTATGTAAGTGTAGACCAGATATGGCAGAAATTCAAAGATTCAATATCGACAGCAATAAATAGATTCATACCGCATAAGTTAATAAGTGGCGGGAGTTATCAACCATGGTACACAAAACACGCCAGACAGTGTTGCAGAAGCAACGGAAAAAGCATGCCAAATTCATAAGAACGCAAAATCCCCAAGATTGGCTAAGTTTCATGGAAACTCGAAATTTAGTGCTGACGTCAATGCGAGATGCTTTAATAGTTTTCACAATGAAACATTGTCTCAAAATATGGTAGAAAACCCAAAGACATTCTGGTCGTATGTAAAGTACACCAGTGACAGAAAACAGTCAATACCGTCACTGTGCGATAGCGATGGAAGTGTTACCGATAGTGGTGCCACTAAATACAGTTTTCCGTAATTCCTTCACGAAAGAAGACGAAGTATATATACCAGAATTCGAAACCAAAACAGCTGTTAGCGTGAGTGACATAAAAGTAGACATCTTAGGTGTTGCTAAACAACTCAATTCACTTAAGAAAGGCATGTTTCACGATCCAGATGCTATGCCAATTAGGTTCCTTTCAGAGTATGCAGACAGAATAGCTCCTTTCATAACAATCATATACAACCACTATTTGACGAACGGTCTGTTCCTAAAGACTGGAAACTAGCACAGGTCACAGCAATATTCAAGAAAGAAAATACGTGTAACCCATTGAATTACAGACCCACATCACTGATCTCACTTTGCAGTAGGATTTTGGAGCATATACTGTACTCGAACATTATGAATCACCTTGAAGAAAATGACTTATTGATACGTAGCCAACTCGGATTCAGAAAATATCGTTCTTGTGCAACACAGCTAGCTCTTTATTCCCATGATGTGAAGAGTGCTGTCGACAAGAGATCTCAGATCGATTCCACATTCCTAGATTTTCAGAAAGCTTTTGATACCGTTCCTCACAAGCGACTATTGATACCGCTCCTCACAAGCGACTATTAATCAAATTGCGTGCATGTGGAGTATCGTCTCAGTTATGTGACTGGATTTGTCATTTCCTCTCAGAGAGGTCACAGTTCGTAGTGATAGACGGTAAATCATAAAGTAGAACGGAAGTGATATCTGGCGTTCCGCAAGGTAGTGTCGAAGGCCCTCTTCTGTTAATGATTTACATAAATGATCTAGGTGATAATCTTACCAGCCTCCTTAGATTCTTTGCAGATAACACTGTAATTTACTGTCTAGTAATATCATCAGACGATCAATTCCAATTACAAAACGATCTAGAGAGAAATTCTGTATGTTGCGAAAAGTGGCAGTTGGCACTAAACAAAGGAAAGTGATAGGTCATCCACATGGGTACTAAAACAAATCGGATTAATTTTGGATACACGATAAATCGCACAAATCTAAGGGCTGTCATTTCGACTAAATATCTAGGAATTACAATTATGAGCAACTTAAATTGGAAAGACCACATAGATAATTTTATGGTGAAGGAGAAACAAAGACTGCACTTTGTAGGCTGAAAACTCAGAAGATGCGACATACCCAATAAAGAGACAGCCTACAGTACACTCGTCCGTCCTATGCTGGAATATTGCTGCACGGTGTGGGATCCTTTCCAGGTAGGATTGACGGAGGATATCCGAAAAGGGCAAAGAAGGGCAGCCCGTTTCGTGTTATCGCGCAGTAGGGGTGAGAATGTCAATGAGATGATACGCGAGTCGGGGTGGCAGGCACAGAAACAATGACGGTCTTCAGAATGAGATTTTCACTCTGCAGCGGAGTGTGCTCTGATATGAAACTTCCTGGCAGATTAAAACTGTGTGCCGGACCGAGACTCGAACTCGGGACCTTTGCCTTTCACGGGCAAGTGCTCTACCAACTGAGCTACCCAAGCACGAGTCACGCCCCGTCCTCACAGCTTTCCTTCCGCCAGTACCTCGCCTCCTTCCTTCCAAACTTTACAGAAGCTCCCCTGCAAGATCACTTGCCCGTGAAAGGCAAAGGTCCCGAGTTCCAGTCTCGGTCCGGCACACAGTTTTAATCTGCCAGGAAGGTTCAAGGACGGTCTTCTTTGCGGCGAGATCTATTTACGAAATTTCAATCACCAGCTTTTTCTTCCGAATGCGAAAATATTTTGTTGACACTCAACTACGTAGGGAGAAATGATCATCATAATAAAATAAATGAGAGCACGAACGGAAAGATTTAAGGGTTCCTTTTTCCCACGCGCCATTAGAGTGTGGAATGGTAGAGAAGTAGTATGAAAATGGTTCGATGAACCCTCTGCCAGGCACGTAAGTGTGAATTGCAGAGTAACCATGTAGATGTAGATGTAGATGTAGACTACATTCACACCTTTAGAATCAATAACATATTGGTGAACAGAAGTATCCTGCAAGACTCAGATTCAGGCTGCTGCTATGGGTTCACTGTAGCATAGTCGAACAACACCAGATCAGAAATGTCGGGAAGACATTCTGTGGACAACGACTGTGAGAAGATCTGGGAGTCCTCGTTGAGCGCTGCATCAGGCGCTAGTTGCAGCCGCTCTGCTCATCGTCTAGCAACCCCGCATTGGGAAGACATCTTGTGCAGCGTGGCTGCAGTGGTGATACCGCCTCCTGTATAACAACGACAGCAATAATAATGTAGTATCAAAAATACGACATACAATCATAATATTAATAATCAGATATGGATTGATATAGTGCGCACCATTAGTACGCTCCTTTCCAGCTGATCACCGGCCGGGGTGGCCGAGCGGTTCTAGGCGCTACAGCCTGAAACCGCACGACCTCTACGGTCGCAGGTTCGAATCCGGCATCGGGCATGGATGTGTGTGATGTCCTTAGGTTGGTTAGGTTTAAGTAGTTCTAAGTTCTAGGGGACTGATAACCTCAGAAGTTAAGTCCCATAGTGATGTGAGCCATTTGAACCATTTTTGAACCAGCTGATCGTTGATGCTTTTGCTGCTGGACAAGTGATAATGCGCAGGCTATCACATTATTGTGAAAAACATGCTCAAAGGTTTGGGAACTGATCTTGCACATCATTCACTGCAGAGCAGTGGCGCTCGGCACCGGGAGAGGGGGGGGGGGCTGTGAGGTGGCGGTTGCTTTCATGTTGATAACACGGATGCAAATTGCTAGGATGCAGGAGGCGCAGGCATCAGAGACCATCACCTCCACACCCCTCCTATCCGTGGTCTTGCCGCGTGGTTTGCAGAGTGACCTTGGAGTTAAGGAAGTGCTTATGCTGCTGTCAGTGGAATATGGCATGCGCAGTTGTCTCAGCTGTAATGTGACACTGAAGATAAGAAAGTGCTGATGTTGATGTTAGGACTTTTCTGCTCCTTACGTCCACTGTCACACTAGTATGGTAAACCGAGTCAGGTTCGCTGTTAAACTGGAATATACCAAGAGAGGAGATAACATATAAAGGTGTAATCTCTTCTGAGTGGAGAGTGGTTTCAATTAAGATACAGGTTACAGGGATATTTTGTTCCATTGTGGTATGGTTGTGATGGAGAAGGAGAAAGTTTTAATGTAATGATAAACTCTAGCCTAGATGCTTGACATATACGAAGCAATATTGTAGCTATGGAATTATGACAGATATTGATATGCGAGGACCGGTACTGAGGGCAATAGTGACCAGGAAACCAACGAAGAAAGCAATGTGTCTGACAATCACGTCACCTACCCAGTCGCAAACAATCAGACTCATCATAGGTAGGAGTGACGTGATCAAGAAGCGATTATTACATACAAACCGTTTGCAGACATTCGTGCCTAACACAAATCGTCTCTAGTTCTCACTGTTTGTGCCGCGTTTAGAGTCACAGTAGTGAAAATGAAGTGCAAAAAATGCTCATGTGGCATTGACGGCCTGGAGTCCACACCTGGAGAAGTTAGGCCGCCGAGTTACAAGTCTTCTCAGCTGACGCCACAGTGGGAGATTTGCTTGTCGATGACGATGAAATGGTGATGACGATAACATCCACTCCATGAGCGCGGAAAATCTCCGACCCGGTCCGCAACAGAGCCCCAGATAACGTCTGAGCTAGGAAAGTGCACGCAATAGTAAGGATTTGGTATGGTCAAAGACTAAATTAATTTTTGTGTAAGTTGAGAGAAAATATTGTTCTAAATTTCGGAAATGATTACAACGAACGGAGCGATTCCTGCAGGCTGCAACAGATCATTCTTCTCAACTGAGATTCTCACTCAATGTTATTCCGAAATGGTTTACTGTTTTATGACAAGATAAACGGCTCCCATTAAAAATACACTACTGGCCATTAAAATTGATACCCCAAGAAGAAATGCAGATGATAGACGGGTATTCATTGGACAAATATATTATACTGGAACTGACATGTGATTACATTTTCAAGCAATTTGGGTGCATAGTTCCTGAGAAATCAGTACCCAGAACAACCACCTCTGGCCGTAAAAACGGCCTTGATACGCCTGGGCATTGAGTCAAAAAGAGCTTGGATGGCGTGTACAGGTACAGCTGCCCTTGCAGCTTCTACAAGATACCACAAATTCATCAAGAGTAGTGACTGGCGTATTGTGACGAGCCAGTTGCTTGGCCACCATTGACCAGACGTTTTCAAATGGTGAGAGATCTGGAGAATGTGCTGGCCAGAGCAGCAGTCGAACATTTTCTGTATCCAGAAAGGCCCGTACAGGATCTGCAACATGCGGTCGTGCATTATCCTGCTGAAATGTAGGGTTTCGTAGGGATCGAATGAAGGGTAGAGCCACGGGTCGTAACATATCTGAAATGTAACGTCCACTGTTCAAAGTGCCGTCAAAGCGAACAAGAGGTGACCGAGACGTGTAACCAATGGCACCCCATACCATCACTCTGGGTGATACGCCAGTATGGCGTTCACCGCGATGTCGCCAAACACGGATGCAACCATCATGATGCTGTAAACAGAACCTGGCTTTATCCGAAAAAATTACGTTTTGCCATTCGTGCACCCAGGTTCGTCGTTGAGTACACCATCGCTGGCGCTCCTGCCTGTGATGCAGCGTCAAGGGTAACCGGAACCATGGTCTCCGAGGTGATAGTCGATGCTGCTGCAAACGTCGTCGAACTGTTCGTGCAGATGGTTGTCGTCTTGCAAACGTCCCCATCTCTTGACTCAGGGATCGAGACGTGGCTACACGATCCGTTACAGCAATGCGGATAAGATGCCTGTCATCTCGACTGCTAGTGATACGAGGCCGTTGGGATCCAGCTCGGTGTTCCGTGTTACCCTCCTGAATCGACCGAGTCCATATTCTGCTGTCAGTCATTAGATCTCGACCAACGCGAGGAACAATATCGCGATACGTTAAACCGCAATCGCGATAGGCTACAATCCGACCTTTAGCGAAGTCGGAAACGTGATGGTACACATTTCGCCTCCTTACACGAGGCATCACAACAACGTTTCACCAGACAACGCCGGTCAACTGCTGTTTGTGTATGAGAAATCGGTTGGAAACTTTCCTCATGTCAGCACGTTGTAGGTGCCGCCACCGGCCCCAACCTTGTGTGAATGCTCTGTAAAGCTAATCATTTGCATATCACAGCATCGTCTTCCTGTCGGTTAAATTTCGCGCCTGTTGCACGTCATCTTCGTGGTGTAGCAATTATAATGGCCGGAAGTGTACATCTTCACTTGTAGACGATCTACTGTGCTGTATCATATTCAAAAGCCAGGTTGTCATTTTACGTGAATAAGTTCTGTGTAGTTTCAAGAAAAATATATTGAGATATGTAACAAAAGTCGTTCAGAATACACCCAAAACGCGTAAATACAACAAGTAGTTAATTTCATTAAGTTATAGTGGTCAATGAGGAGAATTTTCTGACGTACGCAAGTAAATTTAGTATCTGCAAAATTTTACTTGTGTAATTTATTGTATTGACAACAATATTTGTAGTATACTCAATCATCCACGATAAAAATGTTGTATGGCACCACGAATATCACTTGTCTGTGTTACAGATTTGTTTTCCGGGACAAGGAAGGGGGTCTTAACGCGTTTACAATCGGCGACACTTTTAAACGACAGTGACACTATTCCTTGAGCCATTTGGTTCTTGAGAGTGACAGATCCAATCAGTGGAGAGAGGCGCTTGTTAAGTCTACCAGAGTGGAGTCGCTAAGCGGATTGGCTTTGAGCCCATTCTTCCGGCTGCAGTAAAACTCCGCCATCATTGCGCCGTTAAAGCTCGACAAGTATCTCATTCCATTAACGGCTCAAAGGAGGCGAATCTCCACATAATAGTCTTACGAAGAGCTCGCTAACGGCCTAAGATGATCTGAACGTAAAACTGGAAGCGAGCTGATATCTAAAGAAGAAAAGAAAACCACTTCTTGATTGTATGCTATGATGTGAACAGTTATATTGTGGTTAACCGAGTCACATAGGAAACTGCTGCGACTTAAGGTGTGGTTAATGTAAATAAATTGCTATAGTGAACATGAGATGTACATTTTGCGATAAATGCATTTCGTTTTTTTTAATATATGAAACATCTTCGGTGGCCCGTAACACAGGTCTCTTTCACAAACAGTATATAGGTACGTTATTTACGTCAAACAATGATTCCAGATACGTTATAGTATTACAGTGTTTCGTAGTTTTCTAGTTTTTAAGTAATTTAAATGTTTATGGATAGCAAATTTCGTAAAACTGAAGTACAATTTGGTTCCACTTACAATTTTGTGATTCTATCATTCCACATGTGTCGTGTTGTAGTTGAACTTGCAGCGCGTACACCAAGATATCCGATTTCCGGTGTCTTAGAACAAATTTCAACTGAACGCTCCCCATTCATTGTGTGTTGATTGTGAGTTTCTGCGGTACGGTGCTGCCAACTTTCACTGCTTTTTTTTTTTTTAACTTTTTGTATGCGGTACCTGTATGTAGTTTGATATACGAAAGAATGGAATATATCTTTCTAGGGTAGGCTAAACGCTCTTGGTAGCCTTATAGGACTCTATAGTATCTAGTTCGGCTACAACTCCGAATGTAGAACAGTCTGAATAAAGGTAAGCATCAAAAAATAAACATGGTTCTACAGACCACAAGTGTCAGGAGCCGTAGAGGCAGAGAACTTCAGTGGCAACGTGTAGAATATCCCGAGTAAATTTCTTAACAAAGGGAGATAATACCTTCCCTGCCCTAAAAGAGTCATGCAGCTAAAACTGGTGTCAGGGGAAGGGATTCATCTGGGATTCGTCTCAATGTCTTGTCTAAAAATTGCTTCGATCGGATCGTTAAATAACCGACTAGGAGGGACAATTCTTAGACCTCGCAGTAACTAATAGACTTGAATTTTTCGAATAGGTCAGCGTCGAGCAGTGAATCGGAGATCCTAAGGCTAACGTCAGGAGAGTGATGCGACAATAATTTAGTGAACATCAAAGTACATTTTGGACAAACGATCTGACTACAAATCCTAAGAACTTTTGGTTATACATGGAAAAACAAAACAAAAGAAAGAAACGACGCAGTCGGTGATTACAGGTATTACAAGGAATTTTAAAGAAACACGATATAATTTCCACAATGTCTAAGTAGTCAACATTACACATTTAGCCCTGATGACAAGGATGTGGAGCACCAAAGGGTTAAGATGAGAAGTGTTTTACAATATTCATTAGACATGTGGCTAAGAAAGTTGTGAGTGGCAACTACCTACCTTAGTTCAACAGCCGTGTTAGAATCCTAACACCATAATCGATACTGAGTAGTTTATTATGTGAAGTATAATGTGTTTACTCTTTTCTACTTAACGACTTTGCATTACTGTAAGGAACTGGAGTTTAGCGAAATATGTTATGTGGAATCATAACTGTGTGTTTATATAATGAAACTGTATTAAACATGTTTGCTTTTGTATGAGAAACTGCAATGTAAAAACTGGTTCATACTTTCGGATTTTGTATTGTATAATATAAAATACATAGTGATTCCCCTACGGAAGTGGTTTGGCGTGGAAAGAAAAGGTGGAAGTGGCGGTTAGGCTGAGTGGGAACTGAGAGAGCACAATAGTCAGTCAGTGGCCAGCAGTTGTGGAGTCAACACCGCAGGTGCCGAGACAGGCGTTCTATGATAGAACGGTCTCGGATGTGGTTACTACTGTAAAAGGGTGCTCTCGCATTCGGAATGGCTGTAAAATTAATATTTACGTCGCCAAGAAGAAATGAAATAGAGCAATAATCCGCCAGATGAGAGACCACGTAGCCGCCACGTGCTCGCCACCGCTATTGCGCCACTGCTCCAAAAACTTCAGGAGGTTGTAACAGTATATCAGTATTAACCAGTGTGTTTGCGTGTGTTTCTTTTTGCAATAATAATCCAAGTGTTGCAAAAACTGGTATTTGAACCATGAACTTTTCCCCTTCAATCAATTCCCATTCAATCAACCAAGCAGAGTTCTTTCCTCAAAATACTTAAGTCCGTGTATCCTGTTTGTGAAAGACTAATATTAATGTATTTTATTTTACGTTGAATATGTGAAAAGCTCCAATTTACTTTGAATACCTTCTTATTTACCAGTGTCATTGCTTAATGTGTAGGAACATTGAGATTGTCAGTCAAAATTACTTACTTCACGAGTAATGTAAGTGGCACATAATATTTATCTGATGAAAAGTTTTAATTTGCTATGAAATATTTCAATAGGAAAGTGCCAGATGGGTAGTACTAATGAATTTAAATGTGATTGGATAAAATCACTTTCTTCACAAGAGATATAAAAATTTGAAATCAATTGAATATTTGCTTTAATTTGAACTTTCTTACCAATCTACATAAAAATACTTCCAGTCTATATTGTTTTCAAGCTTTGTGGGCTAAATGATCTTAAGTGGGTTTGTAGTTCAGCATCATTATAATGCAAGGATTTTCTGTAAAGAGTGCTTATTTGTGGATAAAGGAGTGGTCAGTTTGTAGGCTTCCACTATAATATTTAATAACAGAAAAAGTCATACTAAAAGCAGGTTTCTGTTAATGAACCTAAAATATTAACAAAGTGGAATTCATATGAATTGTGAGTATTGTGAATTATATTCCATTTGTGATATGTGTAAGTGTGTTAACCTAAACTGGACTCTGGTCAGATGCTATTTAGTCTCGTGTTAGTCTTTGAGAACATTTTTTTGTGTAGGATAATTAAAGGATTAAGTTATGATTGTAGTCACCAGTGAGAAAGTCTATTTTTGTTCTGGGGAATGCTAGTCTATGCAGTTGAGTGCTACTGCTACCCACTGTGTAGTTTGGTTTGGTTATTGTAGGTGTTCATTGCACTTTTCTGAGAAAGAATCTATGAAGGTCACTTTTGCAGGAGTATATGCAAATCCATTGAAAATAATGTTTTCACATTATTGTGCTTAATTAGGCCGGCGACCGTTTATTACTTCATTTATGTTAAATGAAAAATACAAGTCCTTTTAATTTCTACCGACAGCCACTCAGTTTCGATTCTCTGTATCCATGAAGTTAATGCACGGTCAATGCAAAATCCTCCCAGAGGCTAACACTTACTGCAGGTTTAGGCCATATTTGGGAATTATCAGCCAGTTATACTGTTATACGTGGCTCCTGGTGACAGAATTGAGAATTTTGTCACTGGACAAACTGCATGCCGTTGTAATACATGAGGCTTAACTGTGAAGCGTTAGTGTTATAAGTTGTTCAGATACAAAAACGGGTCTCATTTCCGAACTAAGCGAATTGAAAGCGCCAACATCAGGAGAGTGATGAGAACAAGAATTCAGTGAACGTCAAAGCAGAATTTGGACATATGATCTGACTGCAAATCCTAAGAACTTCTGGTCATACATGGGAAAACAAACAAACAAACAAAAAACAACGCAGACGCGCCATTAAGGTATTATCCGAAAGGGACGCAAATAGGTAGATGTTCTTCACAGTCAAAAAAATTACTCCAGTTTCAGAAAAATTCAAGTATTCAGGAGAAAGAGCTTCACAAATTGAGAAAGTCAGTAACGTACTGGCCGTTATACAAGCGGTTATTCGGCTTGGCGCTGACAGGGTTGCTGGTTATCCTCCTGAGGTATCCCTCAGGATATCTGTTCAGTTGGTGGGTTAGATCATCAAAATCCCATAATGGTTGGAGGGCTCTGACAGTAACAATGCACACGCTCTCAATTGGCTTCGACATAGGATTAAACAGTCAATCGGTTTCCAGAATGAAATTTTCGCTTTGCAGCGGAGTGTGTTGTGATATAAAACTTCCTGTCAAATTAAAACTGTGTACCATATCGAGACTCGAACTTGGGAACTTTGCCATTCGCGGGCGGGTGCTCTACCGCGTGGGCCACCGAAGAACGACTCACGACCCGTCGTCACAGCTTCAATTCCGCCAGTACCTCATCTCCTACCTTCCAAACTTCCTGACTCCGCAGAAGCACTTCTGAAGTTTGGAAGGTAGGAGATGAGGTACTGGCGGAATTGAAGCTGTGACGACGGGTCGTGAGTCGCGCTTGGGTAGCTCAAGCGACAGAACATTTGACTGCGAAAGAGAAAACTTCCGAGTTTCAGTCTCGGTCCTGCACACAATCTGCTAGGAAGTTTCGGAGAATCGACACCTACTAGGGGCTTCTTCATTACAATGAAATGTTGCTAAATCGTAAAATTACATTGCTAAAAAGCAATAGTCAGAATTAGGAGCACCTCAAAAGTGAAATATAACGCTCTAGCCTTCGCAACTTTCGGAATAACATCAGACTCCTATTGAGAATAGATCCTATGACCTTTCTGGACAAGGCAGGGCTTGGCAAACATGGAGATCAGCATTACATACTCTCGATGTCTATGGGTGGGCATTATCTTGCTGAAATGTAAGCCCAGGGTGGCTTCCCATGAAGGGCAACGAAACGGGACTTAGAATATCGTCGACGTACCACTATACTCCCCCCCCCCCCCCCCCCCCATGAACCATGGACCTTGCCGTTGGTGGGGAGGCTTGCGTGCCTCAGCGATACAGATAGCCGTACCATAGGTACAACCACAACGGAGCGGTATCTGTTGAGAGGCCAGACAAACGTGTGGTTCCTGAAAAGGGGCAGCAGCCTTTTCAGTAGTTGCAAGGGCAACAGTCTGGATGATTGACTGATCTGGCCTTGTAAGAATAACCAAAACAGCCTTGCTGTGCTGGTACTGCGAACGGCTGAAAGCAAGGGGAAACTACGGCCGTAATTTTTCCCGAGGGCATGCAGCTTTACTGTATGATTAAATGATGATGGCGTCCTCTTGGGTAAAATATTCCGGAGGTAAAATAGTCCCCCATTCGGATCTCCGGGCGGGGACTACTCAAGAGGATGTCGTTATCAGGAGAAAGAAAACTGGCGTTCTACGGATCGGAGCGTGGAATGTCAGATCCCTTAATCGGGCAGGTAGGTTAGAAAATTTAAAAACGGAAATGGATAGGTTAAAGTTAGATATTGTGGGAATTAGTGAAGTTCGGTGGCAGGAGGAACAAGACTTCTGGTCAGGTGACTACAGGGTTATAAACACAAAGTCAAATAGGGGTAATGCAGGAGTAGGTTTAATAATGAATAGGAAAATAGGAATGCGGGTAAGCTACTACAAACAGCATAGTGAACGCATTATTGTGGCCAAGATAGAGACGAAGCCCACACCTACTACAGTAGTACAAGTTTATATGCCAACTAGCTCTGCAGATGACGAAGAAATTGAAGAAATGTATGATAAAATAAAATAAATTATTCAGATAGTGAAGGGAGACGAAAATTGAATAGTCATGGGTGACTGGAATTCGAGTGTAGGAAAAGGGAGAGAAGGAAACGTAGTAGGTGAATATGGATTGGGGCTAAGAAATGAAAGAGGAAGCCGCCTTATAGAATTTTGCACAGAGCACAACTTAATCATAGCTAACACTTGGTTTAAGAATCATGATAGAAGGTTGTATACATGGAAGAACCCTGGAGATACTAAAAGGTATCAGATAGATTATATAATGGTAAGACAGAGATTTAGGAACCAGGTTTTAAATTGTAAGACATTTCCAGGGGCAGATGTGGACTCTGACCACAATCTATTGATTATGACCTGTAGATTAAAACTGAAGAAACTGCAAAAAGGTGGGAATTTAAGGAGATGGGACCTGGATAAACTGAAAGAACCAGAGGTTGTACAGAGTTTCAGGGAGAGCATAAGGGAACAATTGAAAGGAATGGGAGAAAGAAATACAATAGAAGAAGAGTGGGTGGCTCTGAGGGATGAAGTAGTGAACGCAGCAGACGATCAAGTAGGTAAAAAGAAGAGGGTTAGTAGAAATCCTTGGGTAAAAGAGGAAATATTGAATTTAATTGATGAAAGGAGAAAATATAAAAATGCAGTAAATGAAGCAGGCAAAAAGGAATACAAACGTCTCAAAAATGAGATCGACAGGAAGTGCAAAATGGCTAAGCAGGGATGGCTAGAGGACAAATGTAAGGATGTAGAGGCTTATCTCTCTAGGGGTAAGATAGATACTGCTTACAGGAAAATTAAAGAGACCTTTGGAGATAAGAGAACCACATTTATGAACATCAAGAGCTCAGATGGAAACCCAGTTCTAAGCAAAGAAGGGAAAGCAGAAAGGTGGAAGGTGTATATAGAGGGTCTATACAAAGGCGATGCACTTGAGGACAATATTATGGAAATGGAAGAGGATGTAGATGACGATGAAATGGGAGATACGATACTGCGTGAAGAGTTTGACAGAGCACTGAAGGACCTGCGTCGAAACAAAGCCCCCGGAATAGACAACATTCCATTGGAACTACTGACGGCCTTGGGAGAGCCAGTCCTGACAAAACTCTACCATCTGGTGAGCAAGATGTATGAAACAGGCGAAATACCCTCAGACTTCAAGAAGAATATAATAATTCCAATCCCAAAGAAAGCAGGTGTTCACAGATGTGAAAATTACCGAACAATCAGTTTAATAAGCCACAGCTGCAAAGTACTAACACGAATTCTTTACAGACGAATGGAAAAACTAGTAGAAGCCGACCTCGGGGAAGATCAGTTTGGATTCCGTAGGAATACTGGAACACGTGAGGCAATACTGACCTTACGACTTATCTTAGAAGAAAGATTAAGGAAAGGCAAACCTACGTTTCTAGCATTTGTAGACTTAGAGAAAGCTTTTGACAATGTGGACTGGAATACTCTCTTTCAAATTCTAAAGGTGGCAGGGGTAAAATACAGGGAGCGTAAGGCTATTTACAACTTGTACAGAAACCAGATGGCGGTTATAAGAGTTGAGGGACATGAAAGGGAAGCAGTGGTTGGGAAGGGAGTAAGACAGGGTTGTAGCCTCTCCCCGATGTTATTCAATCTCTATATTGAGCAAGCAGTAAAGGAAACAAAAGAAAAATTTGGAGTAGGTATTAAAATACATGGAGAAGAAATAAAAACTTTGAGGTTCGCCGATGACATTGTAATTCTGTCAGAGACAGCAAAGGACTTGGAAGAGCAGTTGAATGGAATGGATGGTGTCTTGAAGGGAGGATATAAGATGAACACCAACAAAAGCAAAACGAGGATAATGGAATGTATTCGAGTTAAGTCGGGTGATGCTGAGGGTATTAGATTAGGAAATAAGACACTTAAAGTAGTAAAGGAGTTTTGCTATTTGGGGAGCAAAATAACTGATGATGGACGAAGTAGAGAGGATATAAAATGTAGACTGGCAATGGCAAGGAAAGCGTTTCTGAAGAAGAGAAATTTGTTAACATCGAGTATAGATTTAAGTGTTAGGAAGTTATTTCTGAAAGTATTTGTATGGAGTGTAGCCATGTATGGAAGTGAAACATGGACGGTAAATAGTTTGGACAAGAAGAGAATAGAAGCTTTTGAAATGTGGTGCTACAGAAGAATGCTGAAGATTAGATGGGTAGATCACATAACTAATGAGGAAGTATTAAATAGGATTGGGGAGAAGAGAGGTTTGTGGCACAACTTGACCAGAAGAAGGGATCGGTTGGTAGGACATGTTCTGAGGCATCAAGGGATCACCAATTTAGTATTGGAGGGCAGCGTGGAGGGTAAAAATCATAGGGGGAGACCAAGAGATGAATACACTAAGCAGATTCAGAAGGATGTAGGTTGCAGTAGGTACTGGGAGATGAAGAAGCTTGCACAGGATAGAGTAGCATGGATAGCTGCATCAAACCAGTCTCAGGACTGAAGACCACAACAACAACAACCACTATACTGTAAAAGTGCCATAGAATGTCGTTAGTGTGTATGTATAAAAAGAGTGGGTGTAAAGTTACACCCGTAATTCTTCAAGGAAGCTACGCCCTTGTATAGGTAAAACTGGTTAACCTTTGTAATTCCCATGTCTATTGTTGTAGCGTAACAAGCCTGGTACGCCACACTGGTTAGGGAGCCGAAAGAAAGGCACGCGTACACACACGCCGACTGGCGTCAATTCTGGAACAGGATAACTATTGAATGGTAGCGAGAAAAGTACGTAGCGGCTTTATACTTAACTTTTAATCTTTGTTGGTTACACGTTCTTCTTGAGACATTTGCACGATAACTCTCAAACTAGGTAAGGCTAATGGCGCCTTGCTAGGTCGTAGCCATGGACTCAGCAGATGGCTATTCTAACTGTCTCTCGGCAAATGAGAGGAAGGCTTCGTCCGTATTGTCGCTAGCAATGTCGTCCGTACAACTGGGGGCGAGTGCTATCCCGTATCTCGAGACCTGCCTTGTGGTGGCGCTAGGTCTGCGATCACACAGTGGCGACACGCGGGTCCGACATGTACTAAATGGACCGCAGCCGATTTAAGCTACCACCTACCAAGTGTGGTGTCTGGCGGTGACACCACATCTATGGTAAAAGTGTTATTTCTATACGGACTCCGTACTTAAAAAATACGGTGTGGAGGACAGCCCCCGTATTTGCTATAATTTTATTCGATTTACGTTGTCAAATAACTTATCAAAATTTTCAAAAGCCTTTGTGTTTCCTAATCCTTATATCTTGTTTCATCCATTATTTCTCTGTTGTTAAGACATTATCCGTGCAGAATCTCCGTTTCCTAGATCCACTTTGACGTTATCGTAACAGAAAATCTACAGTAGTATTTAATCTTATATTTATTATTTTAGTGATGATGTTATATCGTGTATTCAACTGGTTACCCAATAATTTCCACAATTTTGGTACTCGCACCTGTTGGACAGATTTTCCACTACAGTCGTTGCACTAGAGAGAGGTATTTGGGAAATTTTCAACATTTATTGAGTAGATGTAAAATTATTAATTTGCATATTATACAAATATATAACATAAGTTCCATATTCTCTCCAATCAATCTATTTGCCTTCCTTTTTTTCAGATTACTACTGTGTCTAATTCTTGTAATGTTTTAGGGGCTACTTCTCCAACTCTACTTCCATGGGAGCTGCCTATTTCTGTTTCATTGATTTCCTCATTATACGAAGTTGTTTATGAAATTTCGTGTACTGTTGCCCACGTATTTGTTTTAATTTATCTGATTTATTCACGTGCTACTTGACTTAATATCCACTTAGCTGCCACCAATTACATCATGGTATACTTCAATTCAGAGCTCATTCCATGCTTCCTGAAGAGACTTTCATGTTATTTTATTGGCGGTTGTTCTTTTCTTTTTATAAAAATCTTCATTTGCTGTTTTAATGATTGCCTATAGTATATTTTTACATTCTTCATTTCCGTCAGACTGTTTGTAGTCTTATTTCTTCCAGTTTATTCTTGTAGCAAATAAACTTTTCTCTGTTGTTTTTGTGTTATTTTTCCTTCATTTTGGGATTATGCTGGGTGTATTATCTCCCCAGATAAAGGAGAAGAGAAAGCTGTGAAAATATATTTGTTCACTTCCGCCGAGAGAGGCGAAGATCCATCTATTATCGGACAAAAAATGCTGAGTGTTTTTTTGAGATTGCCGTTATGTTCGTATGGGACAAATTGTTACGGGAGCATAACAAAAATCTCCTTAATAGGTAATGGAAGGCTGCAGAACGAAGCCTCACTGGAATCCGTCAAAGCAATTGTTTTTGTTCCCTGACAATGACTCAGCTCATTCTGTACATGACACAATCCCACGTACTGCTCACCTGGATTAACATAACTTGCTCCACCCCGCCGTCTTCGGCTGCCAAAGCACCCAGTGGCTTCTCCCTCAATCCTCGTATGCTATTGCCTGGCAGGGATTTCCTGAAGGACTAATTGATTTTCAAAGAATAATCCTGCACTAGTAGCAAACCTTCAGACTTATACCACCGAGGCCTCCACCAAGTTATACTTCTAAGGGAAAAATGCACTACTTGAAGCTGTAGAGAATGACCAACAATCAACTTCATTTTGTTCGAGATGGTAATTAAAACTTTGCTACTGTTGTCACATATCTTGCAAAGTGCGCTCCAGTTCTATGAAAGCAATCGTGCTTCTAAATTGCCCTGTATTCTCAACTGGAGTACTAAAATGTCTTCACTAATGCTCCTACTTCCCCTAAAACGAGCTGTGTTGTTGTTGTTTTTGTTGCTGTTACGGTCTTAGGTCCGAAGACTGGTCTGATGCAGCTGCCCACGCTATCCTATCGTGCACAGGTCTCTTCACTTCCGAATAAGTCCTGCAATCTACATCCAATTCCATCTGTTCACTGTACTGTCTGTTGGTCTGTCTCTATATATTTACCCCTTACACTTCTTCCGCTACTAAACTGCTGAATGCCACAAATTTATATTCCGCACTTTCTCGTTAGTTAGACGATCTACCAATACGATCTTCGGCATTCTTCTGTAGCACGACATTCTTATCATCTGAACCGATTATCGTCGAAGTTTCACTTTCATACAAGGCTATACTTGAGACTAAAAACGTCTATTGCAAGTTTATTATTTGCGTTTCTGGAATTTGTACGTATTATGGATGTCTCAAACGCTAAGCGACAATTTTGAATCGCTTATTATTCGTGTGGAGTCTTTCATCAGAGTAACTGTGTCCATGGGAGATGTGCTTGTTTTTGCCATCGCTGCTGAGCCGCGAGTAGCGCGGGAACACTATCGCGAGAGTACTACTGAGACAGAAGCGGAGCAGAGGACTCGTGGCAATGTAGAAGTAAATTTAAGTGCATTTGTGTTTAAGTAAAATGATATGCATTTGAATACTGTTAAGTATTTGGTTAACGTTTTGCAAAGAAAAGCGTATGAAGAAGAATAAAGGTAATGTATTTTATTTATTCGCACTGCAGACGCGTAGTTAGGATTCATTGTTGAATGAGACATCTGTATCAGGGAACTTGAGAATTTCCGTAGAGGATTGAGTAATTTTCACTGTAAGGTATTTTTAAAGTCTATTAATTATTTGCCCAACATTAGTGAGAGTAAGAATTTATTATTAATGTTGCCATTTGTCAAACTTAATGAGTGTTCTAACATGAATTTCATACAAGTAATAATATAACAGACACTTTAAAAACAGTTTGTTCAAGAAGTACTTCACCTAAGCGCATTGTCCACATCCTCGATACAAGTCAGTTTTCGTATAAATGAGCATCTCACTCAATGATGTGTATAAAACAGTTTACTTGTTGTCTGTAGCATTGCACTAAGCTCTCAGAAACTGTAATTAGAACTTCGCAGCTGGCGCACAGGGAGCAGTAAGCACCGCATTTCCAAGCAAGTGCATTATGAGGTAAGATATTTTCATTTCAAGATCAGTTTGCTACGAAAATTATCAATGCACAGAGACCAAGTCATGAAAAGCTTTATTAGGATGATCATTAACACAGAGGGACCACTTACTTTAATCAGAGAAATTAATAGTAAAGTTCTGGATTTATTCAGTTTGCATATTTTTATAAAGGTTATAAAAAAGTTAGTTTCCTGTTATATTCTCGCAGGCAGATGTATTTCGGTTCTCTCGAAGTTGGAAATGCACAGTCACCCAAACAACAGCAAAGCTACAACCAACGAATCAAGCCAGTACGAAATCACATGTCAAATGAAAAGAAATTGTATAGGAAACTTTCAAGACAGTACCTTTAGAAATGCCCTCCTAACATCCTAATACCTTAACTTACCCTCAATGTTAACAGATAAGCTACAACCAACGAACCAAGCCAGTACGAAATCTCAGGTCAAATGAAAAGAGATTGTATAGGAAACTTTCAAGACAGTACCTTTAGAAAGGCCCACTTAACATCCTAACACCTTAACTTACCCTCAATGTTAACAGATTTTTCTTTTTCACATAAGTATTTCTTGCCTTTGCCAGTTAACACTTTGTATCATCTTCGTTTTGGGCATAATCAGTTAGTACACTATTCAAATAGCCCAACATATATATTACTTATACCTTCTCGTTTCCTAATCCAATCCTCTCAGCGTCACCTGATTTAACTGTATTATATACCGTATCACTTGTTTTGCTTTTGTTGATGTTGACGAACTAGTCCTCTCGTAATCTGTTTTCAGTTTTCCGACCATCCTTGAATGACGTGTCGTTATTAATAGTTTTCGTATGTGCCATACTACACTATCTGTTTGATAGTATTCACATCCGTCCTCCCTTATTCTCATCGGAACTATAACAACAAAATTCTTCTGAACTTTGTCAGTTTCATTTACAAGTCTATCTAGCAGTATCTCCAACATCTCTCAACTGATACCAGTGATACCGATAGTTCTTTTAGTATTTTCTTATATTTAGGAGTAATTACGTCATGTACCCCATGACATTTTTGCAACGTGTCCTCATCACGAGTCCGACTAATTTATTGTGGGCCACTAAGAAATTTTAGGTACTGCCCCATTTTGTCGACTTAGGTTCTGCTTCCGGTAAATAACTTTCTCTTCGCTGTGCACTGCTAAATACTTCCATATTCAGTGACACAGTAAACTAAGACGATACCATGAGATGTCCAGTATAAATTAGACTGATTCCGTAACGGATGATACTTTGGCTTCTTACGCGTCACCCCAAAGACGTAACGTATGGGCCACTCGGAACGAACCGACGGTGGGGTGCTAGCGCTTCAGCCGGCTCCATCAGGCTGCGCGGACACGTGCTCCGCTTGTGTGGAAAAGCCCGCCAGAATAATTTAGCGCGCTCGCCGCTGTATTCCGGAGAGTGCTCTGCATTATGCATGCTGGTACGGCGCTGCCAGTATGGGACATCAATTCCTCGTATGTGGCTACACGCGCTGCTGTCAGCGAAAGCCTTCCCGCCCGGTGCATTCTTCGTCGTCGGAGGCGGCTTCATCCTAATGTCTACAGACGGAGACCACCACTGCATTACAGCACTCCCACCTTTTTTACCATCGCACCAATGGGAAATTAATACTTCAGGATTTCATCCATCTGCAATTGCTACTGTAGGTTCAATTCTCAGTATATGTCGCTAAAAACATGAACTTCAATTTGGATGATGCAGCTGCCCTTTGTTAATTTATAATATGAGTAACTACTACACATCGAGAGTTCCATATTTATGAAATATATTATATGTAAGATGTAGTTATTTCCTAATATGTATGTTGTTGCTCCAATTTTTAGCATTTACAATAGTGCAACAAACACGTTTTCTTTTTCGTATCGCACTAAAACACCGCAGTATCTGCTTCTTGCCGACGAACATATTTCTTTTCACTCAATGTAAATTTTAACTTACACAAGGCAGTCGTAGCGTCCAAACTCATTTCGATAACTTACGATTAAATACATACTAGGCAAAGTGCCCGAAACTCGTATTCACATAGATAAAAATCCAATAAAAGTGACTGTGTGCTATGATTCTTAAAGTAATGTAATTCACAGCCAAAGAGCTCAAGAACCTGTGAAATACATAAATTAATATGGTTTGAGCGTTATCTGAAAATTAATATCTGGGACTTCAGTTATGATGCACAACGCCTATATACCGTGATGGTGCAAAATATTTCTGTGAAGTTGTGTCAAAATGTAAAGACCTGGTTAGATTGAGACATGACAGGAAGTGGAATGTCATTGGCCGACATTTTTATAAATATCGAAAACACAATTCTTACAGAATTTTCAAAAACACTAAAATACGTATGTCGTATACTGGTATGGTGTGGCTCATGTTAAAGAGGGTAAGTATAAGACTAACAATCAGAAAGTTTGTTCTCCTTTACTGTTAGTCATAGTCCTCGCCCATTTCACTTATACAAATGGCTCTGCATGTATGAATGACGCGAAGGTGCACAATGGGTCGGAGTGCTACTATAGGCAGGCAGTCGAAGTCATACCACATACAGCAGGCTGATGTCTAGTGAAATACTGGCAGTATGGCCAACAAACGAAAAAAAAACTGTGTGGAACAAGTAGAGTAGAAAATATTTTAATTGTAGACCGACACTTGATTAAACGGATATATTATTAATTTATACATGTAAGATTTCCATAAGTAATTTCTACGTCTTCACGAGATGAGACGAGAGGTAATGTTATTCATTATGTGTAGTAGTACTATACATAATGCTCAGATGGAAACCCAGGTCTAAGCAAAGAAGGGAAAGCAGAAAGGTGGAAGGAATATATAGAGGACTATACGAGGGCGATGTACGTGAGGTGAATGTTATAGACAAGGAAGAGGTTGTACATGAAGATGAAATGGGAGATATGATGCTGCGTGAAGAGTTTGATAGAGGACTAAAACCCTAAGTCGAAACAAGGCCCCGGGAGTAGACAACATTCCATTAGAACTGCAGACAGCCTTGGGAGAACCAGTCCTCACAAAACTCTACCATCTGGTGAGTAAAATGTATGAGATAGGCGAAATACCTTCAGACTTCAAGAAGAATATAATAATTACAATCCAAAAGAAAGCAGGCGTTGATAGATGTGAAAATTACCGAACTATCAGTTTAATAAGTCGCGGCTGCAAAATACTAACGCGAATTCTTTACAGACGTGTGGAAAAACTGGTAGAAGCCGACCTCGGGGAAGAGCAGTTTGGATTTCGTAGAAATATGATAACACGTGAGGCAATACTGACCCTACGACTTATCTTAGGAGCTAGATTAAGGAAAGGCAAACCTGCATTCCTAGCATTTGTAGACTTAGAGAAAGCTTTTGACAATGTTGACTGGAACACTCTCTTTCAAATTCTGAAGGTGGCAGGGCTAAAATACAGGGAGTGAAAGGCTATTTACAATTTGTACAGAAACCAGATGGCAGTTATAAGAGTCGAGGGACATGAAAGGGAAGCAGTGGTTGGGAAGGGAGTGAGACAGCGTTGTAGCCTTTCCCCGATGTTATTCGATCTATATATTGAGCAAGCAATAAAGGAAACAAAAGAAAATTTCGGAGTAGGTATTAAAATCTATGGAGAAGAAACAAAAACTTTAATGTTCGCCGATGACATCGTAATTCTGTCAGAGACAGCAAAGGACTTGGAAGAGCAGTTGAACGGAATGGACAGTGTCTTGAAGGGAGGATATAAGATGAACATCAAAAAAAGCAAAACGAGGATAATGGAATGTACTCGATTTGAGTCGGGTGATGCTGAGGGAATTAGATTAGGAAATGAAACTCTTAAAGTAGTAAAGGAGTTTTGCTATTTGGGGAGCAAAATAACTGATGATGGTCGAAGTAGAGAGGATATAACATGTAGACTGGCAATGGCAAGGAAAGAGTTTCTTAAGAAGAGAAATTTGTTAACATCGAGTACAGATTTAAGTGTCAGGAAGTCATTTCTGAAAGTATTTTTATGGAGTGTAGCCATGTATGGAAGTGAAACATGGACGATAAATAATTTGGACAAGAAGAGAATAGAAGCTTTCGAAATGTGGTGCTACAGAAGAATGCTGAAGATTAGATGGGTGGATCTCACAACTAATGAGGAGGTATTGAATAGGATTGGGGAGAAGAGGAGTTTGTCGCACAACTTGACTAGAAGAAGGGATCGGTTGGTAGGACATGTTTTTAGGCATCAAGGGAACACCAATTTAGTATTGGAGGGCAGCGTGCAGGGTAAAAATCGTAGAGGGAGACCAAGAGATGAATACACTAAGCAGATTCAGAAGGATGTAGGCTGCAGTACGTACTGGGAGATGAAGACGCTTGCACAGGAGAGAGTAGTGTGGAGAGCTGCTTCAAACCAGTCTCACAGCTGAAGACCACAACAAGAACAGTACTATTGACGGATGACATAAAGTTATATTAATTTCCATGAAAACGAGATGACAGTTAAAATGCTCCTTTGTATGACGAAGGTTTACTTGAACGCAACGATGCGTTTACTGGTGGGTGGTTGGTGAATAGGAAGGGTGAGGTATTAGCAATCTCTTAGATACGTACAGTTCTTTCATTACTTGCACATAAAATTAACGAAGTTGTATTAGGAATGTCCAGTTAGAGCGACAACATGAAATGCTGCAAACTGTGACGATATAGTGTTTTCATGCTGTAACCGAGACATTAAACTGCATTCAGCAGCTTGACTCAGCAGTATTCTGGAGCAGCTAACACAGTGGAATGTTGACTGTTGCCACCTATAAGCCATGTGACACACCATTGTGTACCACTGTCGCCTTTCACTCGTCGTAGAGTTGTCTTCGGGTCGTCTCCACAACGTTTTTCTCAGTGTCAGGAGGTACTTGTTTCGTAGTGTTCTCCGAACTGATATCTTCGTTAACTTGTGAAATTTAACATGAATACGAGTGACATCTTTATCTCTCAAACCAGTGAAGCATTCTTACTGGGTCACATTTGCGCTCTTCCTGCTGACACGATTGTAGTATGGCTATTACTCTTCACATACATCCCTCGATTAATGACTGTAACAACTGATTGCCCAATTTTCATCTACTAGTAGTTTATTCGAAACAGAATTCTTGTCTTTCACTCCTGATTATTAGATAACCAGGTGCCCTCAAGAAGTAGACCGCCATACACGCGTTCTCAAACCAGCCTAAAGATTGAGGACAGCCGTTCATACCAGGGCGTAGTTCATTCTTATTTAATCATAAGTTCTTACTGCATGCGGTAAGAGGTAGCTGTTTTTGAGATGGAAGCTCTTATCTGAGCGTATCTCTCTCGAGATAAATGCTCTGGCAAGTGCTTCAGGTAACAACTCAAATCTTAACAGACTTTACCCCATTCAGTACATCAAAGTCCAAATATTAAATTTCAATTAATCCTCAGAGCATATTAATTTATCTGTTTCCTTGGTTGATAAGCAATAACTCTGACTTTAGTTTTCCATGGTCCCCAATACCACAACGGGATAATTACAAGGTGGGGCTTATCAAAATACAAAGTATGATTTGTCTTCTCACGTCATTCTATCTGAGCTAGTATTTCAGAATCGAGGAAACATACACTGCTATCATTTTGTCTGGCCATTGACAGCTACTATCACTGGAAGAAATATTCAAATTTCGTGAAGTATAAGTGCGAATACATTGAGATTTCGTCACTGACAGCAAATATTCAATATTAGAACGAGGATCGAAATTTTAATGCTGATCTAACGCCGAGATCAAAATGCTGTCAAACAGAATGTAGTACTGAAATGCGTTTTTAATTTTTTATCAGATTTATTATTTGGCGCTATTTGGAAAGCACATATACATGAGGATGGATTTCTTACATTGCTGTATTCACTTTGAGAGGCTAATTTATGTTAACGGCACCTACGTTCAACACGTGCAGTCAGTGTCTAGTGAAAAGATTAGGTACACGAGGTGCGTTAATTTAATTAACGTGTATTATATTTATTTTTATTTCTAGCAAATTTTTCTCATTCTGGTCCGCAACAAGACTTTTTAAATTTGCCCATTATAGCCAGTATTCTGAAACAACTGACAGGTTTCTATCTCACAACAATATTAAAAACAAAAGCAAAATACGCTCTGTGCACAAGCTAGACTCACAAAAGCTTTTATTTACGTTACTACAGTACGCCTTTCAGTGTTGTGGAGGGTTAATGTTACAGCGCAGCAACGCACCGCTGCAAACAATAGCTCCTCTTTTCAGATTCCGACTGCTGGGTGAGCGGGGTACACTCTGGCGCAGATCAACACACGGCAAACTATCGCAGTTACTGTCCTGTTTGCAGATATGATCGCTCTCGCGTTTATAAGCCCAAAAACGTTATTAGAGTTCGTACAGTATGGCACATGTGTTTCTGTAAAATGAAAAGTTTATTAAAGTTCGTTGGCTATTAAATTGACATGGATACAGTAAATATGTTATATTGACCCTACTCGCTTTTACTGCTCAGTTTCATTCTCCTTTTTACTTCAGGTGGAGTTATTATTATTCGTTCTATGGCGCTAGAACTGTGCAATTACTTTTATTTAATTTAGTGATTTGACTTCATTTAATGTTGCCTAATGTGCCATGTTGACACTTATTGGTAGTCGCACCAAGGGACAATGACTTGTCTTCAGGCTGGGAAGTTACGGTGGTTCTCCAGCGCGATGTTCGGCCGTCCTGAACGTGGCTGTCGACTGGAGGGGGTCAAGCCGGAAGTGTGGCGGACACGGCGTGGATGGTGGAAAGAGGAAAATGGCGGAGAACAAACTGAGTGCTTGGAGCCCTGCTCGAACAATGTGGCTGCAGAACTGTTAGTGTTCGAATGGGAAATGTAATAGCGGCGTTTTTTGACAATGAAAACACGTACAAAGCCGACATTTATATTAGAGTACAATTGAACTGTACCTCTGCTAGGGTTAACTGTTCACGGCTGATGTCACGGTCTGTCTGTTGTTAAATTCCGATTTCTGTTTAGGGTTCGGAGACAAGGTACTGAATGTAATAGCGGTCAATCCTCTGCAATGTGTCAATGGCGTTTTAAAAGGAGCACTAAAGGCATCTCCATAAAATGTCATAGTAATAGAAAGGTGTTTCCCTAATACCTTTTCCAGCAGTGTGACTCTACTGGCTTCATTACTGGTGCGTGCACATTATTTGTTATTCTGATGAACTGTTGTTATTTCCAGCGTGTAAAAAATACCTGTTGCAGGTTAAGGAAAGTAGTGCACAAGTCATACGTAAACGAGGGGGCAGTCTGTCCCGATGAACTACATGTAACTTCACTTCTGTAAAAGAAAAACATGCTGTATACACGTTCTATACTGCTGAATTACTGGCCAGGATATATCTACATTTATACTCCGCAAACCACCCAACGGTGTGTGGCGCAGGGCACTTTACGTGCCACTGTCATTAACTGCCTTTCCTGTTCCAGTCGCGTATGGTTCGCGGGAAGAACTACTGCCGGAAAGCCTCCGTGCGCGCTCGAATCTTTCTGATTTTACATTCGTGACCTCCTCGGGAGGTATAAGTAGGGGGAAGCAATACATTCGATACCTTATCCAGAAACGCACCCTCTCGAAACCTGGACAGCAAGCTACACCGCGATGCAGAGCGCCTCTCTTGCAGAGTCTACCACTTGAGTTTGCTAAACATCTCCGTAACGTTATCACGCTTACCAAATAACCCTGTGACGAAACGCGCCGCTCTTCTTTGGATCTTCTCTATCACCTCTGTCATCCCGACCTGGTACTGATCCCACACTGATGAGCAATACTCAAGTACAGGTCGAACGAGTGTTTTGTAGCCACCTCCTTTGTTGATGGACTCCATTTTCTAAGTACTCTCCCAATGAATTTCAACCTGGCACCCGCCTTACCAACAATTAATTTTATATGATCATTCAACTTCAAATAGTTCCGTGCGCGTACTACCAGATATTTTACAGAAGTATCAGCTACCAGTGTTTGTTCAACTATCATATAATCATACAATAAAGGATGCTTCTTTCTATGTATTCGCTATACATTACATTTGTCTATGTTAAGGATCACTTGCTACTCCCTGCACCACGTGCGTATCCGCTGCAGATCTTCCTGCATTTCCCTGCAATTTTCTAATGGCAGCGGTCGAGGGGTTCTGCTACAGAAGGGAAGAATCATGTAGGTATTCATCAATTATTTCTGTATTTCTATAAAGGGTGTTCATTTACTAGGTTCCAACATGAATCGAAAGAACAATGGACTCCCGGGTTATGGTTTGTTCGATAAAGGCATAAATAAAGATAATTGTATTATCGCTTTATAAAACTAATGATTTTGGATTTGTTGTCTTTAAAGATTATTGTCTTAGCATCATGTTGTCTTTCATTATCAGAAGCTATATTACGGAGGCTAAAGGTTGGCAACTGTTTTTTGATAAGATTTTGCTGCAGTAGTTCAATTTTTTGGTATCTTCATCATGTTAGACATTCTTATAATAATTTGCAGTCATTACATTGTAGTAAGTATGTTTTTAGACTTGGTGCTATATTCCTTATGACTGAAGGCCAGTCTTCATCTTTTATGGAAATACAGATTATACTCACGTATGTTAATGGTAATCAGGCAAAAATGAAAACACGAATTTAAAGATGGCAAAAGAAGAGAGTAAGTAAAGACATCCCAGCTTCCTTTGTCACATTATCCCGTCATTGGACTGACCATATAAATATTTTAAATATCTAACTGGGCAATTCAATGGCTACAGGTAACCCCAGAAAGTGGATTTAGCAATCTACACACAAAAGAATATTACATAAGAAACCACCTTATCAAAAACTACAGTACATATATTTTACAAATTCCTACTTATATGATCTGGCCATAGGAAACTATTTACATATAGTGTACAGCACAATGTCACAAAATATCCATAAGCTATATTTTCGATAAAAATTTGGCATCTTCATCATAAGTGATACCCTTTTTGGGTAAACAAAGATTACATTGTAATATACATATCACTTTGTACAAGTACTGTCTTGCTTCAAAGAATAAATTATCGTGGATTGCACTGCCCCTTACAGTTCATTATCAGACAAAAATTTCACATTTTAAATGTTTGGTATTTTGCATAACCACTTCCACTCATTTAATGAGCCTTAACACACATCCTCACCAAGTCGACCACGCCTTCAACGGGCCCAAGTGGCAGTTAATATGGAAATGCACTGCTATCACTTCCCTTGGAAGTGGTACTCCTCCACCACAGTACATGAAAAAGTTAGACAAATTAACCTACTTTAGTACACTCACATTTACTTCTAACTAAGTATAAGGAAAAAAATGGTTCACGCTAATGCTAAACAACAGTCATTAATTCATAAATAAATACATTACACAGTTCTCATAACATTAAAACAATTGTCACTAAAATTGACTATAGTACAAAATTGACTATAGTATAAAATCAAGTGCACATTACACTACAAAATATTACTCTAGGTCATAGTTCTGTCTCAAAGTTGTTAAAATTAAAAGATTTGGGTTTCTCTTCTATTTGCAAATTCACTAAAATGACAAGTCCTGGTTTGAAATTCACACCATTTATGCACTCGTATCATCTTAATATCCAAAATATGTATCTTGCCTCTAGCAAAAACTCAAAAAGTGCAGTAGCATAGATTTACTAATCATTACGTTATGAGAAAAAAATAGAGTCATCAACACTTAACTCTATCACTACTCTAATGAAAAGTTAGGGGATGGTAGTTGTACCAAATCACTGCCCTACTTCTCCACTCATCTCTGAGTACAACTCTCATTCAACCAGAATATCACATCCTCAAAAATCACAAAATATTACCAAATATCTGTCATTATAGGTCGTCTGTCTTGATCTGACTGCAATCTAATTAAAAAGAATTACACCAGACACAAAAGCATCTTCAGTGGTCATTGGTGTTTATATAGATAATCTGCCCCTTTCCTTCTTGCTAACAGTGGTTGGTGTCGACAGGCTTCATTTCACATCTGCACTTGGCAATTTTCGGCTTTCTGCGTTATTTCCTGCGCTGCACTATTTACAATTGACTTTCTTAACTGTTTCTCATTTCTCACTGCCACAGTGTTTATGCCTAATCCTTTTTTTTTTTTTTTGTTTTTTTTGTTTGCGTTGTGAGTGTTGCCAACCATTTTGTAGACGATGCACCGTCACGTCAGTGGCAACACGTTGGTGCTGGCGGCACAATTATAATGGCTCCATGAGTCATGAAATTAGCGTGTATAGATCCTGTTGACTAGTATAAGCTGCACCATGCAGAAATATTATCCCTCTTGGCGTTTCTTTGGCCACAGTCTAGTCGGACGTAATCATTGTTGTGTAGGTCCAGTTTCGTAGGTGCGCGATTACAACGTTCCATACATTCAAGTCTCTGTTTCTAACACTACATTATTCAGTTCCTCAGATCACGATATTACGGTCCGTACACGTTTAGTAATCACCATCACGAATTCACAGATCTGGTAAAAAAGAAAAGAAAAAAACACGTGACAATCAGTTTGTCAGTCTCCACGGCGGCATTTATCGTCTTAACGCGAGTGGCAGCTCATTAAGTTGCACAAGAGGCCATAAGTTCAATGTACATTCTTTCGTGCAACTCTGTTACGTGCAGAAACTTCGTTTGTAACCATGACAAACACAGTCCATTCGCACAAGCATTGTCCCTGCTGTTTATAGTGTTCAATATCATACAGTCGAATATTTTGTTCCATTATATCTACGGTGAAGTTTTGTTTCGACCATAACCGAAAAATAAGAACGCGGCCTTGAAATTGCGCGTGCCTCAGTCTAGAACGGTTACTCAAGACAGATAACCTGTAATAACGTATGTTAACGGCTGCTGCGGAAGATGGTCACGCAAACAAACGTATTATTAACAAATAATTGACCACTCAGAAATTCACATCACTCTAGAACCACAGTCATCGATTAATCAGCAAAATTACTTTTCATCGTTCCAATATTATCACTTTAAGCTCATAACTCCTCAAAACACAAATACATTCCTGGAAATTGAAATAAGAACACCGTGAATTCATTGTCCCAGGAAGGGGAAACTTTATTGACACATTCCTGGGGTCAGATACATCACATGATCGCACTGACAGAACCACAGGCACATAGACACAGGCAACAGAGCATGCACAATGTCGGCACTAGTACAGTGTATATCCACCTTTCGCAGCAATGCAGGCTGCTATTCTCCCATGGAGACGATCGTAGAGATGCTGGATGTAGTCCTGTGGAACAGCTTGCCATGCCATTTCCACCTGGCGCCTCAGTTGGACCAGCGTTCGTGCTGGACGTGCAGACCGCGTGAGACGACGCTTCATCCAGTTCCAAACATGCTCAATGGGGGACTGATCCGGAGATCTTGCTGGCCAGGGTAGTTGACTTACACCTTCTAGAGCACGTTGGGTGGCACGGGATACATGCGGACGTGCATTGTCCTGTTGGAACAGCAAGTTCCCTTGCCGGTCTAGGAATGGTAGAACGATGGGTTCGATGACGGTTTGGATGTACCGTGCACTATTCAGTGTCCCCTCGACGATCACCAGTGGTGTACGGCCAGTGTAGGAGATCGCTCCCCACACCATGATGCCGGGTGTTGGCCCTGTGTGCCTCGGTCGTATGCAGTCCTGATTGTGGCGCTCACCTGCACGGCGCCAAACACGCATACGACCATCATTGGCACCAAGGCAGAAGCGACTCTCATCGCTGAAGACGACACGTCTCCATTCGTCCCTCCATTCACGCCTGTCGCGACACCACTGGAGGCTGGCTGCACGATGTTGAGGCGTGAGCGAAAGACGGCCTAACGGTGTGCGGGACCGTAGCCCAGCCTCATGGAGACGGTTGCGAATGGTCCTCGCCGATACCCCAGGAGCAACAGTGTCTCTAATTTGCTGGGAAGTGGCGGTGCGGTCCCCTACGGCACTGCGTAGGATCCTACGGTCTTGGCGTGCATCCGTGCGTCGCTGCGGTCCGGTCCCAGGTCGACGGGCACGTGCACCTTCCACCGACCACTGGCGACAACATCAATGTACTGTGGAGACCTCACGCCCCACGTGTTGAGCAATTCGGCGGTACGTCCACCCGGCCTCCGGCATGCCCACTATACGCCCTCGCTCAAAGTCCGTCAACTGCACATACGGTTCACGTCCACGCTGTCGCGGCATGCTACCAGTGTTAAAGACTGCGATGGAGCTCCGTATGCCACGGCAAACCGGCTGACACTGACGGCGGCGGTGCACAAATGCTACGCAGCTAGCGCCATTCGACGGCCAACACCGCGGTTCCTGGTGTGTCCGCTGTGCCGTGCGTGTGATCATTGCTTGTACAGCCCTCTCGCAGTGTCCGGAGCAAGTATGGTGGGTCTGACACACCGGTGTCAATGTGTTCTTTTTTCAATTTCCAGGAGTGTAGAATATTTCAGATAACCTACAGATCCGATAATGCAGCATTCTTTCTCATGAACCATGGACCTTGCCGTTGGTGGGGAGGCTTGCGTGCCTCAGCGATACAGATAGCCGTACTGTAGGTGCAACCACAACGGAGGTGTATCTGTTGAGAGGCCAGACAACCGTGTGGTTCCTGAAGAGGGGAGCAGCCTTTTCAGTAGTTGCAGGGGCTACAGTCTGGATGTTTGACTGATCTGGCCTTGTAACACTAACCAAAACGGCCTTGCTGTGCTGGTACTGCGAACGGCTGAAAGCAAGGTGAAAATACAGCCGTAGTTTTTCCCAAGGGCGTGCAGCTCTACTGTATGGCTAAATGATGATGGCGTTCTCTTGGTTAAAATATTCCGGAAGTAAAATAGTCCCCTTTCGGATCTCCGGGCGGGGCTACTTAGGAAGACATCGTTATCAGGAGAAGGAAAGGTGGCGTTCTACGGATGTCAGATCCCTTAATCGAGCAGGTAGGTTAGAAAATTTAAGGAGGGAACTGGATTGGTTGAAGTTAGATATAGTGGAAATTAGTGATGTACTGTGGCAGGGGGGGAACAAGACTTCTGGTCAGGTGACTACCGGGTTGTAAGTACAAACTCACATAGGGGTAATGCAGGAGTAGGTTTAATAACGAATAACAAAATTATGAATGCTGCTAAGCTACTACAAACAGCATAGGGAACACATTACTGTGGGCATGGTGGACACGAAGACCACGCCCGCTACATTAGTACAAGATTATATGTCAACTAGGTCCGCAGATGACGAAGAGATTGATGAAATGTGTGATGAGATAAAAGAAGTTATTCAGATAGTGAAGGGAGACGAAAATTTAATAAATGGCTCAAATGGTTCTGAGAAATGGGACTTAACATATGTGGTCATCAGTCCCCTAGAACATAGAACTGCTTAAACCTAACCAACCGAAGGACATCACACACATCCATGCCCGAGGCAGGATTCGAACCTTCGACCGTAGCAGTCGCGCGGTTCCGGACTGAGCGGAAAATTTAATAGTCATGGGTGACTGGAATTCGGTAGTAGGAAAAGGAAGAGAAGGAAACGTAGTAGGTGAATATGGAATGGGGCTAAGGAATGAAAGAGGTGGCCGCCTGATAGAATTATGCACAGGGCACAACTTAATCATAGCTAACACTTGGTTGAAGAATCATAAAGGAAGGTTGTATACATGGAAGAGGCCTAGAGATACTGGAAGGTTTCAGGTAGATTGTATAGTGGTAAGACAGAGATTTATTACCCAGGTTTTAAATTACAAGGCCTTTCCAGGGACAGATGTGGACTCTGACCACAATCTATTGGTTGTGAACTGTAGATTAAAACTGAAGAAACTTCAAAAAGGTGGGAATTTAAGGAGATGGGACCTGAATAAAATGGCAGAACCGGAGGTTCTAGAGAGTTTCAGGGAGAGCATTAGGGAACGATTGACAAGAATTGGGGAAAGAAACAGAGTAGATGAAGAATGGGTAGCTTTGAGACAAGAAATAGTGAAGGCAGCAGAGGATCCAGTAAGTAAAAAGAAAATGGCTAGGAGAAATCCTTGGTTATGAGAAGAAATATTGAATTGATGACAGGAGAAAACTTAAAAATGCAGTAAATGAATCATGCAAGAATGAATACACGCATCTCAAAAATGAGATTGACAGGAAGCGATTGATGATCCAATATGACTAAGTAGGAATGGCTAGAGTACAAATGTAAGGATGCAGAGTCATATATATCTCTAAAGGTAAGATAGGTACTGCCTACAGGAAAATTATAGAGACATTTGGGGAAAAGAGAACCACTTGTATGAATATCAAGAGCTCAGATGGCAACTCAGTTCTAAGTAAAAGGGAAAGCAGAAAGGTGGAACGAGTACTGAAATGGAAGAGCATGTAGATGAAGATGAAATGGGAGATATGATACTGCGTGAAGAGTTTGACAGAGCATTGGGAGACCTAAGTCGAAAAAAGGCCCCTGGAGTAGACAACATTCCATTACAGCTACTGATAGCCTTGGGAGAGTCAGCCCTGACAAAACTCTACTATCTGGTGAGATAGCTGTACGAGACAGGCGAAATATCCTCAGACTTCAAGAAGACTGTAATAATTGCAATCCCAAAGACAGAAGGTGTTGACAGGTGCAAAAAAAAAAAAAAAAACTGGACTATCAGTCATGGCTGCAAAATACTAACACGAATTCTTTATAATGGAAAAACCGGTGGAAGCCGAGCTCGATGAAGATTATGTCGGATTCCGTAGAAATGTTGGAAGGCTATTCTGACCCTGGTCTGCAACGGTGTAAGACGTCCCAGAAAGTCGTGCATCACTATTATATATCACATTGTGTCTTCCACGACTATAGAACAGATACAGATCGCCAACACACCTATTTTAAAAGCTCCATGAGTTCAAGATTGAAGTGCCAAGTTTCGCAAACAAAAGAGTGAATTATTTTCACACAGGAACATAGCGGGAACCGATAAACACAAATATAGAACAGTGTCGGTCACCGAAGTATTTATACACCTCTCAACTAGTCACCATTTGCCGCATAGTGTTTAGGTATCAGAGAGAGAATTTAGCCGTGCACCGATGCAAATGAAACGGTTCGGTGTCTGCCAGTTGCCTGGGCCACGGGCAGTGCCTATTAGCGGCGGTCATAACCCGGCTTCTATCGAGCGAGCAGTTCGGGGCGCAGGAGTCGCTTTGCCGATATTTTTTGCACCGCTGCCCTTTCAGAGAGGTCCAGCCAATAGCCGGAGCCAAAACCACTCTCCTCCGCCACTCGGTGCCCACTCAACCGCGTGTGGCTCTCTCTGCCCGTTCAGACACACACGCTAATCTCCTACACTGCTGCATCGCATGAAGGATTCAACTTAATTGATGATTTGGCGTCACGTTAGCGAAATGAGCAGGATTAATGACGTGCAAGCACTCTACGGATACAAAGCTGCAAAATATTCATTTCTGACTCCATAGCTTTACATCTTTAGCATCAGAACTTAAACACACAAAAAATATACTTTTTTATCGCTTGGTTTGTCATTTACCAAAATCGAATATGGCTATAGAAAGTTTAATTTAATTTCATTTACATCTTCATTTGTGTGGAAATGACTTCCGTTGTTGCTGTATGGTTTATTTGTAATCTATCTCAGATTTTTCTTTCGTTCCAGACTACTGACGTCGTTTTAAATCAACAATATCTAATGTGTACGGTAGAATAAACTCACAGTTTACGATGTTTATTGAGGACACCTTGTAGACAGGGCTGCCACAGCTGTGGCTAATCATCAAGGGGATTAAGACGCCGCTTCAGCTGTATTTAATCTTTTATTATCAGATCACCATCGGTTTCGTGGCACTGGAAACCATAGCCTCAGGTGACATGAAACTACGTCATTAAGACCTAAGTACCCTGGAACGTGGAACCCAACACGCGTTGTCAGACCATACCAATATAACGCTAAATGGCGGTACGTCAATGAACCTAAATTAGCCGGACGTGGGAATCAAAGTGCAAAATTGTTGGTGGAACAGCAGTTGAAGCCTGTCGGCACATCCCGAGCGCGAGACGAGACCGCGTACTGTGAAATACGGACCAACGCGGTAGCGTCCCGTGTTACGGGAATTCCGATACAATGCACTTGCAATTCCACCAACAATTTTGGGCTTAGATCCCCATGGCCGGCTTATTTTCATTCATTGACGCACCACCATTCAACAGTTTACTATTTTAGGTTGACATCGTATTGTGTCTCACTGTTTAGAGGCACAAAACGCGTGGGTGTTTTCAGCTCGTTACTAAATGCAAATAAGTAGGAGGCCAAGTTGACAGGAGCTGAAGGAGTCCAGGTTGCAATAATATGCGGTACAGCACACTGTGGGAGAGAAGGATTATTATTCGAGAAACACATAGTACAGTGAAATTACTTATCTCCACTAGTTTGTAGGACTGCAACTGCGGCTATGAACTGACAGTCTCGTAACATGGGATACCATGAACTAGTGCAACATATTCTTAGGGACTAAGCCTGATAGGCCCTCCTCAGAGAATCAATGCAAACAAGTTTGGCTGAGGGCCGATTATGAAAGTGCGTCTGCCTGGGTTGAAATCTAGCTAAGAGGTGAACGAGGCACACTCCACTTCCGTCGAGCTGCACAGCCCGCTAGAGTGCGCTGTGTTCGGCAGACGACGGGCTAACTACCTTGTGTTGGCGCGGCGTTGTAGTAGTATCTGTGGCAGTGATACTACACATCGGATATTGGGTTTCCTGTTGCGAGCGTAAAAGTTAGTTACATGTTACCTGATGATGTGGTTTTAGGGCCACGAAACCGGATGTGGCCTGAAAATGAAAAGATTAAACACAGCTAAAGCTGCTTCTTAATCCCCAAGCTTTTATTCAGACTTTACTAAACACATATCGTTATAGTAAGCAGGGAACAGCTGAAGTCATTCATTTATTTTTCAGGTGACCTCAGACCGCGTCCTGAGGAGTATACTCTCGTCAGCTGGCCAATTCAATTTCTTTTTTTTGTTTTTGTTTTTCGTCATCAGTCTACTGACTGGTTTGATGCGGCCCGCCACGAATTCCTTTCCTGTACTAACCTTTTCATCTCAGAGTAGCACTTGCAACCCACGTCCTCAATTATTTGCTTGACGTATTCCAATCTCTGTCTTCCTCTACAGTTTTTGCCCTCTACAGCTCCCTCTAGTACCATGTAAGTCATTCCCACATGTCTTAGCAGATGTCCTATCATCCTGTCCCTTCTCCTTATCATAGTTTTCCACATATTCCTTTCCTCTCCGATTCTGCGTAGAACCTCCTCATTCCTTACCTTATCAGTCCACCTAATTTTCAACATTCGTCTATAGCACCACATCTCAAATGCTTCGATTCTCTTCTGTTCCGGTTTTCCCACAGTCCATGTTTCACTACCATACAATGCTGTACTCCAGTCGTACGTCCTCAGAAATTTCTTCCTCAAATTAAGGCCGGTATTTGATATTAGTAGACTTCTCTTGGCCAGAAATGCCTTTTTTGCCATAGCGAGTCTGCTTTTGATGTCCTCCTTGCTCCGTCCGTCATTGGTTATTTTACTGCTTAGGTAGCAGAATTCCTTAACTTCGTTGACCTCGTGACCTTCAATCCTGATGTTAAGTTTCTCGCTGTTCTCATTTCTATTACTTCTCATTACCTTCGTGTTTCTCCGATTTACTCTCAAACCATACTGTGTACTCATTAGACTATTCATTCCGTTCAGCAGATCATTTAATTCTTCTTCACTTTCACTCAGGATAGCAATGTCATCAACGAATCGTATCTGATAACCTTTCACCTTGTATTTTTATTCCACTCCTGAACCTTTCTTTTATTTCCATCATTGCTTCCTCGATGTACAGATTGAAGAGTAGGGGCGAATGGCTACAGCCTTGTCTTACACCCTTCTTAATACAAGCACTTCGTTCTTGATCGTCCACTCTTATTATTCCCTCTTAATTGTTGTACATAGCCGGCCGAAGTAACCGTGCGGTTCTAGGCGCTGCAGTCTGGAACCGCGAGACCACTTCGGTCGCAGGATCGAATCCTGCCTCGGGCATGGATGTGTGTGACGTCGTTAGGTTAGTTAGGTTTAACTAGTTCTAAGTTCTAGGGGACTAATGACCTCAGAAGTTGAGTCCCATAGTGCTCAGAGCCATTTGAACCATTTTTTGTTGTACATATTGTATATGACCCGTCTCTCCCTATAGCTTACCCCTACTTTTTTCAGAATCTCGAACAGCTTGCACCATTTTATATTGTCGAACGCTTTTTCCAGGTCGACAAATGCTACGAAAATGTCTTGATTTTTCTTTAGCCGTGCTTCCGTTATTTGCCGTAACGTCAGAATTGCCTCTCTCGTCCCTTTACTTTTCCTAAAGCCAAACTGATCGTCACCTTGCGCATTCTCAGTTTTCTTTTCCATTCTTCTGTATATAATTCTTGTAAGCAACTTCGATGCATGAGCTGTTAAGCTGATTGTGCGATAATTCTCGCACTTGTCAGCTCTTGCCCTCTTCGGAATTGTGTGGATGATGCTTTTCCGAAAGTCAGATGGTATGTTGCCAGACTCATATATTCTACACACCAACGTGAATAGTCGTTTTGTTGCCACTTCCCCCAATGATTTTAGAAAATGTGATGAAATATTATCTATCCCTTCTGCCTTATTTGACCGTAAGTCCTCCAAAGCTCTTTTAAATTCCGATTATAATACTGGATCCCCTATCTCTTCTAAATCGACTCCCGTTTCTTCAGCTATCACATCAGACAAAACTATCAATGTATTCTTTCCACCTATCTGCTCTCTCCACTGCATTTAACAGTGGAATTCCGGTTGCACTCTTAATGTTACCACCGTTGGTTTTAAAGTCACCAAAGGTTTTTTTAACTTTCCTGTATGCTGAGACTGTCCTTCCAACAATCATATCTTTTTCGATGACTTCACATTTTTCCTACAGCCATTTCGTCTTAGCTTCCCTGCACTTCCTATTTGTTTCATTCGTCAGCGACTTGTATTTCTGTATTCCTGATTTTCCCGGAACATGTTTGTACTTCCTTCTCTCATCAATCAACTTAAGTATTTCTTCTGTTACCCATGGTTTCTTCGCAGCTACCTTCTTTGTACCTATGTTTTCCTTCCCAACTTCTGTGGTGGCCCTTTTTAAAAGATGTCCATTTCTCTTCAACTGTACTGCCTACTGCGCTATTCCTTATTGCTGTATCTATAGCGTTAGAGAACTTCAAACGTATCTCGTCATTTCTCAGTACTTCCGTATCACACTTCTTTGGGTATTGATTCTTCCTGACTAAAGTCTTGAACTTCAGCCTACTCTTCATCACTACTATATTGTGATCTGAGTCTATATCTGCTCCTGGGTACGCCTTACAATCCAGTATCTGATTTCGGAATCTCTGTCTGACCATGATGTAATCTAATTGAAATCTTCCCGCGTCTCCCGGCCTTTTTCAAGTATACCTCCCCCTCTTGTGATTCTTGAACAGGGTATTCGCTATTACTAGCTGAAACTTGTTACAGAACTCAATTAGTCTTTCTCCTCTTTCATTCCTTGTCCCAAGCCCATATTCTCCTGTAACCTTTTCTTCTACTCCTTCCCCTACAACTGCATTCCAGTCGCCCATGACTTTTAGATTTTCGTCCCCCTTTACATACTGCATTACCCTTTCAATATCCTCATACACCTTCTCTATCTGTTCTTCAGCTTGCGACGTCGACATTTATACCTGAACTACCGTTGTCGGTGTTGGTCTACTGTCGATTCTGATTAGAATAACCCGGTCACTGTACTGTTCACAGTAACACACCCTCTGCCCTACCTTCCTATTCATAACGAATCCTACACTTGTTATACCATTTTCTGCTGCTGTTGATATTACCCGATACTCATCTGACGAGAAATCCTTGTCTTCCTTCCACTTCACTTCACTGACCCCTACTATATCTAGATTGAGCCATTGCATTTCCCTTTTCAGATTTTCTAGTTTCCCTACTACGTTCAAGATTCTGACACTCCACGCGCCGACTCGTAGAACGTTATCCTTTCGTTGATTATTCAATCCTTTTCTCATGCTAACCTCCCCCTTGGCAGTCCCCTCCCGGAGATCCGTATGGGGGACTATTCCGGAATCTTTTGCCAATGGAGAGATCATCATGACACTTCTTCAATTACAGGCCACATTTCCTGTGGATACACGTTAGTGGACTAAAATACTGTCTGCTACCAAAGGTCAGTGACAACTAAGCGTACATACAATTATAAGTCAAATTAGTTTATGGCAACAGCCAGAAAATTCCAGTGAAATACCGTTTACTCAGTTTTCACACTTGAAGATGACACATACAGCCAAAGGCAGTGAAGGTTCCACTGTCAGTGTTCTGTTGCTAACAACGTAATACAGTGAAGAGCGAAAGGAACTGGTAAACATGTCTAATATCGTGTAGGGTCCCCAAGAACACGCAGAAGTGCCACAACACGACGTGGCATGGAATCGACTAATATCTGAAGTATTTCTGTAGGGGATTGACACCTGGTATCCTGCAGGGCTGTCCATAAATCCATAAGAGTACGAGGGGGTGTAGATCTCTTCTGAACAGGACGGTGCATGGCATCCCAGATACGGTGGGTAACGTTGACGTCTGTAGTGTGTTTAAGCTCAGAGGAGTGTTCCTGGAGCCACTCTGTAGGAATTGTGGACGTGTGGGGTGTCACATTGTCCCGCTGGAATTGCCCAAGTCCGTCGGAATGCACAGTGGACATGAATGGATGCAGATCATCAGGCAAGATGCTTACGTACGTGTCACCTGTCAGAGTCGTATCTAGACGTATCAGGGGTCCCATATCACTCCAACCACACGCGCCCCACAAAATTATAGTGCCTCCACCAGCTTGAACAGTCCGCTGTTGACATGCGAGGTCCATGGGTTCATGAGGTTGTCTCCATATCCATACACGTCCATCCGCTCAATACAATTTAAAACGATACTCGTCCGCCAGGCAACAAGTTTCCAGTCATCAGCCGGCCCCGGCAGGGTGTAAAGCGTTGTGCAGTGCAGTCATCATGGGTACACGAGTGGGCCTTCAGCTCCGAAAGCCAATACAGAAGACGTTTCGTTGAATGGTTCACATGCTATCACTTTTCGATGGCCCATCACGGAAATCTGCAGCAATTTCTAGAAGGGTTGCACTTCTGTGACGATGAATCATTCTCTTCAGTCGTCGTTGGTCCTGTTCTTGCATAATCTTTTTCCAGCCGCAGCAATGTCGACGATTTCATGTTTTACCGGATTTCTGATATTCACAGTGCACTCTTGAAATGGGCGTAAGGGAAAATTTCCACTTCACTGCTACCTCGTGTGCCGACTATGGCACCACGTAAAAAGTCACTTAAATCTTGATAACCACTGTAGCAGCAGTAACCGATCTAACAACTGCGCCAAATACTTGTCGTCTTATATAGGCGTTGCCGACTGCAGCGCAGTCTTCTGCCTGATTACATATCTCTGTATTTGAATACGCATGTCTATACCAGTTCCTTTGGTGCTTCATGGTATTATCAATACACGCAGCAAGTAATTAAAGATTCGCTAAGACATAAAATACCCATGTAAGGTCTGTTTGTAGCCTAAAGCAAATACAGATAAAACTACTTACCACCTGCACTTCAGTTAATTTAAAAGTAAGGACAAAATAGTCTGTAGAGTTTGTGTGCTATGTTGAAACATCGTTTACAGTATGGATGTAAGGATGAACTGGAACACAGCAGTAAGCAATGTAATTTGTAGAACTTGTGTCATGAATGACGAAATTACCATTAAATGTACAAATATGTCATTGCGTATTTGATATCAAAATAATTAATTTCTCGACGCAATCAAATTTATATTCTTGTATGACAAAATTAATTCATATCGACTGGTCATCTTGAGATTCGTTTAGGATCTACGTTGTCTGTTATATCACATTTCAGGTGTGCATCATGGAAAATATTACTTCTAGTTCCGAAACTTAGTGTGACAGTCTTATTCTATCGAATCGTTGCCGAAATTTAAAACACCTCGTATAATACTGTCCAGTAAACGCGCTTTTACTCCATAGGATTATGTCAAGTGATTTAAATTCCGCCAGTGACTCACCCTGAAGATATCCGTGAAGTTGTCAGCTGAATTGTCGGAAGAAGAAGCAATACTATCAGGGATGACAGAATATTCTGTCCACCCCGGAAAACTTCACGAGAAACATCTGTACTGTTGCCAAAAAGGCTAAGCATTGGTTGCGTTCCAGCTCATTATCCTTCAAAGAAATCCTATGTACTACAGGAATTCATTATGTTATCGGAATTTATGACAATTTATTTATGAACGTACGTCAGTAAAATCTCCCATACAAAATCAGCGTATAAAATATGAAGATTGTACCGCAATAAAGAAAGGGGAATTTATTTGACACACGTACACAGGCAAAGTACGTAAAGACCCGAATTTCTAAAATAGTTTATCGCTGTCACATCGTGTATAACTACCTTAACGTTTGATTAAATATAATAAGTTTCATATTTAGTCGGAGGGTACCCGTGGTCAAGGGTCGCGGCACGGTAGCTCAGCGTGTTCGGTCAGAGAGCCGGTTGGCCTCTGTAATAAAAAACTGAGTGGAAGGATCAACCACCGAACTTGAACAGGATGTCTTGCGACGTCCGCAACGACCAAACACAACGATCAATAACGAACAAAGAAAAAAAAAAGGGGGGGGCAGCGTCTTTGATTCATAATCAAAACGTCTTCGGTCCCGGGTTCGATCCTCGCCACTGCCTAAATTTTGATAAATAAGCAGCATTGGCGGCCGAAAACTTCCGACATAAGAAGTCAGCCTTATTCTGCCAACGGCCTTGTCAAAGAGGGCGGAGGAGCGGATAGAGGTTCAGGGCACTCTCTTGTCCTAGGGGTGGCAAATTGCACCTAAAGGCGGAAGAATCAGCAATGATCAACGACATGAGGATGCAGAAGGCAATGGAAACCACTGCATTAACGACATGTAACGTGTATCCTCAGGACATGTGACCTGTAATTGAAGAAGTGTCATGATGATCTCTCCATTGGCAAAAGATTCCGGAATAGTACCCCATTCGGATCTCCGGGAGGGGACTGCCAAGGGGGAGGTTACCATGAGAAAAAGGATAACGTTCTACGAGTCGGGTAGGAAAACTAGAAAATCTGGAAATTGAAATGCAAAGGCTCAATATGGATATAGCAGGGGTCAGTGAAGTGAAGTGGAAGGAAGACAAGGATTTCTGGTCAGATAAGGATCAGATTACATCATGGTCAGACAGAGATTCCGAAATCAGATACTGGATTGTAAGGCGTACCCAGGAGCAGATATAGACTCAGATCACAATATAGTAGTGATGAAGAGTAGGCTGAAGTTCAAGACATTAGTCAGGAAGAATCAATACGCAAAGAAATGGGATACGGAAGTACTAAGGAATGACGAGATACGTTTGAAGTTCTCTGGCGCTATAGATACAGCAATAAGGAGTAGCGCAGTAGGCAGTACAGTTGAAGAGGAATGGTCATCTCTAAAAAGGGCCATCACAGAAGTTGGGAAGGAAAACATAGGTAAAAAGACGGTAGCTGCGAAGAAACCATGGGTAACAGAAGAAATACTTCAATTGATTGATGAAAGGAGAAAGTACAAACATGTTCCGGGAAAATCAGGAATACAGAAATACAAGTCGCTGAGGAATGAAATAAATAGGAAGTGCAGGGAAGCTAAGACGAAATGGCTGTAGGAAAAATGTGAAGACATCGAAAAAGATATGATTGTCGGAAGGACAGACTCAGCATACAGGAAAGTCAAAACAACCTTTAGTGACATTAAAAGCAACGGTGGTAACATTAAGAGTGGAACGGGAATTCCACTGTTAAATGCAGAGGAGAGAGCAGATAGGCGGAAAGAATACATTGAAAGCCTCTATGAGGGTGAAGATTTGTCTGATGTGATAGAAGAAGAAACAGGAGTCGATTTAGAAGAGATAGGGGATCCAGTATTAGAATCGGAATTTAAAAGAGCTTTGGAGGACTTACGGTCAAATAAGGCAGAAGGGATGGATAACATTCCATCACATTTTCTAAAATCATTGGGGGAAGTGGCAACAAAACGACTATTCACGTTGGTGTGTACAACATATGAGTCTGGCGACATACCATCTGACTTTCGGAAAAGCATCATCCACACAATTCCGAAGACGGCAAGAGCTGACAAGTGCGAGAATTATCGCACAATCAGCTTAACAGCTCATGCATCGAAGCTGCTTACAAGAATAAAATACAGAAGGATGGAAAAGAATATTGAGAATGCGCTAGGTGACGATCAGTTTGGCTTAAGGAAAAGTAAAGGGACGAGAGAGGCAATTCTGACGTTACGGCTAATAATGGAAGCAAGGCTAAAGAAAAATCAAGACATTTTCATAGGATTTGTCGACCTGGAAAAAGCGTTCGACAATATAAAATGGTGCAAGCTGTTCGAGATTCTGAAAAAAGTAGGAGTAAGCTATAGGGAGAGACGGGTCATATACAATATGTACAACAACCAAGAGGGAATAATAAGAGTGGACGATCAAGAAGGAAGTGCTCGTATTAAGATGGGTGTAAGACAAGGCTGTAGCCTTTCGCCCCTACTCTTCAATCTGTACGTCGAGGAAGCAATGATGGAAATAAAAGAAAGGTTCAGGAGTGGAATAAAAATACAAGGTGAAAGGATATCAATGATTCGAATCGTTGATGACATTGCTATCCTGAGTGAAAGTGAAGAAGAATTAAATTATTTGCTGGACGGAATGAACAGTCTAATGAGTACACAGTATGGTTTGAGAGTAAATCGGAGAAAGACGAAGGTAATGAGAAGTAGTAAAAATGAGAACAGCGAGAAACTTAACATCGGGATTGAAGGTCACGAGGTCAATGAAGTTAAGGAATCCTGCTACCTCGGCAGTAAAATAACCAATGACGTACGGAGCAAGGAGGACATCAAAAACAGACTCACTATGGCAAAAAAGGCATTTCTGGCCAAAAGAAGTCTACTAATATCAAATACCGGCCTTAATTTGAGGAAGAAATTTCTGAGGATGTACGTCTGGAGTACAGCATTGTATGGTAGTGAAACATGGACTGTGAAAACCGGAACAGAAGAGAATCGAAGCATTTGAGATGTGGTGCTATAGACGAATGTTGAAAATTAGGTGGACTGATAAGGTAAGGAATGAAGAGGTTCTACGCAGAATCGGAGAGGAAAGGAATAATTGGAAAACACTGATAAGGAGAAGGGACAGGAAGATAGGACATCTGCTAAGAGATGAAGGAATGACTTCGATGGTACTAGAGGGAGCTGAGGGAGCTGTAGAGGGCAAAAACTGTGGAGGTAGACTGAGATTGGAATACGTCAAGCAAATAATTGGGGACGTAGGTTGCAAGTGCTACTCTGAGATGAAGAGGTTAGCACAGGAAAGGAAATCGTGGCGGGCCGCATCAAACCAGTCAGTAGACTAATGACCAAAAAAAAAAAAAAAAAAAAATTGGTCTCATTTGGTTTTGTAAAGTCTGTTTTATATAGGTTTACGTTTGAAATATGTTGTCGTATCCAAAGCATGATGAACGCATGTTCCACTATTTTACTCAATTTAGTTGCAAAAGCTCTATTATCAATCGTTGATGGGATCTGCTGTCATTTGTCACCTTGGTAATGCATTTACTTCTGAACATAGTCAGCCAGCAGACGAACAATGAGGGAAGCCACAACTCGCCCTACTTGCACCGCTTCATCCGTATCAAACTGAAGTTCTTGAACTGTTTTTTAAATCTTGAAAACAGACGAAAATTGGAAGGGGCCAAGTCGGAACTATAAAGAGGATGATCGACGACGGAGAACACATGATATGGAATAGAAGGGGGAACTGATAGAGGTACTCAAAGTACCCTCCGCCACACACCGTCAGGTGGCTTGCGGATGTCGATGTAGATGTAGATGTAGATGTCGGATTGTTGCAGAAGTCTCAGCTCTCGTTTGCAGTCTACTGGTGTCATTCTGAACGGGACGGTGTTCCATGTGTGGGCAAATTCTTCTGATTCGAAACTCGACCACAGCATGCTGTTTCTCACGCATCGACGTAGTAAGTCTACACATCGCTATTTTTACGCTACAATGCAGAAGCAGCAAATATGCAACCGTGAATGCGGTCTCTTTGGAGTAACCTGTGATAACATTCTCCCTTACAGTAAAATATACAGCTGAAGTTTTTCGTTATATTGGTTTAAATAACAAATAGTGTAACTTCGGACGCTTGTAATCAGAAGTCAGATTCCAGATTCTCAATAAGTTGTTTCAGTTTTGCCTAGAATTGACCAGTGAGGAGTGGATTTTTTCCACTTGCCCAGCTAATTACATGACATTCCCAGCTCAGCTTAAACTTGGCTCCCACGTCTATGAACTTATGTCTCCCTGTAGAGTAGTTACAACCAAAAGACGTTCGCATGACTAACGATTGTTTCATTGTAATTTCCTATCACGGTTACTATTCAGTTATCGGCCCACGTGTCTATATTTCTGAGAAGACTGGACGCGTTACGACGCATGTAGCATCGGTAAGCATTTCATGTGCAAAAGAAACTATATATCGTTCTAATGATGTCTGAATCTATGTTATATAATTTTTATTCTCATGTAAGTTCTCAGTAGTTCAGTACCAGTACATATATATACATCTGCGAATGAACTCCATAAGTCACCGTACGCCGTGTGGTGGAGGGTACCCTATACCGGTATGAGTCACTTCCTTTTTCTTCCACTTACGAATGCAGCGACGGAACAACGACTGTCCACATGACTCCTTATGATCCCAGATTCCTCTAACGTAGTGCATGCGGTGATGCGGTAATTTGCGTCGGCATCAGTAGCATCGTTGCACAGTGTGTCACAAATCCCGGTTCAGTGAACTTTCTCAATACAGTTTCGCGAAAAGAACGTCGCTGTCCATCCAGGGAATTCCATTTGAGTTCGCTGATCGTTCTCGTAATACGTGTGAGTTGATTGTCACAAAATCTAGCAGTATGCCTCTGAACTGCTCGACATCATTGTTTAAACCGACCTGATTGGTGCCACAGACGGATGTTGAAAGTTAGGTGGACTGATAAGGTAAGCAATGAGTAGGGAAACACTGAGAAGAAGAAGAAGGGACAGGATGACACTACATCTGTTATGACATCACGGACTACGTTCCGTGGTAGTAGAGGGTAAAAACTGTAGAGGAAAACAGAGACTGGAATACGTCCAGGAAACAAAAAAACTGTTCAAATGGCTCTGAGCACTATGCGACTTAATTTCTGAGGTCATCAGTCGCCTAGAACTTAGAACTAATTAAACCTAACCGACCTAAGGACATCACACACATCCATGGCCGAGGCAGGATTCGAACCTGCGACCGTAGCGGTCGCTCGGCTCCAGACTGCAGCGCCTAGAACGGCACGGCCAATCTGGCCGGATCCAGGAAACAACTGATGGCGTAGGTTGCAAGTGTTACTCTGAGATGAAGAGGTCAGCACAGGAGAGGAAATTTGGCCGACCGCATCAAACCAGTCAGAAGAATGCAGACAAAAAAAAACGCCCGAGCATTGCTGAAGAGTGGATCACACTGGTTTTCTTTACGAGGTCTCCTTTATGGATCTTCACCTGTGTAGAATTCTCCGAAAAACTAACGTCGACCATTCACGTCCCTGCAGGCGAATACAATCCAATTCCTTCTTCCATTTCCGTTTCGGACATGTCCGAAAGAACAGACGCCACAAATTCATATCATCTGATAGGCCTAGCTGGGCAATGAATCCACCCTCTGCAGAGCGGATGCACAAATACGTACGATCTCATGTGGGAATCTGACAGAACGGATATGGGGGAAATGGGTAGGGACTTGTGGATAGGTGGCGCTTGATAGCAGTGTGGATCGGTCGTGAAGCGTACCGAGATAGTCCGTGCAGTTGCGACAACACTTTCTCTCAGATGGCGCAGCAGTTTCCGCACCTGACAAGAAAGCAGGATATCTCGGGTTCGAATCCCTTTCCGGTGCGAATTTTCACCCGTCTTCGCCGATTCCGTGTAATGTCCCAATGCTGCTAACAGCAGTGATCCCTCCTCTTTTCTTTCCGCTTTTCCCCTCTCCACCTTCAATTTACATGTACGGTATTTAACGTTACAGGACTGTTTTCCCTGCTCACCCGCATCATATTTAGGGCAAGCTGCCATTCGTGAAACCAAATAGACACTCTCTCCAAGTCATCATGAGAATATAATAGCCTAAGACGTTGCTGTCATATACTGGAATTCGTTGCCGCATATGTGTTTAGTATACTTGCTAGGCACAAACGACTTACGAACACCAAAATTCAAACGAATGTCGCCCATAAGCCTATTCCGAAACAGTCTACTGACAATATAACGATCTTGATTGCTCCATGAATGCAGCGGCTGCAGCAACTGGGATACATCGCCATCGCTTGCCACGGTAAAGATGCATGATACCCATACTAACAAATCCAACCTTGCATGAACTATCAAAGCTAGTAAGCCACTACTGCTCTTACTACCCATCCCACTGTCGCAGAGGTTTTTTTCCCACGGCACGAGCCTTGGCACTTTTTTCCCTCTGCTCTTCAAATTGTTACCCTCATTCGTGTTTCGTCCACTATCTATCACCTGATGGACCATGTTAATGCGTAGTCTTACCCAGGCGGACGGATAACATCATAGCCCAGCATCCTGTGATCCACTTACTAGATAACTAACATGTTGACGGGGGTGACAGTAGACCTTTTGGTCTGGTCACAACGTTGGTGCGGGCGTGGAGGGGCCCCATCTCTAGTTAACTGATTGCAGAACAGCCGAAAAACACCTGATCTCGCCCGCATCTCGTGGTCGTGCGGTAGCGTTCTCGCTTCCCACGCCCGGGTTCCCGGGTTCGATTCCCGGCGGGGTCAGGGATTTTCTCTGCCTCGTGATGGCTGGGTGTTGTGTGCTGTCCTTAGGTTAGTTAGGTTTAAGTAGTTCTAAGTTCTAGGGGACTTATGACCACAGCAGTTGAGTTCCATAGTGCTCAGAGCCATTTGAACACCTGATCTTAGCTCTTTTTGATCGTCAAATACTGTTTACGTAATTATGTCATTGTACATATCACTATGGGGTATCAAGTAATAGATTAATGGCTGTTTTGCCGGCGGGGGTGGCCGAGCGGTTCTGGCGCTACAGTTTGGAACCGCGCGGCCGCTACGGTCGCAGGTTTCAATCCTTCCTCGGGCATGGATGTGTGTGATGTGCTTAGCTTAGTTAGGTTTAAGTAGTTCTATGTTCTAGGGGACTGATGACCTCAGAAATTGAGTCCCATAGTGCGCACAGCCATTTGAACCAATGGCTGTTTTGATACAATAACGACGCAGCAACGGTAAAGTAATACAACTACAACACATATAGGAGCACTCTCTACTCTAAACTCCGTTCTTACAGGTCTCGAAAGAATGTAACGTTTCCGACCGACCGCCATGTTGTCCTCAGCCTATAGACGTCACTGGATGCGGGTATTGAGGGACATGAGGCCATCACACCACTCTCCCGGTCGTTGTCAATTTTCGCGACCGGAGTCGCCACTTCTCTATCAAGTACCTCCCCAATTTGCCTCAAACGGGTTGAGTGCACCCCACTTACCAACAGCATTCGGCAGATCGGACATTCACCCAACCAAGTACTGGTGCGGAACCGGTGTTAGCACTGCGACAAAACCATTGGCGGGCATTTCATCATCTGACGTATAATTCCAGTATATTTCATTATGGTTAAATCGATGTGTTCAGTAGTTTCTTGGCTGCCTTTCTCACTTATGACTTGAATATGTATAGCTCATGTATTTTATTCTTTCGTTCATTGGGTCCTTCACGACGAAAACAAATTGCATATGAATGACAAAATATTAGCGTAGTATAATTGTGTTTATGAGTGTCACTATGAATTAAATTCTACAATGCAAGGCGTCTATAACGAGTGTGCATTAGTTTATTCCCCTCAGCACATAGAAATTGTTTAAAATATACGACACTTACTATTAGAGCGTGTATTTGACTCAGTGTAAGTCCTGAAGCGATATAAGAATTTTGCAGGTAGAGACACCCATATTACCTGGTGATGCACTGGTGCACCGCCATTGTACCATCTACTACTACCCTGCAATGCACTGAAACACTAACGTACGTCGCCTGTTGTTTCACGTAATTGGAAAAAGCTTATCACAGCACTGACTTCCAGTAAGGGAGCGTCCACGTAGATTCGTCAGCGATTGTGAACTTGATCTTGCACAGGAATACAAGAAATGCACTTATAGAGTGCATTTCTTCTAGAGTATTGGATGATGAGTTTTCAACTACTTATTAAGAGTGATGTACATCAAGATCAGTGTTACCGCTCATTATTCAGGTTCCTCCTGCTACTAAGTGCGACACTCACATTACGGTTCTAAACCATCTTTGAGGTATACCACGTTATTCCAGCAGGAACTGTGCAGAATATTCGACTGGGGTAGCTTGCAGTTCTGTAAACTAAAACACAATACGGTGTTTGCAGTGTAAGCGACACAACTATATTTGGGATAACAGAGGACGACAATGTGCCAGAATGCTGCTACAATTGTTAATTGCTAGATGTTTTGCCTTAACAATAGGCCTGTGTCGGCATTGTCGCTATCTTCAGGCTATCTACGGCTAAATACGCTTTGATAATGTAAAAGTCTGCCAATTAACTATTATATCAGCGTTCTGGTAGACTTCTGTCTTTTATTTTATTGTACCGTTAGAAGACTTCACCGTGCTGCGGGCCCAAGTGAAAATAAATTATATTTGGTTTCCATGATACCGGCCTCTATGTAACATAATTGTTCTGACAGATGTATCCAAGACCACTGACGCTGATTTGAGGTACTGACACTGGATAGTGAGACAGGAAGTGTCTGTTCTTCGAGACAATGTGAGCAAGAAGTGGTGCGCTTTTTTAAAGATGACTTGCTTTGTTGATGCAGTAAACTTGAAAACAATGTAATACAGACAAGAACTGTTGCGGCAGACTAATAGTTTCACAAAACGGTATAATTAGCGGCTTAGTTTCGATAAATTACTGACTTTGCCAGGTAAGCGATTATTCCAACTTGCAGCAATGTTTATTGTGGCGAGACAAAGTGGAATGCGGCTGTGACCGAGATCCGCACGTGTCGCTTTGTACGTGCCTGACTCTCGTATATCGTGTTGTAGTGGGCTTTGATGCAGCGAGACCAGAATTCCGCTCTTTGTCAAATGACGCGCAGTAATTTGATTTGCTGTTTGTCGTGTCGAATGTACTGCTGAACATGGATTGGCATGCCGAGCTATTGCAGCAGCATGTACAGCGCTAAATCATTTCTCGCTGTGTTCTGGTCTGTGCGAATCTGCTCCACCAATAGTCCTAATCCCTTACCATTTCCTTCCAACTACCGTCAGTATTTTACTTCCTATTACGGATCTTTCGGCATGTTTCATGTGGTAGGCATAATATACATCTTTTTTCCAATTAGACCTTCTGCAGTTTTTGATAGTTTTCCAAGAGACAGACTTTCAAATGGCATTTCATTAGTAATTAGCATTATAGCAGGAAGTTTCATTTCAGTTAAAATCAATAAAGACGTAAGTGTGAAATAAGGTCATTGAAGCAAACGAAATATGAAACTTCTTAAAAAATTCTGAATGTTCTGCGTTAATAATATATTTTTGTACGCCATTCACACTGTCGGTGAAAAAACGCAAGAGAAACCCATTACTAAATGTTGTCATAGACACGAAATAACTATTCGGCAGTAAAAACATTTTATTCTTCCACCTGAACTAGCAAACTTTTGACAACAATTTGCCTGGTTACCTCCCGTGTAATACTGGTGACTATAATGAGGAAGAGTCCTATATTACAATAAATATTTCTCTGGAACGCTATGAAAAGATTCAACCATGTGTCACCATCAGAAAAAATATGTTCTGTGAGAGTAACACACTGATACCACTTGAATGAGACGTTGGACGAGTCCGTTTACTACGACGAGAACATTACTGAGCTACAACGGACACAATTATACAGACTTTGAAAGTGATGTACAGTGTCGCTGTTAAATATGTATAGTGTTCATTTGCATGGCTGTTCACTGTGCACTACAGAATACAACAAACAGTAGACCACCTAGAAAAAAATATTCTCAGGCTTACAGTCTCGTCACGTGGTTAAAATGCTACTTTGTTAAAGTATCAGTGACCCCCTTAAACGACAATTAATGCTAACGTTAAACCCCTGCGAGGAACTTTTGAGAAAGTTCTTACTGTAGAATAACCTAATGCGAACAGAACAATCAGACTAGGATTCGTTTCCGAAACCCTCCAGCGGAGCATAACCAACAATAAACAGGTGGATCAGGAACAGACGTTCTCCCAGCAAGAAAGCAAGTTGTAGTATTACGTATTAATATCGGTCGGCGCCTGAATAGTAATTCTTTTGCAGCAATGAAATAAAGCAGAAGGCAGTGCTAAGTCCAACCTAATCTTCCTTAACACACACTAAACTCTTTTCTTTGTACCTGTTCACACTACACACAGTAGCCTAACCTTGCAGATGAATGTACTACTAACTTGGAAGTCAGACAATCAAATGGCCAATAAGATAGCAAGTAGTAACATATGCCTCCCAATAACATGTACCTTAAATGAACTAGATGCAGCACTTTATAGAATAAATCACTAACACATATGAAACTAATAGCAATACGAAACAGAGAGGAGCATGAAATGATTCTGACTTAAATCAGGAGGCTATTGGTGATTATAATAACATCACTGCTTGATGCAGGTTCTCTATGCCTGTGCATTAACCAACTTGGAATAGAATAGTAACACAGCAAATACTTATTTCATAAGCTCAGTTTGAAGCAATTAAACAGAATGCAAATCTAACTACACTGGCTCTGGAGGAGCCTTTGCTTTGCTTCATTAACTATCTAGCCTAGCACATGAGGTCCCTTAAACTTTCATGGTTTGAAGAACCATGCTCATTAACTAAACTACACTAGTATGTATAAGAATTGATAAGTATTATCATCAATAATTATTAATGAAGCACAAGAAAGTGTAACTCTTTGATATACAAATGTGGTTTGATAGGCAGTCTTTAACCTCCCCAAAATACAGTTGGCTGTGCAAATGCCAACACAACTTTAAATTCAAGTTGGCGCACTTTCTCATGAAATTAAAACTGAGAAAACTTTGTAATTCTGATCAAAGTGCATAAATGCAGCTCTTAATAATCTTTTTCACTTCAGATCAATATTATTGTTCTTTTAACTTACAGCTTTGCTATTTAGGCAGCTTTCCAAGTAAGGCAAATTATTTATGAAAGTGATTGCAGATTAATTTAAAAATGCACTGGAAGTGGAGTATTTCTCAGACAATACAGGGTGATTCAAAAAGAATACCACAACTTTAAAAATGTGTATTTAATGAAAGAAACATAATATAACCTTCTGTTATAGATTATTACAAAGAGTATTTAAAAAGGTTTTTTTTTTTCACTCAAAAACAAGTTCAGAGATGTTCAATATGGCCCCCTCCAGACACACGAGCAATATCAACCCGATACTCCAACTCGTTCCACACTCTCTGTAGCATAGCAGGCGTAACAGTTTGGATAGCTGCTGTTATTTCTCGTTTCAAATCATCAATGGTGGCTGGGAGAGGTGACCGAAACACCATATCCTTAACATACCCCCATAAGAAAAAATCGCAGGGGGTAAGATCAGGGCTTCTTGGAGGCCAGTGATGAAGTGCTCTGTCACGGGCTGCCTGGCGGCCGATCCATCGCCTCGGGTAGTTGACGTTCAGGTTTCATAACTAACCTCTTTCGTAGGACTCTCCATACAGTTGAATGTGGAATTTGCAGCTCTCTGCTAGCTCTGCGAGTCGATTTTCCTGGGCTGCGAACAAATGCTTGCTGGATGCGTGCTACATTTTCTTCACTCGTTCTCGGCCGTCCAGAACTTCTCCCTTTGCACAAACACCCATTCTCTGTAAACTGTTTATACCAACTTTTAATACACCACCTATCAGGAGGTTTAACACCATACTTCGTTCTTAATGCGCGCTAAACAACTGTCGTCGACTCACTTCAGCCGTACTCAATAACACAAAAAGCTTTCTGTTGAGCGGTCGCCATCTTAGCATCAACTGACTCTGACGCCTAGTCAACAGCGCCTCAAGCGAACAAATGTACAAATAAATGAAACTTTATAGCTCCCTTAATTCGCCGACAGATAGTGCTTAGCTCTGCCTTTTGTCGTTGCAGAGTTTTAAATTCTTAAAGTTGTGGTATTCTTTTTGAATCACCCTGTATAATTGAAGTTTAAACACTCCACTTAAATAACTCCACACATTAGAAAGCAATCACAACTATTCTTACAGCTGCCGAATACGTCTTTCCGCAATAATTAGGACACTCGGAATTAAATTCACTAGGATAGGATTCCTGTCCGGGTTTGTGATTTGGTATGATCACGGGTGTAAGATAGGAACACCACGATTTTTATTAAAATCAACCAAATTTCACAAATACCTGGTCCATTTACAGAGTGCCAAATATAAAGAATTTAGTGGAGGGCTGGTGGCACTGGTGGTGAAATTTGCAGTGTCTGGTAACATGGCGGCGATGCACTGATGGCAGTACTGTTGGCCCCGCACTGCTACAGACCTTCTTCACGTCGGAATTATACTTTTATAGGGCCAAAAACCATGCCATGATAAAAGTATCAACAAATGCAGCATCCAAGGCCTATAAATACTGCTCTTAAGTTCCTCTGGCCTCAACACTCATAGAATATGAGCCACAATGATTCGCTACTGCTAGCAAAATATTAACCGCAGCATTGCTCAGCTAGACTTCTTACCCGTCATAAAGGACTAGTTGCCATTTGTGCTCCAACCGCAGCTTTTCCACTCCGGCAGGCTACTTCCGTATCCCCCCCATTCATCACTACGTTCCCTGACTCTGGACTAAGTCATTTACATTACATTATATAACAATCTTTTCTGTAGTTATTTAAATCCACAAGTACAGTTTAAACAAAATAGTTCAAAAAGTTCACATAACTGAAATATGTATACATAGTCAAAGAGTTTCCATGACAGACACAACACTCTACGTAAGCAACACTACAAATTAACATAGAAATATCGATACATATACGAAAATAGGTCTTACAACTTGACGCGACTGTAAGGCCGAAAGCATTTTATTCAGTGTTACCGCCGCAAATATTTCAGCTACTGGAAATTCTCGCCACTGAGTGTCGCATTGTGCTCGTTGAGTGATGTGTGACATCTGTTTCAGTCTCCCAGATGCACGCCGACCGTTGGTTTCTGACGAAAGCATGGAGTGAAATCGATGTTTCGAGCCGCGTATGAATTCAGTAGCTTAGCACGCTCGCTCATGAGAGGCGTGGCAGTCGAGTTGATTGAGATGAATTCGGATACGTGATTGGTTTCGTGAGATCGCGCCAATGCATTTTATTTGTGACAGGAAGGAATTTAGATTGCAATTTTCTATCTTTTACATTTAGAAATCTGCTCCACTGAAATTCAGTATTTTAATTTCTTTTTCCAAATTAAATGACTGCAAACATCACAGACAAAATTTACCTTTTGAGAGTCACATTGACGTCAGCCAAACGAACAGTGATGTGTGAGAGCCCATTCGTCTCTTTATTAACATTACTCATTGTGAAATCACTGTATTTTTTATGTTCCTTGTCTTTAATGCAGTGAAAAGCTACGGCATATATTGCATTTGACTTGGGAGCTCTTACTGAGTTTCTTTGTATCGATTCATGATGTCCTTGTCTCGCATCTACGGGTACTGCGACTACGCATACTGTCATGTGTTACACAGCGTGCAGACAACAACAGATATGAGCATGAAATGTGTGTGATAAACTCCGCTTACCTCTCGAACGTAAATTCGCATCAGGGGGGGGGGGGGGGGGAAGTATTCACACTCGTGTATTCTACTTACTTTCCGCTTGCAAGAAAGTTTTCAGTGAAATCGGAGGCCGAAGATTGCGAACACACCTAGACCTCGATACGGATAGAGAGAGATATATTGTCTACGCGCACGACTGCTTATCTTATTAGGCGCAGTTATATTTTAATGAAATACACAATATTAAGAATCGAAACTTCCAGGACTTTCTTACACCAAAAGATCATCGGTTTCTTATGAATCGGAATCTCTTGGTGGAATGATAATTACAAATTGTTTCTGAAGCACCACATAAATACACAACCGTCGTAACATACTACTAATTCTATTGCGGAATTTAGGTGCTTTCAGTAATCATGTGAAAGTGGATATAAATTATATGATAAAAATTGAAATAAAGAAATAAGTAGGAAAGGAGTACACTACATATGTATAGAATTGTAATCACTGTTATATTTAGGCAATGAAGATTGAGCAGAAATTGAACGGTGTTCGCAGTGGCTTAAAATTTGTAAAACTGAGAAAGCTTTAATTTTGTAATAAATTATTTATTCAGTGATTATTGTTGCAACATAGAGCAGGAGAACCTATTTCACGCACTGGAACTGTAAAAAATTGTTGCATCTAACAAGGGTCCTTATTACTTCTTACAGTTTTTTGCTAAAAGGTATAACTGAAACCGCCGAATTAAGAAGTGGCGGCTATTTGTGCCAAGACCTAACCCATGACAAAAATCGACACTAAATAACGAAATTATTTTAAAGTAATTATGAGTTCATTTTGTTGTTGACTAGACGTGAAATGTCGCTAAATTTGTGCGTCTAAAATCATTTAAATCAGTTTTAGGTTCATCGATCACATATATATTCAAAGACAATTGCTACAGGTCACAGAAAACACCTACTCAGAATCAATATCCCTAGTAGAAAAAAATATAGATGAACTACTTACTGCATGGTTCTGAACACTGAAGAAATTGCGAAAGTTGTATTACATGTAACGATATGGCTAGAACTTCGACGATAACATTGTATATTCCGGTGCGAGGATCATATAACACACTATGTGATCAAAAGTATCCGGACACCTGACTGAAAATTACTTACAAGTTCGTGCCGCCCTCCATCGATAATGCTGGAATTCAGTATGGTGTTGGCCTACCCTTGGCCCTGATGACAGCTTCCACTCCCGCAGGCATACATTCAATTAGATGCTGGAAGGTTTCTAGGGGAATAGCAGCCCATTCTCAACGGAGTGCTGCACTGAGAAGGGGTATCGATATCGCTCGGTGAGGCATGGCACAAAGTCAGCATCCAAAAAAAACTAAAAGTGTTCTATAGAATTCAGGTCAGGTCTCTGTGCACGCCAGTCCATTACAGAAATCTTATTGTCGTGTAACCACTCCGCCACAGGCAGCGCATTATGAACAGATGCTCGATCGTGTTGAAAGATGCAATCGCCATTACCGAACTGCTCTTCAACAGTGGGAAGCAAGAAGGTGCTTAAAACATCAGTGCATGCCTATGCTACGACAGTTCCACGCAAAACAACAATGAGTGCAAGCCCCCTTCATGAAAAACACGACCACAACGTAACACAACCTCCTCCGAATTTAACTGTTGTCACTACAGACGCTGGCAGAGGACGTTCACCGGGCATTCGCCATATCCACACCCTTCAATGGGATCGCCACGTTGTGTACCGTGATTCGTTACTCCACACAACGTTTTTCCACTTTTCAACCGTCCAATGTTTGCGCTCCTTACACTAAGCGAGGCGTCGTTTGGCATTTACCGGCGTGATGTGTCGCTTATCAGCAGCCGCTCGACCATGAAATTCAAGTTTTCTCACCTCCCGCTTAACTGTCATAGTACTTGAAGTAGATCCTGATGCAGTTTCGATAGATCTCTGCCTACTACGCATTACGACCCTCTTCAACTGTCGGCGGTCTCTGTCAGTCAACAGATGAGGTCGGCCTGTACGCTTTTGTGCTGTACGTGTCTCTTCACGGTTCCACTTCACTGTCACATCGGAAACAGTGAGTCTGGGGATGTTGAGTAATGTGGAAATCTCATGTGCAGACATATGACACTATTGACACCCAGTCACCTGACCAAGTTCGAAGTCCGTGAGTTCCGCGGAGCACCCCACCTGCTCTCTCACGATATCAAATGACTACTGAGGTCGCTGATATGGAGTACCTGGCATTAGGTGGCAGCACAATGCACCTAATATGAAAAACGCATGTTTTTGTATGTGTCCGGATACTTTTGATCACATAGTGTGTGTTCAAGCACCAGAGGACGTAAATTCTGTGACATACACTGCGGTGACTAAATCGTGTCAGACCTTCTTTTGCCCGGTATAGTGCTGCTGTAAATTGGCCATGTGGCAGACACGGAACTCCATTACCCATTGCGGAATTCGAATGTGGTTCTCTGCTGTGCGTGGGGAAGAGGATGGTGGAGGTGTGTCCACGGATGTCCCCTGATGACAAATTATCATTTATTGTTCAACTGCGATACATTGGTCGTGGGCCCTCGGGGCGAGTCTTGCTTGCGGTCGTAATATTCTCGGCGGCGACGGAGGTGGTCGGCACAGGCTCACCCAGGCCCCCGCTGCTGCGACTGTAGCTGCAGAGGCGTTAACTGGAATCTGTTGCCCCGTTGGCAGCGCTACGGCCTTGTCGGCTCGTATTGCGGCTGCTGGAACCACGCGCCGCGGGGTTCTGTGATGGCGGCTGCTGGGGGGCGTGGCAGCGCAACAGGTCAGCGCACCGCCGCAGGGACCATTTCCTGCTGCGGCAGTCTCGCGTCGGCCGGCCACCGGCCCTAGCTCCGACCCCGGTCATAGCGTTTGTGGAGTCAGCGACGAAGGACTATTGCGACAGTGCGTTACAACAACGCACTCCAGGCGACTACTCCAGTGACAGGCAGCTGCCTGTTGATGATAATTACTGTGGCGATATTCAACCTATACAGGGTGTTACAAAAAGGTACGGCCAAACTTACAGGAAACATTCCTCACACACAAATAAAGAAAATATGTTATGTGGACATGTGTCCGGAAACGCTTAATTTCCATGTTAGAGCTCATTTTAGTTTCGTCAGTATGTTCTGTTCTTCCTCGATTCACCGCCAGTTGGCCCAATTGAAGAAAGGTAATGTTGACTTCGGTGCTTGTGTTGATATGCGACTCATTGCTCTACAGTACTAGCATCAAGCACATTAGTATGTAGCATCAACAGGTTAGTTTTCATCACGAACGTGGTTTTGCAGTCAGTGCAATGTTTACAAATGCGGAGTTGGCAGATGCCCATTTGATGTATGGATTAGCACGGGGCAGTAGCCGTGGTGCGGTACGTTTGTATCGAGACAGATTTCCAGAACGAAGGTGTCCCGACAGGAAGACTTTCGAAGCCATTGATCGGCGTCTTAGGGATCACGGAACATTCCAGCCTACGACTCGCGACTGGGGAAGACCTAGAACGACGAGGACACCTGCAATGGACGAGGCAATTCTTCGTGCAGTTGACGATAACCCTAATGTCAGCGTCAGAGAAGTTGCTGCTGTACAAGGTAACGTTGACCACGTCACTGTATGGAGAGTGCTACGGGAGGACCAGTTGTTTCCGTACCATGTACAGCGTGTGCAGGCACTATCAGCAGCTGATTGGCCTCCACGGGTACACTTCTGCGAATGGTTCACCCAACTATGTGTCAATCCTCATTTCAGTGCAAATGTTCTCTTTACGGATGAGGCTTCGTTCCAACGTGATCGAATTGTAAATTTTCACAATCAACATGTGTGGGCTGACGAGAATCCGCACGTATTTGTGCAATCACGTCATCAACACAGATTTTCTGTGAATGTTGCATGGGGGCTTAATTAAATATTAATGAAAATAATTTTTATTTTTCGTAGCTGTATGTTCGGTTACGCTGTCTCGTAAACGGTTGGCCCTCATTAGTATTTGTACGCAATCTGACTACTACTCCAGAAGCACTGACTACTGCCACATCTCGACAAGCACTGCCAGTGGAGGCGGCGGAATACAACACTTTGGCGCAATCTCTGGCGCTGTGGCTCAGTGTAGCCACCTTTCATATGCCCTTCCTCCACGGGCCAGAATTTGATGGTATTTTTGCCAGCATTGATGGTGAAAATACAACCAAATTCGTCCACAAAAATACAGACAAAAAAAGATAATATTAATACATAAATATCACATAATTAGATAAAATTTTGGCTTTGCACTGACCTTTCAATAACCTAATATCTAAAACAAAGTAAGCAATAAAAATACTTTCATACATGTGACTTTACATAATAGTTTACACAGTACACAAAAAATCAGTTTATACAAATGTTCACGTAAAATGCTTTCAATCATTCAAAAAAACAAGTAGTTGATAGTTCCAGCAGTAGCACCCAGCAATGGTCAACAGGTGCAAACAGCAAGAAGTAACATCATTTCAGTAGAAACAGTTCCAACAGTGGCACCCAGCAATGTTGAGTAGGTGCAGACACCGACAAGTGATATCATTTCAATAGAAGCAGTTCCATTAGTGACACCCAGCAATGTTGAACAGGTGCAGACACCAACAAGTGACATCATTCTTCAGAAGCAGTTCCATTAGTGGCAGCCAGCAATGTTGAACAGGTCCAGACACCAACAAGTGACATTATTTCAGTAGAAGCAGTTCCATTTGTGGCACCCAGCAGTGTTGACAGGTGCAGACAGCAACAAGTGACATTATTTCAGTATAAGCAGTTCCATTAGTGGCACCCAGCAATGTTGAGCAGGTGTAGACAGCAACAAGTGACATCATTTCAGTATAAGCAGTTCCACTAGTGGCACCCAGCAATGTTGAACAAGTGCAGACACCAACAAGTGACATTACTTCAGTAGAAGCAGTTCCATCTGTGGCACCCAGTAATGTTGAACAGGTACACACAGCAACAAGTCACATTATTTCAGTAAAAGCAGTCCATCAGTGGCACCCAGTATTGTTGAACAGGTGCAGTCAGCAACAAGTGACATCTCATCACTGGTTGAGCAGTTCCCACAGTGGCACCCAGCAATGCCGAACAAGTGCAGACAGCAACAAGTGACATCATTTCAGTAGAAGCAGTCCATCAGTGGCACCCAGTAATGTTGAACAGGTGCACGTAAGTCCATATTATTCACTATCACTAATTAGACAGTTTATCAGAGTTTATCAGCAGAAATTAAACATTTGCAAGTGGCACCCAGCAATGTTGAATAGGTGCAAGCACGAACAACAGTTTGAATGCACACACAACTGCTTTTACAAAATTATTATCAATGCTCTTACACTAAACATACAAATTATAAGAAACACACAAATAGTATCAGATAATTGTCATATTAACTGCTACAATACACAAATATCAGTAAACCTATAATATTTGTGGGTGTCAGTGCAAGCCACAACAAACAAGTAAAATAATATTTAGGAGATAGGTCGGTACCAATTATTTGGGATTAAGAAGGGAAAACACACAAAACACACTCACTCATCTTTCGTCCACATTAGTGCTACTGTGTAATTGAATAGTGTTAACTGTGTAAATGCAATTCTGTCAAAATTTGATGTTCAACTTGTGTATCAAGTAGTAGTGGCACAGTGTATAACAGTTAATAATAGTCAAGACCAATGTTTGCCAAGCCAAATCAAATGTACGGTTGCTGAACAACTGTCAGTGTGCCAAGATACGCAAATACTTCCTCTCTCCAAAAAAAGGTATATACTGCTTATTGATTTAACAAAGTGTGTGTGTAGGCAATCTTCTTTCCACTTGAATGTTCTAGTCTGCTATCTTCATCCTCCTTGTTCCATATAGACCAACAAAAAAAATATGCTCCTCACTTACTTTACCTCTTAACCACCAAAACTCCAATAATCGTCAGCATCATATAATCTCAATACTTCAATAATACCTCTTACGTCGATGCATATAAACCTTATCATCAATATCATTTACCTTTTCTCTTGTCCACCAAAACTCCAATAATCATCAGCTTCACACAATCTCAATACCTCAATAATACCTCTTCAATACGTCGACACATATAAACCTGATCGCCAATATCATTTCACTTCCATAACAACTCTTTCCTCTAGTCAGTCTCCTCGAACAAGTACAGATAAAATCCTAGTGCAAACTTCAATTCATCATCCCATACAATCCGAAGACACAATGTCCACACACAACCTCTGTGTAATCTATCTGACCCATATCTTCCACTCATTATGAATCATAAAATACATTTTGGTTACCTTGTCTATCATTAAATAAAAGAAATGCATACACGACCTCTAACAGACTTTAGTTTGAATAACTTTCAGTAAGTAAGTACGAATACGTAATGTTAATGATCGTAATATTTCACAGTGTGTACACCACTTCAAGCATCATAGCAAAACAGAAGCAAACATGTGGAGTATTTCTTGTGTCAAGTGTCACTTGATATTTCAATTGCTCACGAAGAATGCAGTGTAATAACTGTCAATGGTCTAACCCTAGTGTTGGTATGTCATGTCGTTAGCTTCCTTCCTGTTAACAAATTTATACAGCTTCCATAAAACCTCCACCTCATGTGACTTCAACAAAGTTCCTTGTACCAATGTCATTTGTAGAATTACAGCAGTTCATTTTCTTATCTTAAAAATATAAGGCACTGAGCGTAAGCAAAACATGCAATAGCGAGTAAATATACCAGTAGAGAACAGAATGTCAACAAGTCGATGCAGCACAATCCCTACAACGAGGCTCTGCCAAGCAAATAATCTATAATTAATACCATAGTATGACCTAAACTCCATGTTCGTACACAGTATATCAGCGTTTCTATATACCAAATTAAAGAGTAGTTATGACAACAAACAGAAATATATCCATACGCACAGCAGCAAACATATACCTTACGTAATAAACAGGTCATTAGCATCATATCAGCATAAGTAAATAAATGTTCGTATGTAATCTTAATAAGTAAACATGAAGGCGCAAGCAGATAAATCACAAAGTATAACCTACATACATAACCATATCAGCACAACTAATCATGTGACAATTATAATTTAAATAAATAAGCACAGCAGGCACATAATAAAAAAATATGACATGAGTGAAAAAGCAGTACAGCCAAGCGATGCATAATATATACAAATAACAACCGTGTTCATTAATCAATCATTGTCAAAATCAGTTAACGTACGCAAGCACGTCGCTTCACAAGTAAATTCATAGAACATGAAATTAGCACAAAGTATGAATCACGTAATCGCGAGCAGCAAATTACGTCTAAAGTACGTACCTAAGTGGAACTATGTTACCTGAAAAATAAACTCAATTAATAGTTACCCTTTTTAGTTTATTACTTTCTTCTTCGAAATTACATTCTTCCTGAAAATTTCTCGATAGCAAGTCCTCTTAACGTCGGACACACACAGAATTTACCTGAAGTTCTTAAATATTTTATACAACCGTATCCTGAAAAATACTGAACGTTAATAACATAATTCATTAAGTCACTATAGCTTTATACTGAATTTAATCAGAGAAATTAGACAGTGTATTTGTTTATGGCTGTCAGTGCATTCGCACTGAGCGCTCGATCCGCTGTAGGTGCGCGTGACGTAGGAAGTAATTGTTTGCGGTCAACGACTGCCTTGTGCGCCGCGCAGACTTGACTGTTGCTTTGAGTATGTGCCGCCGCCATAACACGGCGCGGTGTCCTTGTATTCTCTGTGTGTTTACATGTAACTGTTAGTTTGTCAAAAGTATTTCATTCCACAAAAATTTTAACGTAAGATATATGATGTACATCTTTAGAGCGTCGAGATTTAAGAGTTTCTACTTCGACAGTGTTATCATGAACAATTTTGCGAACTCTACACGGACCGTTATAAAGCAGAAAAAATTTGCGATACAAGCCTTTTCCTTTGTGAGACAAACGATGAGACTTAATTAATATCTTTTGACCAACTGACAAATTTTTTAAACGACCAGGACGTTTAGCTGATTTCTCTCTTCTAGCATCCGCAGATGCAATATTTTGCAGAGCCAGGTTGACAACTTCAGAATGCCGCAGTTTCCGTGTAGGCGGAAAAGGAACGATTTCAGAAATGCGATTTGTCGGTGCTTTGTTTTTTAATATCAGTATAGGCGGTAAGGAAGTTGAGTCATTAGGAAGTTCATTCAGAATGTTTTGAAAAATATGAAGATACTGATCCCACGTTTTGTGATTCTGATGACAATAAAGACGACACAATTTATTGATCTCTCTGAAGCATTAGATCGAGGGTGAAAAAGTGAAATGAAAATTGGTTTAATCTTACGACGCCGTAGAGTACGAAGCCAAATTTTAGAGCAAAACTGTGATCCATTATCTGATATAACCTTATCAACATGACCAACTTCTTTAAGAAAATGTTTGATGAAAGCGTTAGATACTGAACAAGCTGTTGCTTTGCGTAAAGGTGTAAAACACACATATTCTGATGTCAATTCCACTGCTACCAAAATGTACGCAAAACCATTAGTAGAACGAACCACTGGACCGAACAAATCGACTGCAGCCATGTCCTTTAATTTCGCTGGAATGATAGGAAACAACGGTGCTCTGTGAGAAATAGTTGGCGGTTTAGCCTTTTGACATAATTTGCATTTGGCAAGAAGAGATCGAATACGTTTTTCCATATTACTGAAGTAGCAATTTTCTCGTAATTTATGAAAGCATTTTCTGGGACCAAAGTGTGCATAACTGAAATGCGTATACCAAATCAGTTTATTAACCCACTCATCAGGAATACAAACTAACCAAAAAGAGTTGTCAACCGATTTTCGTTTAAAAAGAACTTTCCAGATAGTTCACATAAACGAGGTGTGGCCAAATTGTCCAATCTAACAAAGCGTCTAAGAAAATTACAGACACCAAGAAAACTACGAACATCACGTTTTGTGGTAGGAACAGCATAATTACGAATAGCGTCTAGTTACTCTGGATCAGGAAGAATACCTTCTGTAGAAATAATGTGACCGAGATATTTCACCTGAGAACGACCAAAATCAGATTTTTCCAAGTTCACTGTAATGCCAACTCTTGCAAAAATATGTAATAATGAATCCAAAATTTTGTTGTGCTCACTCAAAGAACGTTTAACAAAAAGAATATCGTCAATATATGAAGTAATATTGTCACGAAAATAAACAGGTAAAATTTTGTTTAAACTACGAATGAATGCTGCTGAAGGTACAGCAAGTCCCAATGGTAATTTCTGAAATCACTTTTAGGTAAAATAGTCATATCCGGTTATTCTTTACCAATTCTCTAAATAGATTGATAGTCGAAGAGTTGTTTTGACAGATGCAAAGAATAGTAAAAGAGTAGGCAGCGGTGCAGAAAACTAAAAGGGAAATAGCACCACTACAGCTCGGGGCCCTATGCACGCTACGGCACATATTCACTTAGTGTAGTGAATCCCCTGAGGACATTAATAGCCGCACATAATTTCCAGTTTGTGACTTAGTGGCCAATTTGGTGAAAGTGCATAAATTGATCTAGCCATGAACATGGATGTATGTCATTCTTAGAATTGCGAAAGATCTTAAATTTCCGAACAGTTAAAACGTGCTTATAGTCAAAGTTTTCTCCTCGTGACGACAAAGACCTACCTCATCTGTCCCAGTCCGAATGTCGATTATTGTCAAGTTCGCGCGCCTGGCTCTCTCTTGTTGCATCCCGTAAATGAAATAAATTATTTTCTTCATAGCCCTTTGCTATCTGTGACTCTAAATTTCTTCTGCTGTCTTTTTTTACGATTTCGCCTTCAAATTGTTTGACTTGCTTTCGTAATGCCTCAACTTCCCTTTTAACGCGTTCATTAAACTTTCCCTGATTTTCAACATGTTTATTTATGTTCTGATACTCTTCAGTTTCTGCAAATGGTAATGGAGCTGTATCATCCAAATCTTTGTCCCCATTTAAGCTAAGACTTGTCAATTTATCTGAAATCTCCTCAACTCTTTCCGATAAGTCACCTAATTGTTCTTTCTGTTTACTTACGCCTTCCGTAAGTGTCGCGACTCGGGTTTCAGTATTAACACATTTAGTAGTTAACTGTTCATACTGTTGTGTTAGGTTATTTAATCTGTCATTTGGTACGGAATCCTCGATTCCCTCAAATATTTCTTCCTTATCATGTGCACGTTGTAAATTTAACTCTGAAAATTTTTGTACTATCGCGCGATCTCTTTTTTCCTGTTCTCTATCCTGTTCCTTTTGTCTAATTTCAATTGAAATTAATCTATTATTGCGAGCATTCAAAACCGGTTGTACTTCCTCTCTAATTTCTTTCTTTAATTCATCTTTCATGTTTTTGAAACATGTCCCTATTCGTGAATCTAACCGTGTTTCCATTGTTTCCACCTCTGTTTCTAAGCGTGTTGCCACTGTTTTTAATTCAGATCCTAACCGTGTTTCCATTGTTCCCATATCAGTTTCTAACCATGCTGCCAAAGTTCCCATCTGTGTTTTTAATTCAGATCTTAACTGTGTTTCCATTGTTCCCATATCAGTTTTAATTGTTCCTATTTGTGATCCCTGTGAGTCTAACTGTGCTTTTAATTCAGATCCCAAATTTAATATTACACCCATCAACTGCTCCATATAAACAGGTTCAGAATTCTTTTCGCCCCTAACATTTCCCGCAAAACCAGTTTCCTTCGTCATAGCTGTAAGGCTATCTGTGTTGGATACTATTCCAGAATCTTCTGTCATTAATCTCGTATTCTGAAAATTTTTTGATTGTGAAAAGTTTTGAAATGGTTCCGGACTACTTTCCCGACTTATTAAATTGTTTTCAACTTCATTATTCATCATACTGTTCTCCTGTGTTGGCGAGTTCGCCATGTTAACAATTTCGTCATTCTCACTATTCATCATTTTTGCCTTTTTCATTGATCGCGTAATCATTTACAAAACATACAAAACTCGTCACTATACGAAAATTACACACAATGACACTTTATCACCAGCAATATCATTCACACGAAATGCTTCCCTCAAACACGATTAACGAACAATTGAAATAACTGCACTAAATTGTCAAACCCGTAGACAAGACAACAAAAATTAAATTCTGCAAAAAAATACCATTAGAAGAATGACAATTACCAAATCTACACATGCAATATAGACTACAATTACTAAACTACAAATTAATACGACAATACTACTGTCTGCTATTTATACACTGAGAAGAATTCCAAGGGACGATCCGAAGCAGCGGTCGCCACGTGCATGGGGGCTTAATTAAATATTAATGAAAATAATTTTTATTTTTCGTAGCTGTATGTTCGGTTACGCTGTCTCGTAAACGGTTGGCCCTGATTAGTATTTGTACGCAATCTGACTGCATAGAACAACAACAAAGAATGAAATGAAAATTTCCATTAACACAATTAATTAATTAAGTCCCCAGCAACTGTAAAACGTACGAAACCAAAGCACAAGTGTAACTGTTCTGTGTGTGGAAGTGTGATTCAACGTACACATCTGGCTCAGTTCTTCTTCAATAAGACAAGAAATTTTAAATACCATTTATACTGAAGTAATTTAAAAAAATATAAACGTAAGGAAACCAGAATTACACTCTACTACAAGAACACAAGCCAGATGCTTTGTTGACTGAACCTGTAATGACGCATTATTTAAGACACTGAATTAATAAAAAGAAAAGGGAATTTTTTTACCTTCATATATATTGACGAAAAGCACTCTGATCATTACAATATCTCCATTCGAACAACATCTGCTGTCTAGCCCATCAAACAACTGCATAAAACATGGAACAAGCACTCCCTACTACAACATCTCAACACCGACTCACTACTACTACTCCAGAAGCACTGACTACTGCCACATCTCGACAAGCACTGCCAGTGGAGGCGGCGGAATAAAACTCTTTGGCGCAATCTCTGGCGCTGTGGCTCAGTGTAGCCACCTTTCAACGTTTGGGCAGGCATTGTTGGCGATGTCTTGATTGGGCCCCATGTTCTTCCACCTACGCTCAATGGAGCACGTTATCATGATTTCATACGGGATACTCTACCTGTGCTGCTAGAACATGTGCCTTTGCATGTACGACACAACATGTGGTTCATGCACGAAGCAGCTCCTGCACATTTCAGTCGAAGTGTTCGTACGCTTCTCAACAACAGATTCGGTGACCGATGGATTGGTAGAGGCGGACCAATTCCATGGCCTCCACACTCTCCTGACCTCAACCCTCTTGACTTTTATTTATGGGGGCATTTGAAAGCTGTTGTCTACGCAACCCCGGTACCAAATGTAGAGACTCTTCGTGCTCGTATTGTGGACGGCTGTGATACAATACGCCATTCTCCAGGGCTGCATCAGCGCATCAGGGATTCCATGCGACGGAGCGTGGATGCATGTATCCTCGCTAACGGAGGACATTTTGAACATTTCCTGTAACAAAGTGTTTGAAGTCACGCTGGTACGTTCTGTTGCTGTGTGTTTCCGTTCCATGATTAATGTGATTTGAAGAGAAGTAATAAAATGAGCTCTAACATGGAATGTAAGCGTTCCCGGACACATGTACACCTAACATATTTTCTTTCTTTGTGTGTGAGGAATGTTTCCTGAAAGTTTGGCCGTACCTTTTTGTAACACCCTGTATATCTGATCTGCCTGACACTTCGTCCAGAAAATAGTGCTATGCCGATGACCTGGCTCCAGCCGTAAAACACCAGGAAATGAAGACAACAGAAGAGATTCTAGCCAATGACCTGTTGCTTCCATCTAAATAACCGGTTGGCGAACGTAAAACTGGAAGTAAGTTTCAGAGGCAGAATTCTTCGTCATAATTGGAACCCAAAATATCTTGGTGTCATCATGGATCGTACACTATGCTTCAAGCAACACTTTCTTAACTTAGCTCATAAGTTGAGGACTCTAAACAACATCCTCCAAAAGCTATGCGGAACTACCTGGGGATCTTCAGCAAGCACCCTGCAATCTTCAGCTCTGGGCTTGGTGCACTCAAGTGCTGAGTATTGTGCACCTGTTTGGATGAACAGTCATCATACAAGGCTTGTTGATACCCAGCTGAATACGACAATACGCATAATATCTGGCGCAATCAGATCTACTCCAGTTTATTGGCTTCCACTGGTAACCGGTATAATGCCTCCTGATCCATGCAGATGTACTGCCCTTATGAGAGAATTCCACAAGATCTCCAAGAATTCTAACCTACACGTACATAGCGACCTGCCACTTTTAAATCGCAAGAGATTGAAATCACGCCATCCAACTCTGTGCGATGCTGCTGACATGGTTGCAAAAGATTTCAAAAACCTCTTGAAGAATGGAAAGGTCGGTGGGAAGCAGTGACAGATGTGCTCCTGCATAACATTTTCTCAGGTGCTAAACTTCCAAGTGGGTTCGACCTACCACGCAAGACCTGGACTACTCTCAACAGAATCCGTACCTGCCATGGTCGATGCAGGGGTGCTCTCTTTAAGTGGAAGAAGCTTCCTGATCCAGCCTGTGACTGCGGGGCTCCATACCAGACTGTTCACCACATTGTCAGTGAATGCAGGATTCGAGCCTATCACGGTGCCAAAGAGGACTTCCTGCTAGCAACTGCGCTGGATTGAAGGACTGGATATTCAGTTGTAAGGACGAACTTATGTTTCTAGTGTGTCAATATGTACATAATATATATATATAATTTAATTTCATGATATGTCTGTATTAGCCATACGCTAAATAAATAATACTGTGGCGAGGCACTGCTGGCGCATCCTAGGCAACGCACTGGCATTAAGACGGCGACTATTACGATGACTTCGATAGCAGTGACGTTTCCGAACTAGTGGCGGAAATAAGTGACAGAGGCTCCGCGTCACCCCAACACCCCACGATGGATGTTGTTGACGAATTGGTTGCCGGTCCTCAACTAAGGCTTTCTGCCGCTGACGTCTTCCCAGTAGGTCACTGGAATATTCTGATTGTGTTCGGCTGGTGTAACTGACTCGATCACCGCCATCGATGTTAACATGCTCGCGTGCGACGAGCTGCTTCTTGTCAAGTCCTCTGCAGGCTGGTGCGACGTGGCGGTAATAATAAAGAAGTGCGGTTGCAGAGAGTTCACACGAATGCGCATATACAATTGTTGGTTAAAAATGTTATTGCAAATTTTGGCTCTCGCATAAGTCTCAAGGGATGATTTCCACACTTGGTGCATTAGTACACTTCCACACCCGCCCATTTGTTATAGTATTTGAATTAATTATTCACTGAGACATAGGTACAGTTTATGCTAGGGAACAAGAAATAGGCGATTATGACACTAAATTCAGTTTTTCACGACACATTTCAATCACTATTTATTGGCGTCGTCCTTTTCTTTCACACAATGAAATTAACGCTGGTGAGACAGTTAACAGTTTTACTTTAATAATAATTTGACTCCGAGCACCCAATAGCAGTAATGTAGGCTGCTATAAACTAAAATTACTCGATCAATTCGAACAGAACCACAAGTCCCACTGTCCTTTATGTTCTAACAGTTTTGGCGTGAAATCACAGTTCGCCGCATGTTCACTTACGACGATGTATACCTCGTAAATCGTACTCACACAAATAATCGTAGCACTTCCAGTTCACCAAATATATGCTTGCACACTTGCACTCTTAAACAATACTCTTTGTCGAAATAAATCGGCGCGAAAAAGAATTCTCAAACGACCACATGGGCCACCCTCAAGTGGGGATTGCTCGGATGTCCAACCCCCTGGTTATTTAAGTACCAGCCTCACCAGTTAAGGTTACACATTTTGATACATCATCCCTCTACACAAAAAGTACACCATCGGAACCGCGCTAAAAAGTACATTTTTTTTACTATGTTACACTACTTTCTATGTTAGATTAATTTATTGCATCGCCCGTAAATCAAGATTTACTTTTTGAAAAATTTTCCCCACTTAGCGCAAATTTGTTTGTTGACATCTGTACTGCAAAGTTTTAACATGGAACTGCATATAGCACTGTTTTTAGACGTAATGTATAGCGATCTACACATTGCGCTGGTCAAAATCTTCATATCTATAACAATTACTTAATTATGGGCGATAAATGATAATGATAATTTGCAACCAATGAAAACTATTGCAAGTTACATGTATAGTATAACTTAAAGAGTTTAAAATACATATGATGCCATCCAAAATATTATATAGTGCCGTTCTTTACGTCATGAATTTTCTATAGAATTTTATAAACAATTTCCCATAAAACTTTGTTAATTGCTCTTTACGGGCTTAATTCTTTATGAATCTTAACATATGACTACGGCACTAGATCCGCCATGACGAGACGTTTCTAATGACAGCTCACTCATCCCTAGAAGTTGTTATTTACTATTTTTTTATTAGTATTTCAGTATTCATGATATTAACCGGTTTTGAGGTTCTATAACTTTTGCGTCTCGTTACTTGAAATAAAGATCGATCTTTCAGAAGGTGCATATTGCTGAGCACAATCCACTGCCGTATCGCTCTTCACCGTAAGTTACATAGCTTTCGCGTAATGCACGAAAAACAAAACAATGCCCCAAGCTGAGAGCCACATGGCCGCCCCACGGGCGGAGACATCCCACCGACCGTTGCAAATCTCACACGGACGCGCTACGTGCTTCTGCGAATCACGCACCATGTAGCTCTCCACAAGGCAGTCCTTGCATACTAGAAGTATTCATCTAGTAACGGGGGTTTGTACCGTCACACTGGTGACACAGTCTTCATTTTGCTTATCTAACACGAACTTAGTTAAAATGTGGTGAACTACTGGGAGGCAGAAGTGGAATGTGTGTTACATTCTCTTACCTTTAGCTAACTTAATCGTTCTCACCATTCGACCCTCTATACAGGCAAAAGACGTTCCATATACTCAACAAGTCTTTGGAAGCCCCTGCCGAAATACTCAGCCATGGTGACCCTATAGCCTTCCATAATTACGAAAGTGTTACAGGTGCAGGATTTTGTGCAAGAGCTGAGCTCCAGACTATGTCCCATTAATGTCCGATGATATTCACGTTTGTCGATCTGGGGGACCTAATCATTCGCTCGAATTGTTCAGAACGTTCTTAAAGCCAATCGCGAACAGTTGTGACTTGGTGATATGACTCACTGTCATCCTCAAAAATCCCATCGTTGTTTGGTAACATGGAGTCCTTGAATGGCTGCAAATGGTCGCCAGGTAGCAGTTGTACCAGAGGACTCAGTCCATTCCATGTAAATACAGCCCAAATCATTATAGAGGCTCTACCAGTTTGCGTGGTGCATCTTTGACAACTTCTTTCCATGGCTTTGTAAAGTCTTCGCCACACTCTAACCATACCATCAGCTCCTTCCAACTGAATTTGGGACTCATCTGGCCAGGCCAGGGTTTGGCAGTCGTCTAGGGTCCAATCGATATTGTTTAGAGACCACGAGAGTCGCTGCAGACAAAGGCACTCACGTTCGTCGTCTGCTACCATAGCCCATTAACGATAATTTTCACCGTACTGTCCTAACTGATACGTCCGTCTTACGTCCCACATTATTTCTGCTGTTATTCCACGCAGTTCATATGGCTCTAAGCACTATGGGACTCAACATTTGAGGTTTTCAGTCCCCTAAGACTCAGAACTACTTAAACCTAACTAACCTAAGGACATCACACACAACCATGCCCGAATGCCCGAGGCAGGATTCGAACCTGCGACCGTAGCAGCAGCACGGTTCCGGACTGAAGCGCCTAGAACCACTCGGCCACAGCGGCCGCCCTTTCAGTAGTGTTAGTTGTTCGTTAGCAATGATAACTCTAAGCAAACGCCAAACGCCACTGCTCTTGGTAGTTAAGTGAAGGCTGTCGGTAATGGCATTGTCCATGGTGAGAGGAGATGCCTAGAATTTCGTGTTCTCGGCACATACTTGACACAATGGATCTCGGAATATCGAGCTCCCTAACAATTTTCGGTATGGAATTGTCCAATACTACTTCTTCGACCCGCCATTCCGTGCTCAAAGTGTGTTAACTCCCGTCGTGGCGTCCATAATGACGTCGAAAACCTTTTTTGCACGAATCACCTGAGTACAAATGATAGCTCTGTCAATGCGCTACCCTTTTATACCTAGTGTAGATGATAGTACTACCATCTATAAATGTGCATATCGCTATCCCCAGACTTATGTCACCTCAGTGTATGCCGGTTTCGAGTCCCAGTTCAGCGCAATTTATCATGTGTCACTGATGAATCGCACAAGTGATACCTTTCGACCGATAATAATAATTATTATTATAATAATCAGTTGCATTGGGCAGTTACCCTACTTCTGTATACTTAAAATAAATATTATCTAATGATGCCTGTGATATAAAGACCGTTTATTAATGAGATATTTCTCTTCATTTGCTGCTGTCTCAACTGAATTTAAATTCCGTTACTTGCGGCAATAGTCGGACCTCAAAGTTTTGAATCCGGCTCTATAGGAACGAGTGTGATCTGTTGAAAAGTAATGAAATTGGGAACACTGAGGTCGAGTGTGTGCTCATTAATGTCATAGAACAGTTTCCACTTGAGCTGCATGTTTTCTTACCGTCGTACCCAGTCCTCCCCCCCAGATTTCGATGAACTGGTTCCGAACCGTTCTAGTTTAGAGGCTGCATCTGCAGCAGTAGCAGAAAGGAACTGCCTACTTATGGTATGGGTAAATGTTTATGTTGCGGTGTAAAGTCACGCGCCGACACTCCAGTCAGGAAGGACAGGGAAGAGAAGGCTGTGAGAAGTCAGCCCATTGCACGCTGACCGTACCTCCCTCCAGGGTGACCACACGACAGCAGCGGCCCCTATGTGAAAAGGACACAAGCGTCGCGACCGAGAGGTGACGACCCAGTTCAATATCAGCTTCAGATTAGCGACCTCGACAGCAGCCTCAACGCTAGACGCTTCGGTTGTGCGGCTGGTCCCGGCGGAGGTTCGAGTCGTCCCTCGTGCATGGGTGTGTGTGTTTGTACTTAGGATAATTTAAGTTAAGTAGTGTGTAAGCTTAGGGACTGATGACCTTAGCAGTTGAGTCCCATAAGATTTCACACACATTTGAACATTTTTAAACTGAAGACGATCGATTATTTTGTATGTTGCCCTTTTCTTGCGAAACACCTGTGTAATTGCCATAGTTAAGTATTGTAATTATCTTATTCTAATAAAACTCTTTAAACTTGTGTGTTTGTGTAGCGAACCGAGTATGCAGGCTTCCTAGACACTCTGCTTTACACGCAGCGCACTGAAAAATCTGTCACAGACTAGTGAATGGCAAGTCAGCTGTCTTGTCTCCTTTTAGATGCACGGCCGCTTACGGGCGATGTAGCTAGGCAGCACTGCACGCCGAAAGACGTCTACCAGTATCAAACAAAGGCCTAAATCTGTAAACGTGGCTATTGGCAATGTACGCCTGGATAACAGAATTGTATGGATGTTAATCATGAGCTGCGAGAAAACAGGGAAAGAATGTTTGATATAAGTTGTTATAGAAGGTTGCTGAATATTAACTGCACCGTTAGATAATAAAAAAATAAAAACAGGAAAATTTAATCTTCGCTAGAGGAGTTCTATTTGGCCAGATAGCAATAAAGTATATATAAAGATAATTATCTTCCGCATTTTAAATTGCGGTCTTCAGACCATCTACATACATCAGCCATGGTGCCAGACAATATAGTCCACTCTCATCTACTCAAACATATCGGGTAGCAACTCGTTAAAGAAGACGCCCCTAATACACCACATTGTGACCACCTACCTAATAGCAGGTGTGATACTGCAGTGCCTGTTGATCTCAATGGACGTTCCAGGACATGGCAACTACTTAACGGGCGGGAGGAAGATGCACGGTGAATTTACGGAAGCCATTTCTTGCTTCACAATAGTTGTTAATCATTTATGTAACAATATATACAGTAACTATTTGAGATCGATTTGAGGGCGACAAATCAAAAAGACGAAATATACAATATATTTTTTTCTCTTTTCCAGGAGAAGTAATGGCTTTTTAAAATAACGATTTCAACAACCACAAAAATACAAGTCGAGAGCCCTTTAGGCACCCGTAAAATTTCAACGAGGCAAATGTTACTTTTGTACAGTTACAGATACAGCATTACCACAATTTTTGAGAACCACTCATAAGATAGTAAACCTCAAACAAGGAAGGGGTCCTTATTTACAATAAATTTACAAGATCAGGATTATGATTAGAATAACTTGACGGCGCTTTTTGGGCTAGCCATACAGAAACCGAAGGATAACCCCATTACAAAAATGTTACAGGTTGAGCGTTTCAAAAAACTGAAGGAGCTCTTTGACATTAGCAACTTTCCAAACAAGAAGGTGACAATATTCAAAATTTTATGATTTCAGCATTTGACAACATTTTAAAATTCACCGGTTCAGGATTTCGTAAAAGACTTAGAGCACTCTTTCGACACTATCAATTTTGGAACAGACAGGTTACAGCGATTTTGAAATTTATAGCAATGCACAATTAAGGATTGAAAGATCTTCAAATTAGTGAAACGTTAAGACAGGAATAAGAAGACAAGGCCGGGCTGACGGAGGCAAGGCAGGACTTGGCTAGGACAGCTAAGCGTAGCGGCCGCTTTGATTTAAAAGGAAGTCCGGATGCCATAAAGATTAAGAACTTCATTTACAGAGAGTTGTAGTAGGAATCGAGGAGGCGGCGCCACCTCAGTCGCAACCCCAAGACATGAGGCGGAACACCACGCAGCACACACGTTCACAGTGGACGTGGTCCAGCCACGCCCCCTGAGCTGGAGGGTAGTGGATAACACGCCGGGGGCAACGGCTCCAACAGTAAGAACAGCTCGGGAAGCCGAGAGCAAACAGACTGCAAGACTGAACATCAAGATAAGTAGATTGTCAAGGCCCGACACAGCAATACAAAATGACAAACCCCTCCCCGGACACCAACCAACATGACCGCATACCTAAAACAAAGGTGATTAACCGGTTAATCGTTTAACAGCAATGACCAAACATAAGAATTAATTTTATTTAACAGCTAACTCTTAACAAGAATACAAGAAAAAAATTCACTGAAGTAAACTTAAAAGGAGCAAGAAATGCTAGAGCGCTAATACCTTAGGACGAGATCACAGTAGTAATAAAATATACAACAGTAAACAATAAATTCCTTCTTTTGCGGTAAGTGCTGGATCTCTCCAAGACCTTCCAACTTGAGTACAAAAAAATGAGCCAACATTCATCGCACCGCTGGCGTTTGTGTATGACGACCATGCCCGATGTTGCATTTTGTGCACAAGTCGGCCAAACAGAACCAACCACTTTAAACGTCAAGCTCGATATTCGACCTCATAAGTCACTAGTATGTGATGTCCTAGAACATGTTACAACCAAATTACACACTCAAGCAATAATGGCAATAATCACTGAAATGCTCAACAAATTGCAATAAAAAGAGAAAACACTGTTTAAATACATTCAGGGGCATTTATACAAATAGGGGGCGAATTTAGTAGCTTGAGTGCAGAGTGACAGAACAGCGGGCAAACCAGCCAAACGGGTGCAAGTCCAGTACCGGACCACATGTGCCGAAATCCATAAACAGAAGCATCTTACCCGAAAATAAGGTAGGAGGGGGCGGTTACCAGAAAAAAATCAACGTGATAACGACGCACACATCAGCAGACGTCACTCCCCATTCTAGACAGTCAATCGGGCGCAAAAGCATAGAGCCCAACACTCCACACCAACACGGCTCCGTACAAGTAGCGGCCCACTTGGACGAGTGACCTTTCGTAGCACGTTTCTTTCTCTCACTGCCCCACCGACCGTCAACAACTTACCTCCAAGCTCCTCTAACCAAAGATCCAACTACTAAAAGACCGAAGCGCCACCTCGTGGCAACAAAACGGATTACGCAGTAAGTAAAGATATAAAAGCATGGAAAACGAGCCGACAATGCTCATCTGTGCTTTTCCGAATTACTGAGCAAAGTTCCTTTTGGGCATGCATGTACACTATGTGATCGAAAGTATCCGGACACCTGGCTGAAACTGACTTACAGGTTCGTGGTGCCCTCCATCGGTAATGCTGGAATTCAGTACGGTGTTGGCCCACCCTCAGCTGGATGGCAGCTTCCACTCTCGCAGGCATACGTTCAGTCAGGTGCTGGAACGTTTCTTGGGGAATGGCAGCCCATTCTTCACGGAGTACTGCACTCTGTAGAGGTATCGATGGCGGACGGTGACGCCTGGCACGAATTCGGTGTCCCAAAACATCCCAAAGACGTTCTATACAATGCGGGTCAGGACTCTGTGCAGGCCAGCCCATTACAGGGATATTATTGTCGTGTAAACACTCCGCCACAGGCCGTAAATTATGAACACGTGCCCGATCGTATCGAAAGATGCAGTCGCCATCCCTGAAGTGATCTTCAACAGTGGGAGGCAGGAAGGTGCTGTGATAGTGGCACGCAAAATAACAAGGGGAGCAAGCCTCGTCCATGAAAAACACGACCACACCATAACACCACCGCCTTCGAACTTTACTGTTGGCACTAAAAACGCTGGCATATGTTCACCGGGCATTCGCCCCATATCCACACCCTGCCGTCGGATCGCCATATGTGTACCGTGATTCGCCACTCTACACAACTTTTTCTACTGTTCATCGTCCTATGTTTACGCTCCTTACACCAAGCGAGGCGTCGTTTGGCATTCACCGTCGCCACTCCACACAACTTTTTCTACTGTTCATCGTCCTATGTTTACGCTCCTTACACCAAGTGAGGCGTCATTTGGCATTTATCTGCGTCATGTGTACCTTATGAGCAGCCGCTCGACCATGAAATCCAAGTTTTCTCACCTCTCGTCTGACTGTCATAGTACTTGCAGTGGACCCTGACGCAGATTGGAATTCCTGTGTGACGGTCTGGATAGATGTCTGTCTATTACACATTACGACCCTCTTCAACTGCCGGTGGTCTCTGTCAGTCAACAGACGAAGTCGGCCTGTACGCTTATGTGCTGTACCTGTCTCTTCACGTTTCCACTTCGCTATTACACCAGAAACAGTGGACCTAGCGATGTGTAGGAGTGTGGAAATCTCGCGTACAGACATATGACACAAGTGACACACAATCAGCTGACCACGTTGGAAATCCTTGAGTTCCGCTGAGCGCCCCATTCTGCTCTCTTACGATGTCTAACGACTACTGAGGTCGCTGATACGGAGTACCTGGCAGTAAATGTCAGCACAAAGCACCTAATATGACAAATGTATGTTTTTGGGGGTGTCCGGATACTTTTGATCACGAAGTATATGTCTTTAGGAACTCATGTCTGACGAAATAGGAAAGTTTGTGTGTTGCCTATAATCGTGCTCGGATAGCGAATTGGTAAGGTAACCGCTAGCGATAAGCAGGAAATCCGGGTATGAGTCCCACTCGGGCACTATTTTTCCGTTTCCATTACACAGCTGGTTGTAGTCCATAACTGCGTATACATTTCATATATAACAGCCGATGTGTACACCTCCAGCACGTGTAACAGCGGCGAGGCGTCGTGGCATGTAACCTGTGAGGCCTTGGTAGTTCGCAGGAGGGAGTTAGCACCACATCTGCACGCACATGTCACCTAACCTCCCTAAATTCCGGGAAGTGGTGCAATTAACTCCTTGGCTTGTAACACGGTGCATTACCTTGTTGAAAAGTACCACTGCCGTCGGGCAACTAGATCGTCATGAAGGAGTGTACGTGGTCTGCAACCAGTGAACGATACTCATTGGCCGTCACGATGCCTTGCAAGAGCTCCACTGAAGCGTAGGATGCCCACGTTAATGTTTCCCAGAGCGAACTAGAGCCGCTAACGGCTTGTCTTCGTCCCGCAGTACATGTGTCAAGGACTGTTCACCTGGAAGACGACGGATTCGCGCCCTCCTTTCGCCATGACAAAGGAGGTATCGGAAATCATCAGGCGATGAACCGCCCTGCCACAGCGCCGACATCCAGTGACGATGGTCACGTGTAGTTGCCGGTGTCGTGGTGTTAACACTGGCACATGCACTGGCCGTCAGTTGCGGAGGCCCGTCGTTACGAGTGTTCAGACACACGTGTACTCTGTCTAGCATTTTAGTACCTCCACATTCGCCGCTTTTCCAGTTTTACCAGTCTCCCTACAACGTCCAACACTTGTAATGACGGGTGGTCGCCCAAAACCACGACATCATGGCGTGGTTCACTTTGCTTTCACCAGGTATTGAAGACGGCACAGCACTACTCGAGCACCTGACAAGTCGTGTGGTTTCTGAAATGCTCTGCCCTCGGTCAAATTCATGTACACTGAAACGTCCCCTTTGAACAATTTTACACGACTGTGCTTAACCTGACACACAATATTTAGTTAGCGCAACGCAATCTGACTTTCAAAATTCCCTACAAAAGAATGGCCCTGACTAACATTAAACTATACCTTTCACAAATCACTTACCTCACAAAAATCATCGCTGCTCAAGCTACTGCAATACAGCGAGCGCCACTACTGCCAGCTAAATAAAAGATTCAAACTACTGAAGGCACTAACTACTGATAGGGATAGTTAGCAAATGAAAGATATTAATAGAGAACAAACAATGTATTTACCTTAATATCATCACAAGTCATAATATATATATCAGTTCAAATTACAAAACTCCGCCATCTCTCTCCCCACATCCACCACTGCTGGCGGCTCACCTCCAACTGCGCAACGCTACGCGCTGTTCACAGCCAGCTGCCTAACACTACAATGGCGAGTATTACAACAATGCAAAGCAGACACAGACTGCCCACAGCACAGCCAGTGATTGTCATACAGAGGTGGCGTTACCAATAAAAAACCTAAACAGCCTACTTACATAGAGAAAACATAAACAGCCTACTTACATAGCCCCCATGCTCCCCACAAAAATTTTTACAAATGGTGTTGGGCACTGGCCAATACAGATTTGACAAAAATTTTTCACAATTACAGTAACAAAGATATAAAATGCACACACTTATTAATATTATGTTGGTCAAAAGCTAAAATTTCTCACAGTCCATAAAGACAGTCCACATTGTTCATTACGGTAATCACAGGTTTTTTTTTTTTTTTTTTTTTTTTTTTTTTTTTTTTTTTTTTACAAAGTCTCATTAGTAAAAGAAAATGCACACGGAAGTAGTGGATTTCCATGCAGTCTTGAAGAAGTAGTGTTGTCCTTCCAATGGAAAGACAGTGCTGACTCGACATGCAGACAGGTAATGGGCCACAATGGAGCAAACCCACAGCAGAGTCATTCGAAGTTTTGAAGAGTATTGGTAGGTAGGTCATCACAGAGCAGACCCACTGGAGTCCTGGTAGAGATTGTGGTATTGGTGGGCCACCAGAGGTGCAGACCCACTGCAGTCCTTGTAGAGACGGCCAGCAGCCATCTGTTGCGACTGTGCAGGTGCACAATCACCCTCGAAGAGTCTTGCGGAGAATATAGCAAGTCCATAAACCACCACTTGTGCACTCACAAAGTTTTTGGAATTGTCCTTAGAACCAACAATGCTGTTATCCAGTCCCTTGCTGAATTACCAACACACGTGCAAACACTATCAGTCCCTACTTCTCACATATTGTCCCTATACTATGACCAACAGAAACGCGTGCAGTGAAATGTAACTTACAAGTTAATAATATCATGAACTGGTGACAATTACAAATTTATAACATAAGAATACAATAACAAAGGTACAAAATACATCATTAAAGAACATAACAATACAGATAACATTTGTAGTACAGGCTTTACAAAAGAATAGATATAGACATATACATCAGTGTTACAGGAATTATGACATGAGTACATACATAGAAGATCCGAATAATTACTGAAACATCAACTTCACACATGAGCATTTAAACAGAATAAATAATGTGTAAGCATATTTATAAGGTAAATAACATATTATGAATGCCAATTATATTTGAGGATAACAGTATTCCTCATCATAGTGAATGTAGCTTAATATTAATAGAAGAAAAATTCTATGAAACTGCACAGAGACAGGAAGAAAACAAATACACAAGGGTACACAAACATATAGTGGGATAACACAAAAGGGAAAGGATAGGGTTCGTTTTCAGTGTAACATGTGGTACTGCAGTCCAACCCAAAACTTCATATATCTTTCCTCTTATTTCATCCTTTGTTTCCACCCAAAAAATTCTATCTAAGCATGCTTTCTGTATTTATATGTTCATACATTTCTTACCTCAACATTTATTTCCAAGAAAATCCTACCTAAACCTGTTTTCTCAATGCATTTCTTTACCTATTCTCCATAGTCAGTCTCTTATATAGTCTACCCCCTCTTAAGCTAACTTAAATCTACTGAGCTCAGATGCTAAACTAAGGGACGAGGCAATGCAGCAGCACATAAAACAATTAATATAAGCAGCAATGACAAGAAATACAGATTGGCAAAGCTAGCAGCAGCAAATGTAATAACTTATATCAAAACATGACATAGCTCAAGCAAAAAAGATATTACAGTAAAAACAACAATGCAGATAAGGGAAATGTATAATCATATCTTAATGTCTAAGTAATTAAAGTGGTGCACCACAAGAAGTTATTCTACCAAAAAGTTACCAATTACTTGAAAAGAAAATTATGAATGCAGTTACTAGTTCCTTCTTATTGTTCTTTCCTTTCCAAGTACTCCTTTTTTAAAGAATGTGGATCATAAAATAATTATTTAATAGATCTGTTGACAGAAAGTGTTCACATTAGCAAATGCATTTCATTTTATAAAAGCAATGCTGCAACACAGCTGAAAAACAGGTATGAAATGAAATAAGCAATTACGCAAACCAAAGCATAAAAATATCATTCAATAGTCATGTGACATTTCATAAGTTAGTAGAAATTCTCTCAACTCTCGTAGAAAGACGCTTGTCGTAATCAGGTGTGCAGATGTACGAATATTTCTCGTCATTTCATTAGGCATTTCAGTAAATATCATAAATTACGAGCTCCACATTATACTTTCAACAAGGAAATGTCAATACCGAGGATAATGGCCTTCCCTTTTTTTTTTTCTACCTGTGCTTCCGGAAAGGCTAATGGCTTTTTTTTTTCGGGCGGCTGTCGCCCAGGTGGGTGCCCGCGACGCATTATGTGCAGGTGGTCACTTAACTTTCTTACGGAAATATTTACGACACCAGCTTCCGCTACGGTAACAGTCTCACATAATTCACAGGTCAAGAATTAGCGTTGCAAATCTGTAGAAACAAAATCCTATAAATATAAGTGTCCAAAAAAATATTCGTCAGCATTGTGATACAGTCACACATTTCATAACTCTTAAAGTACGATTCTTGGTTTCCAACAACCTTTTCCACAAATCAGAGTCCCTAATCACTACTCATTATTCCTTACCTTATTACACATATACATATTCGTATTCATCAACACATAATAACTACATAGCATAATCAGATTCCTCATATAACATCAGCTTAGTGACCATAAACATACCTCAACAGCATAGTGCACATCGTCGTCGTAAAAATAACATCATTACACCCCAGTCAAATCTCAAAAACGTCGTACCTTTCTGCAATAATTTCAAACCCTAAAAAATTCTCTGCTCATGTCAAAAGTGTCATCTGCCTCAAACGTACTTTAAAAATCATGAATCCATACCAAATACATCATTCAAAGCTCTCATAGTATCACAAAGGTTCCAAAAAAATATGAAGAGTTCACACAGTACAGACAAAATACAATTTCATAAGTTTGAAGTTACCCAACTGTGTAATTGCGTAAACATCTGTCACTGATATAGTAAAAATAAATGTTTGTCTCTCTCAGTTAAATGATCGGATAGCTGTGTAATTTGTGTGTTAGAGAAATATGGTACCGATGTGTAAAGTTGTATAAGCAAATACCATATTAGCTAGGGTTCCTTGTGGTTGCCAAACACATGGTACACAAAGTAAGCGTGTACCCCCCTGAGGATTAATGTAATTATACCCTCAGGTGTTACAGATTACACCAATGGAATGAAATATATCACGCAAAACTTTCTTTGTAATTCAAAAATCTTTAAAAATAAATGTTTTAAGTATAAAATTGATCACTGAAATGCGTGTCCTGTAGCGCTAAATGTGCATCTTGTTGTAAGATAATCTCTGTGGAAGTGTCGTAGTTATTTTCCTCCGAAAGCTAAGTTCTGCAGAAGCCAATGTACTTACCTCATGATACACAAAAGTGAAATGCTTTGCGTATAAATGTCTTAGTTATTACGCTTATTGCCGTGATGAAGAAAGTACTGTGCAGTAACGTATTGTTATGCCACGAAAAAGGCTGTCTCATTGTTGCTATACCACACAAGTTACTACTAAAACATGTTTTACTTTGCAGAATAATTCAGAAAACTGTGCAGATATAAAACAGATACACCGCAAAAGCAACATTGTAAATTGTCACTCATTAGTAGCGTCGTGATAAAACCGTGTAGTTGTCACATAAACTAACCACTGTGTCGTCTGGTATCTCACAGAAAGTACTTTAAATCCGGAATGTATTTTCAAGTAAACCAAAATGTTGCATTAAAATCTCATTAGCAGTACTGGTAAATGTTCTAATCGTGCAACTAACAAGCAAGAATGTACACACACAATTACACTGTGTCGTCTGTTCGCAATAACAATGCATTCGTAATTTCTGTTTAAATAATTTCTCTTGGTTCTTGGCTGGATATTTAACTTCAAACATTGTTGCATGGTAACAGATTCTAAGTCTGACAAAGCATATTAGTAATGTGAAGCGAAAAATTTTTATGACAAAGACTAAGTTAAAAAGCAGATTATCTTTCAATAAACGGTTTTACATGTGAAATGTGGTGTAAACCTTTACTCTTCCTAGTACGCAGAGTTTCAACTTCAACGCAATTATCATGTGGTATACGTCGGATTCTGTAAGGTCCATTGTAAACTAGAAAGAATTTGTGACTCAAGTGTTTCTTCTTATGTGACAATGAATGAGCTTTAATGAGAACTTTCTGACCAATACATAATTTCTTTGCATTTGCTTTACCGTGTAGTTTTCTCCTTTTGTCTGCTGCAGATTTTATATTTTTAAGAGCCAAATCAATTATGTCTTTGTGTCGAAGTTTACGTGTATTCGGGAAAGGTACAAGCTCTCTGATTCTGTTCGGTGGTTCTTCATTCTTCAGTACAAGAGTAGGTGGTAAAGCAGTGGAATCATGAGGCATTTCATTCAGCACGTTTTGAAATAAGTGTAAATATCTGTCCCAATGCTGATGCTTTCTGTGACAATAAAGTCTGCAAAGCTTATTGATTTCTTTCATAATCCGTTCAGACGGGTTACAATGTGGTGAGTACAATGAAATAAAAACAGGTTTGATTTTATGGTTGCGAAGCATGCGTGACCAAACAGCAGATCTGAATTGCGGTCCGTTATCTGAAATGACTTTACTAACGTGTCCAACTTCACGTAAGAAATTTTTAACAAAGGCGTTGGATACAGACCGTCCAGTGGCTTTACGTAACGGTGTGAAAGAAACAAATTTTGAAGTAAGTTCAACAGTGACTAGAACGTACGAAAATCCATTAGATGTTCTGACAAGCGGTCCCAAGAGATCAACAGCAGCAAATTCTTTTAATTTAGAAGGAATAATAGGAAACAACGGAGCACGATGTGAGACAGTAGATGGTTTCGCCTTTTGACAAAGTTTACAAATAGACAAGACTCTTCGAATTCGCTTTTCCATATTGTTAAAATAACAAGTCGTTCGAAGAATATGATAACATTTTCGTGGGCCAAAATGTGCGTAGCTGAAATGAATGACCAAATGAGCTTATTAACAAAATCGTCAGGAATGCAAAGTACCCATAGCTTGTCATCAACAGTGCAGCGTTTGAACAGTATGTTGTTTCTAACCAGATAATAATGCCGAATCTGTGTGTGTGTCTTTTCATGCCATTTGCTCTTGATGTCTTTCCAAATCGGATCTTTATCTTGTTCATGAGCAATGTCCTTTAAAGATGTGGTGATGAAGTTTTCAAAGGCGACTTTCTGAATGTAAAGAATACTGAAATTTTTCTCGAGGTTGCCTTCTGTGGTACTTTTCTCAAGCCCAGCCGGTGCGCGTGACAGTGCGTCCGCAACAATGTTCTCCTTGCCGGGAATGTAGACTATTGTGAAGCGGAATTCTTGCAGAAACAATGCCCAACGTTTTAACCTGTCATGATTTAATTTTGAAGACATAAGAAATTGTAATGCACGATGATCACTGTATACTTTTACGTGCTTACCAGAAAGAAAGAAACGGAATTTGTTAAATGCCCAAACGATAGCTAAAGCTTCTAATTCAGTAACGGAATAATTTTTTTCAGATTTGGTTAGCACTCGGCTAGCAAAAGCAATGGTTTTCTGAATGGTAGTGTCATTTTCTATGGCTTCTTGAAATAAATGGGCACCAAGACCGACTTTAGAAGAATCCGTGCTAAGGCAGAAATCTTGTGACAGATCTGGATGAGCTAAGATTGGCGCGTGAAGTAACGCTTCTTTCAAAGAATTGAATTCCAATTGTGCTTGTTCGTCCCAGTTCCAAATAGTATTTTTTCCAGTGAGAGAACAAAGTTTTGGTGTAACAAGAATTTGCATATTCAGAAAACGACGGTAAAAATTTACGAGACCTAGAAAACTGCGGACTTGTCTTTTTGTAGATGGAACTGGAATGGCTCTGATTGCTTCTAACTTTTCAGGATCCGGCTGAATGCCTTCAGAAGAAATAATATGTCCCAAAAACTTCACCTTTGTCCTACCGAATTCAGACTTTTCCAAGTTAACTGTAATTCCAGATTCTACAAAAATACGTAACAAACTGTTGAGGATGCGATTATGTAGTTCCCATGAAGCTTCTGCTATTAGAATATCGTCCACATATAAGGTGATGTGACGTTTTAAGAATTCAGGTAATATGGAATTTAGCCCGCGAATAAATGCTGCTGAAGAAATGTTCAAACCAAAGGGAAGTTTCCGAAACTGATAACAAACGCCGAAACAAAGGAAAGCTGTGTATTTTCTACATTCTGGATGAAGTTCGATCTGATAAAAGCTGGATCTGAGATCAATGGAAGACAACACTTTTACACCATTAAAATTTTGAAGAAGTTCTTCCAACGTTTGCGGCCTGTCTGTTTCAGGAATAATGATAGTATTGATTTGTCTCGAATCTAAGACAAGCCTGATCGATCCATTTTTCTTCTCAACAACATGTAACGGATTGTTGTATGAGCTTACTGCAGGCTCAATAATGCCCTCGTCAAGCATAGATTGTATTTCTGTTCTAACACGGTCCCTATAATGTGCTGGAATTACGTATGGTCTAACACAAAATTTAGTATGCTCACGAACAAGAAATTGGTATTGAAATCCCTTGATTGTTCCTGTTTTGTGAGTAAAAACTGTGGAATGTGCTTGTAAAATCTCAAAGAGGTCCTGCCTATCAGTGTCATTACAATTCTCAATTGTTTGAATTTTATTCTGAATTAACTCATTAATTTCAAATATGCCGTCGATGTCATCCCTGTCAGTACTTGCAGAGTGATTGTTAGTGTCTAGTTCCGTAGAAAATTCCGAACTGTTATCTAACAGAAGGTAAAGCCGATTAATTTCCTCATCATGGTTTGAGAGCCAGTCTTCAAATTTCAAAGCTATTGACTTACCTTCTTTCTCTAAACTTATTTCAGCATCATGAAAGTTTAAGATTGCTTTGAATTCATTCAAAAAGTCTACTCCCAGTATAATTTCCGTCGACAATAATGGAACAATAAGGAAGTTCGTAGAGAAGCTGTGGCTTTGACAAAAGAATTCTAAGTTGGTTTGTTGGCGTACATCTACACTTTTTCCAAAGATTGCACCTTGTAATTTAATCTTACGTAACGGAAGTGTGGGGCAATCGTTCGATTTGTTGCATTTGCTAAAGGCTGTTTCACTGATTACTGAAGTGGGACTGCCAGAGTCAAGTACTGCCGTGAATTTTATGTCATTTACTGTAATGTGAATCACAGGATATGCAATGTTGTTATGTTTTATGTCGTGTTCCTGGAGTAAGATGTCCCTAATGTCTTCCATTTTTACGTAATTACTAGCTACGGCAGCTGCGTCGTCAGTTTCATAAGTATGTTTTGTGGCTGCCAGCGGTGTGAGTCATTGCCTATTGTCTCTTTGTTGGCGCGCGTCGTTATTGGGGTTTGGAGACCTAACTTCTACAAATTCACCGTGACGAGAGGGCCCTGCTCTGTTTGAATCCCGCCAGTTCTGATGCAGTTCAGGTCTATCGTTACGATCATATCGTCTGTCGTCATGTCGGTAGATGTCATAGTTTCTTTCTTGTCGGTCACGTGGTGGAGAATTTCTCCCTGAATCGAAACTGCGCGCTGGACCGTTGCGTCTAAAGTTATTCTGTCTCCCCTGATAATATTTATTTTGGTTCCCATATTGTCTGTTTCTCTGATTGTCTCTGTGATAGTCATTACCACGGAGAGGTGATCTTTCCCTGTAGTTATTACTACTCTGCCAACGGTTGTCATACGGGTGGTGTCTGTTTTGGTCACGATTTGTGTTGTGAGAATAGCCTTGTCGTGTAAAGTTATTACTTCTTTCATCGCGGAATTGCGACGGATGTGACCTGTAATTGCTGTATTCCTGGTTTCGCGTTCCGCGATTGTCAGTGTCAATTTCTAATTCTTGTAAGAGTCCCTGAAATGCTTCAATGTCGTCTTTGCAACGTCCTGCCAAAATAATATGTCGTAAATGTTCAGGCAGTTTGATTAAGCAAATGCGGATGAGTTCTGAGGGGCTGTATGGGTTTGAAAGATACTGATTCTTATGCAACATGTCTTCAAAATATTTCATAAGACTGGAAAATTCAGATTGTTCGAAACGTTTCATCATTATGATGCTATGTTTTACGCGGTCTTGTGTGGCTTGAGACCAATATGCTGAGAGGAAGGCATGGTAAAACTCTCCTTCACTGTGGCAATCGTGAATTACCGATCGCATTCTTACAGCTGGTTCATTCTCCAAGTAGCCACACATAAATTCTAATCTGTGTTCCAACGACCAGTTGGGAGGAAAACAATGAGAGAATTGATGGAGCCATGCTTGTGGATGAATGTCGTTGCCAGAATTCTTAAATGTTTTGAATTTACGGGTAGTAATGAACAGCTTATAGTCAAAATCATCATGTCGGCGAGTCGCATATCGGTCATTGTTAGGTCGTGTCGGCCGTTCCATCTCAAAATTCGGTGCACATTGCCAATTTCTTTCATAACTTCCGAAATGCCCTGTGTTATTATTTTGTGGTTGTTCCGTATTTCTAAGTCCCTCTTCCCGTATTGGGGCGCGAGTATCCTCTGAAATACGTAATTCTTGTATTAACTGTGTCAGCTGATCTTGCACTTCCCGGATTTCTCTTTTGTACTGTGTATTGATTTGATTTTGATTTTGTTTGAATTTTCTAATTTGTTCATACTCTTCAGTGTCCATGAAAGCTACAGGTGTTGTGTCATTCAGATCATCATCTACCTTTGTAGATAGGTTAGTGAACTGATCTGAAAGTTCGGCTACTTTATCCGATAGTGAAATCATTTCCTCTCTATGTTTTTCTGAACCAAGTTTCAGAGTGTCCATTTGTGTTGCAATCGTGTCTACTGTGTCTTTTAAGTTTTCTTGACTTTTTGCAAGTTGCGTAACCGAATCGGTAGATGCAACTGCGTCAATTTTAGCTTGCAAGGTGTTGTGATTTTCATGAACAATAGTTTGCAGTTCTTTTATGGCTGCTTCGTGATTCTGTAATGCATTTTCATGACGCGAAAAAATAGGTTGAAAATGCTCACAAATTTGTGTTTTTACGTCATTACAGACTTTTTGACATTTCGATTCAATGTTATGTAACTCAGTAGTTAAATCTTCACGCGTTTGTTCAAGAGTTTGTTCCAATGAGTCTAACTTTTGAAGCTGTTGCTGTGTTTGTCTCTGATTTTGTTCCATTGTGTCTAACTGTTGCTGTGTTTGTCTCTGGTGTTGTTCCATTGTGTCTAACTGTTGCTGTGTTTGTCTCTGGTGTTGTTCCATTGTGTCTAACTTTTCAAGCTTTTGCTGTGTTTGTCTCTGATTTTGTTCCATTTGTTGCATTAATTGCAATAATAATGTATTAGTGTCTGGAATCTGTTTCTCTACGTTTTTCGGCAGTGCATTTGCACCGGCAACATTCACATTTTGACAAGCAGAAAATGTGTCTTGACTTATTTGAGAAAACGGTGATGACCCAAAACCTGAATCTACAGTATTTGCGAAATTGTGTCCTGTCATTTCGGATTCCTGAGGCGAGCTGTTGCCGACCGATCGATCGATAATGCTTCCCTGTTCACTACCTGTTTCACTGTCTACACCATTGTTTGCAGCCCGCTCCATTTCCCTATGCACGATTACCAAATTACTACTTTGAACATCAGTTAATTCATTACTCGGTGGCGCTAACACACTGCTTTCATTTTCACTGTCATTTCTCAGTTTACTTTGGAGCCTAGTGTTACGTTTTTCACACGCCATTATTGTCACAGTATTTCACACGACAACACAGAAAAACACAATTTGAAGATCAAAAATAAGAGAACACATTGACATAGCACTGAAAATAATATCTAGTTAATTGCAAGCGCAGCTGCGAAATACTTAGTGCAAATCTACATGCATGCCACAACTGTTTTACTATACAACAATGAAAGACTGCAACTACAAAGGAAATTCTCTCTATAATTACGCGCTAGCAATAAACAAAATCTACACTAATTACACAAACTACAAGAAAAAAATCAGAAGATTCCAGTGAGGTATCCTAGGCTAAGGGTCGACATATGAAACGTCCCCTTTGAACAATTTTACACGACTGTGCTTAACCTGACACACAATATTTAGTTAGCGCAACGCAATCTGACTTTCAAAATTCCCTACAAAAGAATGGCCCTGACTAACATTAAACTATACCTTTCACAAATCACTTACCTCACAAAAATCATCGCTGCTCAAGCTACTGCAATACAGCGAGCGCCACTACTGCCAGCTAAATAAAAGATTCAAACTACTGAAGGCACTAACTACTGATAGGGATAGTTAGCAAATGAAAGATATTAATAGAGAACAAACAATGTATTTACCTTAATATCATCACAAGTCATAATATATATATCAGTTCAAATTACAAAACTCCGCCATCTCTCTCCCCACATCCACCACTGCTGGCGGCTCACCTCCAACTGCGCAACGCTACGCGCTGTTCACAGCCAGCTGCCTAACACTACAATGGCGAGTATTACAACAATGCAAAGCAGACACAGACTGCCCACAGCACAGCCAGTGATTGTCATACAGAGGTGGCGTTACCAATAAAAAACCTAAACAGCCTACTTACATAGAGAAAACATAAACAGCCTACTTACAACACTAGTGACCATTAAAATTGCTACACCACGAAGGAGACGTGCTACAGACCCGAAATTTAATCGAAAGGAAGAAGATGCTGCGATATGCAAATGATTAGCTTTTCACAGCATTCACACAAGGTTGGTGGCGATGGCGACACCTACAACGTGCTGACATGAGAAAAGTTTCCAACCGATTTCTCATGCACAAACAGCAGTTGACCGGCGTTGCCTGGTGAAACGTTGTTGTGATGCCTCGTGTAAGGAGGCGAAAAGCGCACCATCACGTTTCCGACTTTGATAAAGGTCCGATTGTAGCCCATCGCGATTGCGGTTTATCGTATCGCGACATTGCTGCTCGCGTTGGTCGAGATCCAATGACTGTTAGCAGAATATGGAATTGGTGGGTTCAGGAGAATAATACGGAAGGACGTGCTGGATCCCAGCGACCTCCTATCACTAGCAGTCGAGATGCCAGGCATCTTATCCGCATGGCTGTAACGGATCGTGCAGCCACGTCTCGATCCCTGAGTCAACAGATGAGGACGTTTGGAAGACCACAACCATTTGCATGAACAGTTCGACGACATTCGCAGCATCATGGCCTATCAGCTCGGAGACCATGGCTGCGGTTATCCTTGACGCTGCATCACAGACGGGAGCGCCTGCGATGGTGTACTCAACGACGAATCTGGGTGCACGAATGGCAAAACGTCATTTTTTCGGATGAAACCAGGTTCTGTTTACAGCATCATGATGGTCGCATCAGTGTTTGGGGACAGGGCGGTGAACGCACATTGGAAGCGTGTATTCGTCATAGTCATACTGGCGTATCACCCGGCGTGATGGTATGGGGTGCCACTGGTTACAAGTCTTGATCACCTCTTGTTTGTATTGACGACACTTTGAAGAGTGGACGTTACGTTTCAGATGTCTTACGACACGTGGCTGCACCCTTCATTCGATCGCAGCGAAACCCTACATTTCAGCAGGATAATGCACGACGGCATGTTGCAGGTCCTGTACTGGCCTTTCTGGATACAGAAAATGTTCGACTGCTGCTCTGGTCACCACATTCTGCAGATCTCTCACCAACTGAAAACGTCTGGTCAATGGTGGCCGAGTAACTGGCTCGTCACAATACGCCAGTCACTACACTTGATGAACTGTGGTATCGTGTTGAAGCTGCATGGGCAGCTGTAGCTGTACACGCCATCCAAGCTCTGTTTGACTCAATGCCCAGGCGTATCAAGGCCGTTATTACGGCCGGAGGTGGTTGTTCTGGGTACTGGTTTCTCAGGATCTATGTACCCAAATTGCGTGAAAATGTACTCACATGTCAGTTGTAGTATAATATATTTGTCCAATGAATACCCGTTTATCGTCTGCATTTCTTCCTGGTGTAGCAATTTTAATGGCCAGCAGTGTAGAACAGATCGCGCGCCTTCCCCGTTCTACACATTTACGGCACGCTCACTGGCGCTAGGGCACCCTGCGTGTCTCTGACTAGCAGTCATTCCTCGCCAGGTGACACTGATTCGCTTGGACCGGTTTATATCTGTAGTAGGTCAGAGGTCACAATGTTCTGGCTGATCAGTGTAATTATCTTGTTGTAACTGCTACTCGTAATTTTATTATTTATTATTTTTCGCGAGCAACTTCCCCATCTATGTGTAATAATTTATTTAATATCAGCAACTAACTATTATTATTTGCAGTACGAATGGCTCACTGCACTTTTGTATTACACTTTATAAATTGTGTAACATCTATAATGTTTTCATACTGAATATGTGCATGGTATCAAAGTGCTGAAATTATTACTTGATTGTGTGAGTGTGAGTGTGTGTGTGTGTGTCGGAAAATTAAAATTAGTTTCTGTCTGTGATGTCCACAATGCTTCATTTATAACTGGTGCTTTTTTCTGAACTGAAACTAGCGTTGCAGCAACCGTTCCTATGAACCATCGAATTTGTTCCCCACTAAAGATTACCTAAGAAAATAGAGGGAAGATTAAAGCTTTCCCGCCACAGTAAAGTCCATGTATAACCAGACTGAATGGAATTAATACCTCTTGTAGACGCTCCTCAGATACTCATTTCTGTTTCCAGCATACTGACAGTTGAAAACCTGTGCCACACCAGGATTCGAACCTGGATTTTTTGCTTATCGCGAGCATTTACCTATTATTCCCTCCTCCTGTATAGTCTCACATTACGCTTGCCAATTGTATTTCCATAATCATGACTTACGGTGTTTAGATTTACTCTACGAATTTTCCTTCGGTCCATTGGCATTAAAACAAAATACATATCCAGATCCAAGCGTAATGTGTGTTGCTACTTCCTGGCTTTCGATCAAACATAGTGGTTAATTAATTAAAAAAGTAGTTCTACACCCACACATATATGTGCATGTGTATATAAATAAGTCAGACACCGACAGAAAAAACAATTCCTTGTATTAATTGTTATTTCCTTTCGAATTATTCCTCCACTCCACCAGCGATCACATGCAACCAAAGTACTCATAGACGATAATCAGCGTCTCAGAATCCCGGTGTCTGTATCGGCTGGATATGTATATCGCGCTTTGACTCAAACCGGGACAAATATCAAGTGATCCTCTGTTTCTGTCGAGAAGCAACTACGCGATTCCTCGAATAAGGTTAAATCTGGACCTGAAGTTCTGAGCGCAAGTGACTAAAAGTTTTGCATGATGTGCGCTGCTTGCATCCTAGCTTTTTCGATGTCATCCCATATTTGATGAAATAGTTTACTCAGTCTTTTATCGATGGCTTGTTGTTTTTGCAATTACAGGACACGTAATGCCCAAACCACCATACGTAACTGTTGTTTTTTGAATCAAGGAATAATCTTCAAACCGGTATCCTCATCTCTTCCTTCGAGACAGCATTTTTGATAGTTCTGTTACTAAATGATAGTCTCTTCCTCGTCTAGTTCTAGACCGGATACCTTTTCTTGCAAATAAAACTATGTGCGACTGAATCCCTGAACTGTCATTCCTTACAGTCAGGGGTGTCATCTAAGCGACTATTAATACGTTTATAACAGTTTTCATTACATGTAACATTTTGATACCTCCTAAAATAGTCTAAATCATTCTTACTGCATACGAAGCAACGTGTAGTTCCTCAGTTCCGTAGATTTTGTATATTAAAGTCGAAATGCTAAAAATTTTTCGGCGCTTGTTTCGGAGCTTACCCATACAACATATACTTTTTTTGCCTGTTTGAGCACTTTAATGATAACGGAAACCAATATTTGTCGCTGATTTTGTGCTTGCAGTAATTAGCCTCATTTGATGGACTGCGAATTTGAAAGCACATTTTTAAAATTAATGAACATGTAATTAAATGACAGACGAGTGTTAATTGTTGATATACATACAGAGCTCACCCTTTGACAATCCAGCCACACACACACACACACACACACACACACACTCATACACACGCGCACGCGCACACACACACACACACACACACACACACACACACACACACACACATACGCACGCATGCATGCACGCGCGCCCACATACACACACACACACACACACACACACACACACACACACACACACAGAGAGAGAGAGAGAGAGAGAGAGAGAGAGAGAGAGAGAGAGATGCGTTAGCGTCACAGCAGTGGACCTAAGATCATCCGTCTGTATATCCTGCGATCTACATATCTTTTTCAGTCTCTTCCAGTCTTTTGTATGAATGTCTAAATTACAAGTCCTTGGCCAGCATTTCGGTAACCAACAAGCTGGCAGCAAATCAATATGATGCGCATTTCTGTAGACAGGCTGCTCTGTAAAAGTTAGCGAGGAAATAGATAAAGTAACAACTTGTGAATCGGTCGAAACGAGTGGAAGTGCGGGAGCGTGTTCCCAGACGTCTCCCAGTCTTGAAAAGAAAGCTGTATGTCACATGGCAGGAGATCAACGTGACTGTAGCGCTAAATGGGGTTTGCTGCTCAAGACGAGGCAGTCGAGGCAACAGGAAAAGACAGTGTGTAATAATCAGGGAGCAATTACGGTGCACTGTGATCGTATTACTTATTACAGCAAGGTCTGGAGACAGAATTTGGATGATTCACAAGCGGAGGAATCATCGGAACACTGGAAGAAGGACGAAGTTTGTCGAGTGTGGCGTTCGCTGTGTTATTCAGTGCTTTGGTATTTAACTAATTTGTAAATGGAAATGATAATCTTATTTTATTACATTGAGTAATTACTAAATAATTTTTCTTCCGGCTAAAAATTTGATTAAGTTGCTAAAGAGCTCCAAGTTAACGTCGTGTTAAAGTGTCGTCTGTAAGTTGTGTAAGTGTCACTAAATCACAGTTCATACAACAGATTCTATACAACTATTGATTAAGATGGATGCAGTTATCTTCAGCAAAATGATCATTAAAACCACGGAATATCAGCCACGCACAACACTGACGTATGTTACCTGAAACAATATTCTTCGCAACTCGTGCGTAATTAATTTCGGCTCCATACATCAGCTAGAAAAGTTTCTTATAACGATCGTGCTATGAGCACTGTTTTTAAAAAACCAATCTGATTCGAATCATTTTCATTAAAATGAGTTCGGGACCACCGGTGCACATTTATTTTTACGCATTTGTATCACCTTCGGAATTTATTCTGCAGAGTTGCGTAATTAGTATTTGCCGCTGAGATAATTGTTGAGATGGCGGCAAACAATTGATAGAGACTTTCTATTGTTAGACCAAATAAGTATTTTAAGTGCTTATTAAACTTTACAGAAACTCTACTTCCGTATTGTGCACTATTTAGACTTCATCAAGCAAACATTTGATTTGTTTCTAAGGAAAACACAGACAAAAACGCGTTACAAATCGCTATCATCAATGGCTGCGCTCGTTGCAGCGGAAAGAAATAATTAACACAGATAATGCTTACTGAGAGAGGAATTAGAGCTACAAATAATTAATCACTCATATTTATAATAATAATGAACTCTATTTTCAAGTCATAATTAGCAACTAATTACAATTTCTTAACAGACCTCAGTTTGATATGCGTCTTGCGTGCTGAACCAACAAAAGGCAAAAACAAAGGAAGACAAACGCAGATCATAAAAGCACTTTACAATTATCATTGTCTTTGTATGATACACATCGATATGCCCAATTACATCATAGAATATTATATAAATAATTAATTCACTATAAGTTTTCATTGTTTTTTCATACGTCGAATACATAATGTTTATAACTGTTAGAGGCATAATTTCCTCTCGTCGCACTGTAGCCAAAAATTTATCTCGTGGATAATACACGAGTATAGCATAGGAGGTTAATATTGCTTACAGCAGTACTTCACGTAAGGGTGGGAAGCCTTCCGAACCACAGGCACTGATGGTCGACCACGGCCAACCACAACGGCAGCGAGAAGTATCGCCAAAGTCCTTCACTAAAATGAATACAATTATAAAACTCTAAAAAGCAAAAGATGTTGTGAGATTGATGGAATATCAGAGAGAATTATGAAAAGTTGTTACAACATAACAAGAAATGTCCTTAGTGATAGAGGGTGCGGGGCAAAGTCAGGACATGCGGGGAACAAGCAGCAATCGGTATTCTAATTGTCAACTGTCGAAGCTGCGTTGGTAAAGTACCGGAACTTCAAGCGCTGATAGAAAGCACCGAAGCTGAAATCGTTATAGGTACAGAAAGCTGGCTTAAGCCAGAGATAAATTCTGCCGAAATTTTTACAAAGGTACAGACGGTGTTTAGAAAGGATAGATTGCATGCAACCGGTGATGGAGTGTTCATCGCTGTTAGTAGTAGTTTATCCTGTAGTGAAGTAGAAGTGGATAGTTCCTGTGAATTATTATGGGTGGAGGTTACACTAAACAACCGAACTAGGTTAATAATTGGCTCCTTTTACCGACCTCCCGACTCAGCAGCATTAGTGGCAGAACAACTGAGAGAAAATTTGGAATACATTTCACATAAATTTTCTCAGCATGTTATAGTCTTAGGTGGAGATTTCAATTTACCAGATATAGACTGGGACACTCAGATGTTTAGGACGGGTGGTAGGGACAGAGCATCGAGTGACATTATACTGAGTGCACTATCCGAAAATTACCTCGAGCAATTAAACAGAGAACCGACTCGTGGAGATAACATATTGGACCTACTGATAACAAACAGACCCGAACTTTTCGAATCTGTATGTACAGAGCAGGGAATCAGTGATCATAAGGCCGTTGCAGCATCCCTGAATATGGAAGTAAATAGGAATATAAAAAAAGGGAGGAAGGTTTATCTGTTTAGCAAGAGTAATAGAAGGCAGATTTCAGACTGCCTAACAGATCAAAACGAAAATTTCTGTTCCGACACTGACAATGTTGAGTGTTTATGGAAAAAGTTCAAGGCAATCGTAAAATGCGTTTTAGACAGGTACGTGCCGAGTAAAACTGTGAGGGACGGGAAAAACCCACTGTGGTACAACAACAAAGTTAGGAAACTACTGCGAAAGCAAAGAGAGCTCCACTCCAAGTTTAAACGCAGCCAAAACCTCTCAGACAAACAGAAGCTAAACGATGTCAAAGTTAGCGTAAGGAGGGCTATGCGTGAAGCGTTCATTGAATTCGAAAGTAAAATTCTATGTACCGACTTGACAGAAAATCCTAGGAAGTTCTGGTCTTACGTTAAATCAGTAAGTGGCTCGAAACAGCATATCCAGACACTACGGGATGATGATGGCATTGAAACAGAGGATGACTCGCGTAAAGCTGAAATACTAAACACCTTTTTCCAAAGCTGTTTCACAGAGGAAGACCGCACTGCAGTTCCTTCTCTAAATCCTCGCACAAACGAAAAAATGGCTGACATCGAAATAAGTGTCCAAGGAATAGAAAAGCAACTGGAATCACTCAATAGAGGAAAGTCCACTGGACCTGACGGGATACCAATTCGATTCTGCACAGAGTACGCGAAAGAACTAGCCCCCCTTCTAACAGCCGTGTACCGCAAGTCTCTAGAGGAACGGAGGGTTCCAAATGATTGGAAAAGAGCACAGATAGTCCCAGTCTTCAAGAAGGGTCGTCGAGCAGATGCGCAAAACTATAGACCTATATCTCTTACGTCGATCTCTTGTAGAATTTTAGAACATGTTTTTTGCTCGCGTATCATGTCATTTCTGGAAACCCAGAATCTACTATGTAGGAATCAACATGGATTCCGGAAACAGCGATCGTGTGAGACCCAACTCGCCTTATTTGTTCATGAGACCCAGAAAATATTAGATACAGGCTCCCAGGTAGATGCTATTTTTCTTGACTTCCGGAAGGCGTTCGATACAGTTCCGCACTGTCGCCTGATAAACAAAGTAAGAGCCTACGGAATATCAGACCAGCTGTGTGGCTGGATTGAAGAGTTTTTAGCAAACAGAACACAGCATGTTGTTATCAATGGAGAGACGTCTACAGACGTTAAAGTAACCTCTGGCGTGCCACAGGGGAGTGTTATGGGACCATTGCTTTTCACAATATATATAAATGACTTAGTAGATAGTGTCGGAAGTTCCATGCGGCTTTTCGCGGATGATGCTGTAGTATACAGAGAAGTTGCTGCATTAGAAAATTGTAGCGAAATACAGGAAGATCTGCAGCGGATAGGCACTTGGTGCAGGGAGTGGCAACTGACCCTTAACATAGACAAATGTAATGTATTGCGAATACATAGAAAGAAGGATCCTTTATTGTATGATTATATGATAGCGGAACAAACACTGGTAGCAGTTACTTCTGTAAAATATCTGGGAGTATGCGTACGGAACGATTTGAAGTGGAATGATCATACAAAACTAATTGTTGGTAAGGCGGGTACCAGGTTGAGATTCATTGGGAGAGTGCTTAGAAAATGTAGTCCATCAACAAAGGAGGTGGCTTACAAAACACTCGTTCGACCTATACTTGAGTATTGCTCATCAGTGTGGGATCCGTACCAGGTCGGGTTGACGGAGGAGATAGAGAAGATCCAAAGAAGAGCGGCGCGTTTCGTCACTGGGTTATTTGGTAACCGTGATAGCGTTACGGAGATGTTTAATAAACTCAAGTGGCAGACTCTGCAAGAGAGGCGCTCTGCATCGCGGTGTAGCTTGCTCGCCAGGTTTCGAGAGGGTGCGTTTCTGGATGAGGTATCGAATATATTGCTTCCCCCTACTTATACTTCCCGAGGAGATCACGAATGTAAAATTAGAGAGATTAGAGCGCGCACGGAGGCTTTCAGACAGTCGTTCTTCCCGCGAACCATACGCGACTGGAACAGGAAAGGGAGGTAATGACAGTGGCACGTAAAGTGCACTCCGCCACACACCGTTGGGTGGCTTGCGGAGTATCAATGTAGATGTAGATGTAGATCACTGGCACGGAGAATTTCCCCACACAGGTTAGAATATGCAATTATTAAACCACTTCAGAAGAACTTCACTAAACCAGAACTAAACTAAACTCCGTCCGAACAGGCCTTGGAAAGGCCAACGGTACCAACCGGCCGTCGTGTTATCCTCAGCCCACAGCTATCAATGGATGCGGATATGGAGGGGCATGTGGTCAGCACACCGCTCTCGCGGCCGTATGTCAGTTTCCGAGACCGGAGCCGCTACTTCTCAATCAAGTAGCTCCTCAGTTTGCCTCACAAGTGCTGAGGGCACACAGCTTACCAACAGTTCGTGGCAGACCGGATGGTCATCCATCCAAGACTTCACAAGAAAGTTGACATCTGTCTCCGAAACATTCGAAAAAGCAGTGCACTCAAGAGCTGTCGCACACTTAAGTGGAAACAATTTACTTAGTGTATCACAGCTAAATTACAAGACAAGATTATCGACTGAGAATGCTATTCATATTCTCAATCATCAAATAGTACAAGCCTTTAATAGTAATATATCGGCAGCTGGAACTTTTTGTGATCTCTCCAAGGCCTTCGTTCGTCTGGATCACTATACTCCCTTAGAATTTGAATCATACTTGAAGAACAGAATGAAAAAGTTGCTCTGAATAATTCGGACAATGTCGGGAAGGTTGAAAATTTTAATAACTGTAGTAAGAGACATAGAGTAGTCGCACAGGATAAATTTTGGGTTCACCCCTATTCCTTATATACGTGAATGATCTTCACATTACACTCAACAAGCAAAATTGGTATTTTTCTCAGACGATACAAGTGTTACAACAAACCCCATCGGAGAGAAAGCAACAGGACAGTTAGGAAATGATATTTTACAAAAGGAACTACTAAGTGGTTTTCTGAAAACGAGTTCTCGCTAAACTTAGAAAAACACACTAATTGAGTTCTGTACAACAGAAAGAGTAGCGCCAACAAGTGAAGTAACATGTGAGCTGGAGTCTGTAAGTAGCACACAGTTTTCCAAATCATTGGATGTGCATGTGGACGAAAACTTTAACTTGTGGCAAAGCAAGCTGGGATATTTTTTACTTCCCCTCTTGTTTTGCCATCTACCTCCTTAAAATTAATTTCTTCAATTTTAACTAATTACCATTAACATACGCGAGTATAATCTGCATTTTCATAAAACAGCAAGGTGGGCCCCCAGTTTTAAAGAATATAACACCGGATCTAATCTTGAGCTTAGCTTTATGTATATAACTAATTATCTAATTTGTTTCGACTATTACTAGATAGTACTATTGTTATAGGGTGAAATCAGTACTTGCTTCGTAACTTAAATGATGTTTTTGACATATAAACAAATACAAATTCTGTGCTAATTACAAACATTTGGAGGAACAACTAATAGTATTCTTAAAGGATTTATTAGGCTCTATTCGAAAACATATTAGATAAGCCAGCCCTTAATTAATTTCAAAGTAATTTCCAGTTTCGTCAAAAGTATTGGTTGCTTAACGATATTTGTTAATTTCATGATTTAAACAAATAATTCGGCTTAACCCTTCTAGTAGAAGAAACTGTTAAAAAGAATCAATTTTTCGATGTATTCAGTTAATTTAATGAGTTAAGTTGTAAATGTAATTTTTGTAAATTAAACATAGGACAAAGTGAGGTTTTAGTACTTATTATTGTGAGGATATAGAAGGACCCAATTTTTGGTCCCAAGACAGTCAGTCCACAACCGAGTTTCAGTCGAGGAACCTGTGTTGGTTACAACAACAACAATGCCTGAACTTAACTGTGAAATAAATGTTTCACAAATAGGCCATGTGTTAAAACACTGAGTGTCCGCTCCATTTGTACATTTCTATTCTTCAAGAACTGTGAACTTCGTGGTTAGGTTCTTACTGCTTGTAGATGTTTAGTAGTAAACTATTGTAGCAGTATGTGGAGGTTCACCTGTTAACTATTAATGAGGCTTATCGAAAGTTAAACAATAGTGCACTGGCCATATTAAACTTGTATATGGGGGGGGGGGGGGGGGGTTGTGAAAAATTAAACAACTGTGAAACGAAAATGTGTACCTGCCGGCTACATCATTTACTGTAGACAGTACTGCACCTCCACCCCCTATTTTTTCAGCCAATACATCGACAGCGAGCACAACAAACAAAGAAATAATAGTAGGTCAACCATCACAAACCGGAGGAAGCATATGACTGAACTTCTCAATTAAATTCAGCTACTTTTGCTCTTTATATAATTGCTAATCTTGGAAACGAATGTTCAGAATGGGTTCA